>NC_139220.1:204266497-204758997 GCF_055691185.1 Crinia signifera
GTGTAGTTCATTAACATCTGGAGGGCCGCAATTGCCCAGCCCTGATCTAGATAGATAATCTATCAAAGGCTAACTACTCCTCACCTCTATGAGGTGAACTACCACCACTGACCACTAGACGGGTCAAATTACTCCTTTGTAAAAGATTAAAATGAAAGAACGGTCACATCTCAAAGTGAAAGTCACTTTCCTTAAATTTGATAAAATTAAAGGTCCCATTTTAGTCAAATTTTTTACTTTTGTCTTAGTCAAGTTTTAGTCAGTGGATCTTAACTAACATTTTCGTCATTGATTAATACCCCTTTTACAGCGCCGCAAAAACACAGGTCATCGGCAGGTCAGAGGCGGTGTAAATGGGCCACGCCGTGTCCCTTTATACAGGACTTCTACCCAGGTCCTGGCCTGTGTAGAACACAGCTAGGACCTGAGTAGAGGGTGGTGTAAACAGGTACGCCGGTTCATCCGACCCGGCTCCCGTTTACATGAATGGGGGACAGCCAACCTGCGGACCGCAGCATCCGCAGGTTGGGCGGAGGGGCACACACAGCCTCCACTGCTGTCTGCTATACTCTGCAGACAGTAGCGGAGGAGGTGAATGGATGCCTGTATGCGACATCCATTCACCTCCTGGAGGAGGGCTGGGAGGGATGCACGGGGCCTGGGGGCAGCCCAGCAGATTACCTTAGTGCTGGGCTTGCCCCCAGCGCAGTGGTCCAGGTCCCGGCGGTGGCGATCGGCGCTTGGAGATGACGCCATCTCCAAACGGCGGCTGGGGGATGCGGCGGTGTAAAAGGGAGCAAACGCCGGGTCGCACCTGGCTTGAAGTGGGGATCAAAAACACGCGGGGGCAACTCTGCGTTTTTGGTATAAAAGGGGTATTGGTCATAGCTTTGCAGTTTATTGATAGTACTGTAATGCATTTTCCTAAAGAATCATTTCTCTATCATTCCCTTGAATACTTTGTATACCTTTCACTGTGTTTGTTTAGTAATCTAGTTATCAAACAAGAACAACAAATGCTAATTCCTTCACAGCAGGTCATTCATTTTCTGCATATACCACCTGCAACAGTTTAAATGACATTTTTTTTATTTAAATTAAAGAAAAAAAAATACAACCTGTCTGATACAAGCAAGTAGTACAGTACTAGTCAAATGCTAAATAAAATCTATTTAGCTAAAATTAACTAATTTGCTAGCTACATAAACTGACGGAGTAAGGGGGTTATTTTGATTCACTCAGAGGGCAGTATTCAATGAGAAAGTTCTCCGTGCATGGAGAGCGTTTTATTTCGCTCTCCATGCACTCTCCGTGTTTTAGCGGAGATTCTCCCTGTTCCGGAGCCTCCTGCTCCCACTATTCAATGGATTTAAGACTCGCCGCCACTCGCGGCAAGTCTTAACCCCTGCAGCGGACGAGCGTCCGCGGCAGGGAGCTTTCAGGGAGCCGGAGAACGGAAGCAGCCAGAGAGATTAAAGTCTCCCTGGCTGCTCCAGAGGAATGTGGTGGGGAGGGGGGCTCCCCAGGACCCAGGCAGCACAGGCTGCCCCCCCCTATAGCCAGCGGGGGACCCAGTATTCACTGCACCCGATCGTGCATATTAACGATCGGGTGCAGTGAATATATGAATATCTAATGAGCGGCTCGAGCGCTCCGGCCCCCTGCTGGCTGCACTGTGTAAAAAAAAAAAAAAATATTAAAAAAATTTTTTTTTTTTATTAAATATATATTCATGTGCTTATTTATAAGCACATGAATAAAAATAACATGCCCCTTCACAGAAAAAAAAACCTGATTTTTTTACACCAAAATTAAAAAAAAAACCTTTTAGTTTAAGAGTTCACATTCCAGATCTCCATCAAAAGATGGAGAATTTCTACACGGAGAGAGACGGAGAAAATCACTTAGAAAGACGGAGAATATTTCACATTGAATAGGGTTGCTCGCTTTTGGAGAGCAAAATGCTCCGTCCAAGGCGAACAAAGCACAAATTCTCCATAAAACACGGAGAATTTTTCTCATTGAATACTGCCCAGAAAGGCACAATCACTCTCTAATACCCCTTTCACACCGCACTTGTAAAACGGTATATTGCCGTTTTTTTCACATTTCAACACATTTAAGGCTGCAGTGGGAAAGTGCCAGAGTGGATTTACTGGTTAAACCGGTATTTCAAAACGTTTATAAAGCAGAGTCTTTCATGTTTCAGAGCTGTTTTTTATGCAGTGAGAATGGCTCTGAAACGGTATTTAGCAAAAAAAACAAAAGATTCCAGACCTGTGATAGGCTGTCCCCTGCATTCTGCCTTGAAACGTGTTGAGGGGATTAAAACGGGTTGACTGATGTGAATGGTATTTAAATGATATTTAAAACGGTAATCTACTGCAATGTCAAGGCTCAGACCCATTTTAAATACCGTTTTAAAACACAGTTTTTCTTAAACGTTTAGGCAGTGTGAAAGTGGTATACTGGACAAAACCATAAGCACTGCAGGTGGGGCTGATGTAACATGAGCAGAGAGAGTTATGCTGTGTACACACTTATACAATCTACATGAGATCCAGATGAGATTTTAACTACATAGTCAAAATCTCATCTGGATCTCATGCAGATTGTATGGGTTTTAAGGTGCCCACAGACGCATCAATTTTACTGTGCTATGCGTTTTTGACTGTACAATGGTTCTATACAATTTTTCTTCCAGCTTGCTATGCAATGTGCACTTGGATGCATGCGATGCGATTAACCCATGTTTGTAATGTTAATTTACAGATGTAGTCTAAAAAGTACGTGCAGCACGTACTTTTTTAGACATACAATATCGGGCTCCTGGGAACGCGCATCGCACAAGCCCATAAACACCACCCGATAATTGTACATAAGATGCGTTATGTACTTAAAAAGTACAAAACGCATTCGATAATTGATGCATCTGTGGGCACCTTAAATTGTATGCAGATAGTCTAAATTGTAATCGCATCTGGATCTCATGCAGATTGTACAAGTGTGTACACAGCATAAAGCTGTGTACACACGGGGGCGATAGGGGCTGAAATCTATGGAAATATGGTCGCTGGCGACCATATTGCCAGCGATGGGATTGTGCCCCGGCGATAAATCGCACGATAAATGGCCGGGTGCGCGCTCCCGTTTTTAGCCCCCTTATAAATCGCTGGTTGCAAGAGCTTGCTCCTGCGACCAGCTGATTACCTCTGCTGCTCCCCCGGCAGAGGTTCCCTTTCATCAGCGACCATCTCTGGTCGCTGATGAAAAGGAGAAACTGAGCCATATATTGCTCAGTCATATATTGCTAGCTATATATGGCTGAGCAATATATCTCCCCGTGTGTACGGGGCTTTAGATTTGGGTGTTTTATTGTTTCTGAGCACAGTAAATACTGGCTGCTTTATTTTTACACTGCAATATAGATATCAGTTTGAAGTACACTCCCCACCCAAATCTAACTCTCTCTCTGCACATGTAACATCTGCACATGGTTTTGTCTATTAGAAAGTGATTGGGCCTTTCTGAGTGAATCAAAATAACTCCCTAAGTCTCATGACAAAGTTGTTGTGCAGTTGCATCGCAATTAAGTAAATCTAGGGCCAGAGTGGTTGGATAAAACTGTATAAAATACTTTATAAATTAAAGAATAAAAAAAATAATAATAATAATCAATCCCTAGAAAAAAGTGGTGTCCCGACGAAAATTAGACAGTATATTCATCTAGTCAATTTTAGTCATGACAACATGGATGAATATTTAGTCAACATTTTCATTATTAAAAACTTCCTAATTTGGTTATCGTCACATTTTAGTCAAAGAAAGAAAACCTTAGTCAACGAAGTGTTTTAGTCCTAATTTTCATTGAAAAATTAACACTGCTTTTAACTAGTTACATATATATTGTTTTAATTATACTTCTTTTAACTAACAAATGTAAATGTTGCTTTAGAGTGTCACTGCTACAGAAAGAATGTCAACACAATAGCATTACTATAATACAAAGTAAAGGTTAATATCTGAAGAGAAAAAAATGATTAAAAAGATGACCAAGTAATATAGAGTTAATGTAGAAAATAAAAAAATCACGACTATTAGAATTGTGCCATTCCCTCACTACCCCAAGCCTGGACCTTGCAGAACAACAAGATCATTCCTATAATTGTACCCAGTTAACAAAACAAATGCTACTAGTCTAGCAAAATATGCCAGTTCCAAATATGATTTTAAAAGGAATAATATATCCCATTAGATTTAACAAAGCCCATGGAACGTTTTGTGGAGGGAGAGAGGGAGAGTCCCACAAGATGTACTTATCCAGTAAAAAGAACAGATACTGCACAATGTTTACTCTTTTTGATTCACTTAAAACCACCCTGTGTGGCTCCAACAGCCTATTTCAAGAATATTGGCGTTATTAGTTTTTCCTTTCATTTCCTGCTTTAAGCCCATTCAGTGGATTATATGCTCGTACATGAGAACAACTAGCGAATGTAGGGAAGCAAAAAAATAACAAAACAACTGAACAAACTATGGTACAAAACAATGATAAATGAATACACGCTGGGGGCACTTTGATTCAGCTCGATGTTAATCGTGCCAGGAAACTGGACCCAGAGCTATTCAATTGTCAACATTGCACACTACACACAGGGCCAGATGTATCAAGCTCCAAAAAGTGATAAAGCAGAGAGTGATGAGCAACCAGCCAATCAGCTCCTACCTTTCATTTTTAAAACCCAGCTTGTAACATGGCAGTTAAGAGCTGATTGGCTGGTTGTTTATCACTCTTCATTTTATAACTTTTTGAAGATTGATAATCTGGCACTTTGTGCAGTGACATCAGTTTCCACACCTTAAACTGGGTGATTAGTCATGGTGACTGTCATTCTCCCACTTAAGTGTCTGCCTCAATGCTGTTTGCACAGCTGTAAAGGAGGAAAACACAGCGCTAGTTTAGTCTCATTTCTGCTCGACCCTCAGAAGTCTTAAGTAGAAACCCTCTGGTCATGCTTAACAGCGCAGTCAATTGAATAGCTCCAGGATCTACTTCCCGATGCTATTAACATAGCGTTGAATTGAAATATGTCAGCAAGTCATCCTTATAATTGCATAAATAACACTTGTACAATCTGCATGAGATCCAGATGAGATTTTGACTATATAGTCAAAATCTTATCTGGATCTCATGCAGAAAGTCTTGGCTGCATAGACTATATAGTGCAGATCTGCACTATATAGTAATGTATGCAGATAGTCTAAATTGTATACATAGTCTAATGCAGCCCACACACGCACCGATCCCGGCGTGCGTTCTGTGCTTAACTAGCACACATAGCATCGCATCGTATGCCTTGTGCATACGATGTGCATGCGATGCAATGCTAGAAAAAGCTAGTACAAAAAGTATGTGCAGCACATACTTTTTGTACTGTACGATGAGGTGCCGCGGGAGCGCGCACCCCATCGTACAGCATCGCACCGCCGGCAACGGTGCGTGTGTGGGCTCCTTAAAGGTGCCCACAGACGCTACAATTGTACTGTGCTATGCGTTTTTGTCTGTACAATGGTTCTATACAATTTTTCTTCCAGCTTGCTATGCAATGTGCACTTGGATGCATGTGATGCGATGTGATGAACCCATGTTTGTAATGTTAAATTTCAGATGTCGTCTAAAAAGTACGTGCAGCACGTACTTTTTTTAGACATACAATATCGGGCTCCCGGGAACGCGCATCGCATCGCACAAGCCCATAAACACCATCCAATAATTGTACATAAGATGCAATTTGTGCTTAAAAAGTACAAAACGCATTCGATAATTGATGCGTCTGTGGGCACCTTTAATTGTATACATAGTCAAAATCTCATCTGGATCTCATGCAGATTGTACAAGTGTGTACTTGACTTCACTACCAACGGTTTTCTACAGTGCTTTAGACCAGCAATGTCATTGTTTACAGATCAGTAATTCAACCTAGGTGATTAGTAAACATTGTAGTGAATTCTAAATTAAAAAGTACTTAAGTAGCCAAGTATCTGGTCACTCCTGTTGCTGAACAAAGGCTGAGTCTCATTTAGTAGAGATACCGGTCGACTCAATGAATATTGGTTGACAGTCACTAGGTCAACACCCTGATCGTGACACACATGGTCAACATGAATAAGGTTGTCATGAGTTTTTCACTTTTTTGGTGTCTATGTCCACATATTTCAACATGGCACGCTATTATATTCCCACTCTATGGCCACTTGGATAGTAAAATATGAAAAAGACCCTTAAAAAAAAAAAAAAAAAAAAGACGACCACAACACGAAAAACTCACATCGACCTTATTCATGTCAACCATGTCTATGTCGACCATAAGCTTGTGTTTAACTTTTGTCAATGTCAACCTTGGATATGACAACCATTTCAAGGTGACGACCATTAGCGGTCGACCTAGACATTATCTACCCAGTACCCGCCTACTAGGTTAAATATGGCGTGGCTGTAGGAGTGAAAATAAGTGAAGGCCGTGAAAAACAGTAAATAAGAGGGTGACTTAAAGAGAAAAAAGTGACTAAGGTGGGGGAGGGTGTAAGACACTGGGGTGACACCGATTGACTATGAGGGAGGGAGTGGGTGGGTGGGGAAACCGGGTGACTATGGGGAAAGGAGCAGGAGGAAGGTGGGGACACACACCAGGTGACTATGGGGGAAGGACACTGGGTGGCTATGAGGGAGGCAGGAGGTAGAGGGGAGGAGAGACACTGGGTGACTATTTAGGACACACACAAACACCGGGTGACTATGGGGGAGGGAGTGGGGGACATACACCGAGTGACTATGGAGGGTGGATGGGCTTAACGGGTGAATACGGAGCAGGGGTTTGTATGAGACACCAGGCGTACATGGGGAGGTTAGACGCCAAGCGATTATGGTGGTGGGGGTTTACATTTGGTGGAAAGGATACTGGGGCTTTAAAGAGCCACTGGGTCAAGATGGCCTTTGTGCGTGCGTAAAAGCCACTGGGTCAAGATGGCCTGTGTGCGTGCGTAAAAGCCACTGGGTCAAGATGGCCTGTGTGCGTGCGTAAAAGCCACTGGGTCCAAGATGGCCTGTGTGCGTGCGTAAAAGCCACTGGGTCCAAGATGGCCTGTGTGCGTGCGTAAAAGCCACTGGGTCAAGATGGCCTGTGTGCGTGCGTAAAAGCCACTGGTTTAATATGGTGTGTGTGTGTGTAAAAGCAACTCGGTCAATATGGCGTGTGTGTTTGTGTAAAAGCCACTGGGTCAATATGGCGTGTGTGTGTGTAAAAACCACTGGGTAAATATGGCGTGCGTGTGTAAAAGCCAAGCGATTATGGTGGTGGTGGGTTACATTGGGTGAAAAGGATACTGGGGCTGTAAGAAGACACGGGGTCAAGAGGGCGTGCGCAAAAGCCACTGGGTCAAGGTGGCGCGCATGTATAAAAGCCACTGGGTCAAGATGGCGCGCGCGTGTCAAAGCCACTGGGTCAAGATGGCCTGCGCGTGTCAAAGCCACTGGGTCAAGATGGCCTGCGTGTCAAAGCCACTGGGTCAAGATGGCCTGCGTGTCAAAGCCACTGGGTCAAGATGGCCTGCGTGTCAAAGCCACTGGGTCAAGATGGCCTGCGTGTCAAAGCCACTGGGTCAAGATGGCCTGCGTGTCAAAGCCACTGGGTCAAGATGGCCTGCGTGTCAAAGCCACTGGGTCAAGATGGCCTGCGTGTCAAAGCCACTGGGTCAAGATGGCCTGCGTGTCAAAGCCACTGGGTCAAGATGGCCTGCGTGTCAAAGCCACTGGGTCAAGATGGCCTGCGTGTCAAAGCCACTGGGTCAAGATGGCCTGCGTGTCAAAGCCACTGGGTCAAGATGGCCTGCGTGTCAAAGCCACTGGGTCAAGATGGCCTGCGTGTCAAAGCCACTGGGTCAAGATGGCCTGCGTGTCAAAGCCACTGGGTCAAGATGGCCTGCGTGTAAAAGCCACTGGGTCAAGATGGCCTGCGTGTAAAAGCCACTGGGTCAAGATGGCCTGCGTGTAAAAGCCACTGGGTCAAGATGGCCTGCGTGTAAAAGCCACTGGGTCAAGATGGCCTGCGTGTAAAAGCCACTGGGTCAAGATGGCCTGCGTGTAAAAGCCACTGGGTCAAGATGGCCTGCGTGTAAAAGCCACTGGGTCAAGATGGCCTGCGTGTAAAAGCCACTGGGTCAAGATGGCCTGCGTGTAAAAGCCACTGGGTCAAGATGGCCTGCGTGTAAAAGCCACTGGGTCAAGATGGCCTGCGTGTAAAAGCCACTGGGTCAAGATGGCCTGCGTGTAAAAGCCACTGGGTCAAGATGGCCTGCGTGTAAAAGCCACTGGGTCAAGATGGCCTGCGTGTAAAAGCCACTGGGTCAAGATGGCCTGCGTGTAAAAGCCACTGGGTCAAGATGGCCTGCGTGTGTGTAAAAACAAAACTGTGTGTGTGCACGACACTGAGCAAATAGAAGGGGGGGGATATGCACGACACTGAGCAAATAGAAGGGGGGGTATGCACGACACTGAGCGAATAGAAGGGGGGGGTATGCACGACACTGAGCGAATAGAAGGGGGGTATGCACGACACTGAGCGAATAGAAGGGGGGGTATGCACGACACTGAGCGAATAGAAGGGGGGGTATGCACGACACTGAGTGAATAGAAGGGGGGTATGCACGACACTGGCAGGTATTCAATGCTGTGGGCGAGCGGCGACAGCGAGCAGAGCTTCCTGCTGGCTATCACCACTCACCCTGTCAGTATTCAACGCAGCCCCCTCGTACCCCAATTCCCCCTCGCTCCATTTTTTGAGCGAGGGGGAATTGGCGTATGCAGCTCCAGAAGCAGCGAGTATGCGAGACACTGAGTGCATAGAAGGGGGGACAATGCTGAGTGACTATCAGGAGACACTTAGTGAATATAAGGCAGAGTATGTGAGACACTGAGTGAATATAAGGGGGATGCAAGACAGTGAATATAAGGGGGTACGAGACACTGAGTTAATATAAAGGGGGTGCAAGGCACACGAGCCTTCTGACTTTTGGGGTTTTAAGCAGGAGTCGTCAAAAAAGTTATGGAGGGGAGGGAGACGGTAGGTAGATATTGGGTGTGTATCACATTGGGTAAATATAAGGGTGTGCGTATCATACTGGGTGAATATGGCGGGGGGGGGGGGGTGTTTGAGAGAGATATACTGGTTGAATATGGAGTTTGTGTAGGAGACACTGACTGTACTGTACGGACATGGGGTGGTCGTAAGAGAAGACACAGGCTGCCGGAGGTATTGTGGTCAGATGGTGGAAGGAAGTGAGCTGTGGGTGTGGCGGGAGTACTGACCGATGGTGGAGATAAAGGTGGTATTAAACGCGTCCTCGCTAAACCTGAAGAGCAGACACGTCTTCCCGACCCCGCTGTCCCCGATCAGCAGCAGTTTGAACAGGTAGTCGTACGTCTTCGCCATCTTCACACTTTCCTCCTCTCATAGAACGGGAGCCACCGCCGGCCCGCGGGGACCGATTACACCAATAGGGATCCGAGGAAGGGGACTCTGCTACTGACGTTACCTTTCCTTCCACCCAGCAGCCAATTGGAGGTGGGAGGCGGGACTCCGGCAGCCGGTGTCACCCCGGAGACGCGTGACGCGCCCATAGTATGCTCGCCTCTCAGTATGAGTATCTAGGCAGTGGCAAGGCGTCACGGGAAATGTAGTTTTTTTTTAGGTGTCAGTAATGAGCATCAGCCGCCACTCTGCAGTTCAAAGCTCATTCCTTAGTTCGGAGCTTCATGGGAAATGTAGTCTGATGCTTCAAGCAAGCCAGAGTGTTTTGATCTGACAATATCATTGACCCTATGGAACCAAATTAATGGAGATTCACATAAATACTTGAGTAAAAAAACTAAGAAAAAGTATTTTCCTACAAAGGAACAATAGGATTTTAGGGTCCCATCAAATGAGATGTAAACCATTAAACACATGCTAAAGCAGGATGTAGGTAGAAGACTGGCATCGGAATCCCAACATGGATGAAGATACAAACACCCAGGGGCGGATTAGGGACTAAAAGTGGCCCTGGAAAATTTCTGGAAGTAGCCTCATGTGGACGGCACCAAAACAACAATGGGCGGAGCCACCATAACAGTAACAGTAGAGATGGCTAGTGTCTCGAATCATTAAGCTGACTGCATGATTCGAGACGCCATACCTCCCAACTTCAGTCCTGATGAAATAAGGACACTCGCGCAGCTTATGCTAATTAGCCGCAACCTCATTTTCATACGAGAATAGACGCAACTAGATTGGGGGATATCCCAACTGCCACCCCCCGCAGCGGGACAATGCCTGCCGCGGGTGGGACAGCGGGACAGGACCCGAAAATCGGGACTGTCCCGCTGTAATCGTGACAGTTGGGAGGTATGAGACGCTCACTGTTAGATGAGTCAAGACAGCAGTAGTAGCATAGCATTACTAGCCAGCAGCAAGGGACTGAGCCTCTGCAACTCCCTAAATGTGTTGTGAGCCGTACACTGTCTCTCTCTGTGCCTGTAATTCCAAATGAGTTGTGAGCCCAGCCACTGTCTTACTTCCTGTCTTCCAGCACACTGAGGGACTGAGCCTCTGCAACTCCCTGAGTGTGCTGTGAGCCCTGCACTGTCTCCCTGTGCCTGTAATTCCATATGAGTAGTGGATACGTGCCTACTTTTGAAAACTAGTTTCAGGGAGATTATAGTTGGTAGTATAATTTTCACAGTGCCCCATTGAGTGAGCGTGCCATGCTTCACTCAATGGGCGTGTCTATTTCCATATATGGACAGATTGTGTAAAGAGATTCTGAACCTGGCACCTAGAAGCGTGGGTGTGTACTGCTACATCTGAGAGGAATATTTTAAAATGACTTATATCCAAATGTAGATGAGCCCCACAGCAGTTAGAAAGAGCTACTATACTTGGTAATGTGCTGGAAAATGGTGGTGATGATTCTATGTAAATGTATCTGTTTCTCATTCCTTTTTTTCCACAAAAAAAGTAACAGTGGAGGTTATTCTGGTTGGTGCGTAAATTTTCGAATTTCGCTGTGCGGACATCGTACGAACAAACGCACACCGGTCCTCCGCATTCGGACGGACTCACACTTTAAGAAGAGGGCGTGTTTACGGACGACATCCAAACCTTGCGTGTGCGGTGGACACACACATATTCTGCACGGTCTTACAGCGTCTGCACGGTCTTACCGCGTTAGAACGGACGGGAACCTGCCCGTACGCACCGATGCGGTGTATTATCGCAAAACTAACCACTATTATCTGTACTCAGAAATCGGTCACATGACCCACTTATGCAATTAGCCAACCTTATTAAAAAGTGTTTGTTTGGAATTGGAATCAATTAAATTTGTGTGTTTTGTAATGGTCCATTTAAGCTGCAATGGTTCCAATTGAAGCAATGAAAAGAGTGTAATTAATGAGTAATGAGTAAAGGAGTGGATTGTATTGTGTTCAGCTGACATTGGTTCAGGTGCGGCCGTACTGATTGGGCGTTCCGAATGCCTAGCGCATGACCGAGTGGTGTCCGCAAAGCAATACTTGCTTATGAAGACCGCATATTTCCTGCCTTTTGGTTCGTGTGCAGTCGGTGTTCTGTCCGAATGCACGCCTACCAGAATTAGTGCACTCCCTCGTGTACGCCCATGTTTACGCCCAGTTTAGCCCACTTTGAAACTACGCCCCTGTGTAGTTCCGAATGACGCCCATATTACACCCATATTTCCCGAGTGAATACGGTGCACTTTTATGTACGGTATTAGTGAGAACGAGTACGGAGACCTTGCGTGGCACATGTGCATAGCGTTGCCCACGCATGCGCAGACAGGTAAAAAACGCCATCCGAAAGAATTCGGAAAATTACGCATCGACCAGAATAAGGCCCAGTGTAATGTGGGCTAGGTGAAATGAGGGAGATTGCTAGACTAATGAGGGAGAGAGGGAGATTGCTGCTATTTCAGGGAGTCTCCTGCAGAATGCAGGAGGGTAGGTAACTATGGAGTAGTGTCTCTAGAGTCGAGTCACTGATTCAGCACACTGAGCTGAGCCTTGTGTCTCAACTCATTTCAATGAATCGCTCTGCCCATGACTGGTAGACAGGGTTGCTACATCACTATTCCTGGAGACATCGGTGACACCCAAGGCTAAAGCATTGGCTGATGTGCGAGCTCCAGCATTATGCAGCATGGCCCTCCTCACTTGCAATACTGACCGTGCAAAAATTTATGGCGTGGGGTTGGGGCCGCCACATATTTGTATCAATCCACATTACACTGGGCAGTACGGATGGTGTAATGGTTAGCATTACTGCTTCACAGCGCTGAGGTCATGGGTTCTATTCCCACCATGGCTCTAACTGTGCAGAGTTTGCATATTCTCCCCATACTTGCATGGGTTTCCTCCGGGTACTTCCTCCCACAATGCAAAAATATACTGGTAGGCTAATTGGCTCCCAACAAATTAACCCTAGATTGTCTGAGTGTTCATGTGGTATGGGATATAGATTGTAAGCTCCACTGGGGCAGGGACTGATGTGAATGTTCAAATCTTCTCTGTAAAGCGCTGCGGAATATGTGTGCGCTATATAAGGAACTGTTAATAAATAATAATTACACTACACACATTTATGCCAGTTAGAGCCCCTTAGACACACTGCCAGGATTACACACACCACAATGCCCAATATACATTGTCACACACACTATTATATATTATGCCACACACCGTAATGCCTATTACTTCTTATATAACAAACCATAATGCTTACATATTATACACAACACATAATGCCTATTGCATATTATGCCACACACCCTCCTAATGCCTATTACCAGAGGCAGACTGGGCTGGGGGGCAGGGGGCCACTACAGATTCTGATTTCTACCCTTGTAGGAGACAGAGCTGCTTTTTAAAGGCCTATCCTTGCTGACTGCCATTGGACTAGTACAGCAGTTCTCAAACCCCAAAGTGGGTCCCGAACTTCTCAGGATGGGGTCGCGACTCCATGTTGCTGACCATCAGACTGATGACTTTTCTAATCTCAGTCAGTGATTCAAGAAATCTGATACATCTGTTACTTCAGACTTCTCACATCATTTTGTGCCTCCACAATGCTGCCATGTATGTGCTGTCTACTGACTACACATGTGACGTGATGACCTTCTGCAGTAACTTGCTGGGGTCCTGTCATTATTTTTATTGTCTGATGGGGTCTCAAAGCATAATAGTTTGAGGACCTCTGGACTAGTAGACCATATTGCACAGAGATTTTACCCTTAATTAATGAAGGGTCCACAACCCCTGCTAAGTAGAACACCAGAGCCAACAGCATTATAGCTGAGATCATTCCCACACCTGGGCTAATACTTCAGTCTTTCAAACAAAGACAGACATATACCAAATTAGGTTATACATTGGAATACATAAATAATTTTGGGGCAGATGTATGAACCAGCGTTAAGTGCAGAAATGCACTTAACGCTGGTTAACTGGGGGGATTACGATTTCCCTAATGTATCACTAGTGCACCTAACGTGCGCTAGTGACAGCCCGCTGAGTTACGCTCAGCGGGGCTGTCTCCTGCAACCCCCCCCCCCCAGTGATTAGTGGCCGGGGGGATGTATTAACAGCCTTCAAGGCGTTAATTCACCCCCTCCCGCTTCGCCAGCTCAGGGCTAGCGTTGTCCAATCCCCCACTGTGGGGACAACGCTAGCCCTGCTTCTGGCTTGGGCTGCGCTGGAGATCTTGTGGTTTTAGCGAGATCTCGCACATGCCCAGAAAGCGGGGGGGGGGGGCTGCGAGTGTGCATGTGCGGGGCGGCAGGGGAGCCGATAAGGGGAGCCTTTCATGCTGGGCATAATGGCTCTCCTTATCGGCATTGGTGGGGATCATACATCTGCCTATAAAGTTTGCCCACTTCTCCACGTAATGCTGGAGAAGCGGGACTCGTTATGTGCAAAACGTTATAGGCAGATTCATACATCTGCCCCTTAATCACCATTGGAACATCCATTTATGTATTCATCACAACAGAAAGATACAGTTTGTTTAATCCCCTGATACAAACAAAAAAAGAAGTGGCGCTTGAATGATGAAATCAAATCAATAATATTTGTTAACAATACATATTTTAAAAATCTATATAAAATAATAAAGCACAAGTGTAAATTAAAAATATATATAAAAAAATTAAGAACAATAATAGTTAATGGACCCAGACCCAGGTCTGCAAACTGGAGCAAAAGTTTCTGGAGATATGGGGCGAGATGTATCAAATGGAAAATGCGGTAAAACCCCGGTTTTACAGCATTTTCCAATGTATCAAAAATGATACCGCATTGAAGGGTATCGCCACCTTTGGGTGGCGATACCCTATAGAAGCCTATGGGCTTCTTTTCGCCGCCCGCCGCATCGCCGCAACCCCGCCGACCCCCCCCTCTCCCCCTCCCTTGGGCTTACCTTCTTGCAGGTCCTACTGGACCCCGGAAGGTAAGCCCTTCCTCCCCCTATCAATGCAGCCGGACGTCCTTCCGGCTGCAGGGGGAGGAGGAAGCGCCGGGGACAGCTTGCTTAGCTGTCCCCGGCGTGAAAGCAGCAGAAGCCGGCTGGGAGGTGACGGAGACCCCCCGCAGACCACAGTACAGGTATCGCGGGGGGCCTCCGTCACCGCATCGCGATGCCAGCCGCATATGTTATTTTAATACATCCCGCCCATGGCCTCCAGAACTGAACACAATACTCTACGACCTCACCTAGTCTGCCCCTTTTTTTAAATATGTTACCTCAAACCATATTTGATCCTTATTTTTTTGTAAGGATATCAATATGCCTATCCCATGCATGTTTAAATTGTACTACTGTATTTGCCTCTACCACCTCTGATGGGAGGCTATTCCACTTATCCACTACTGTTTCTGTGAAGTAATTCTTCCTCAAATTTCCCCTGAATCTTCCTCCCTCTAGTGTCAGTGCATGTCCTCGTGTTCTGCTGCTCCTCTTCCTGTGAAGAATGTCTCCCACCTGTACCTTGTTAAAACCCTTGATATATTTGAAAGTTTCTATCACGTCCCCCCTTTTCCTTCTCTGCTCTAAAGTATAAATATTAAGATGTTTTAGTCTTTCCTGGTACGTTGTGATGTAGGCCATGCACCATTTTAGTTGCCCTTCTTTGTACAGTATCTAATGTATTTATATCCTTCTGGAGATATGGCCTCCAGAACTGAACACAGTACTCTATATTATTACTTCTTTCTTTCTACTGCTGATACCTCTCCCTATGCAACCAAGCATCTGACTTGCCTTCTTTATTGCTTTGTTTTATTGCCTACCTGCTTTTAAGTCCCCTGAAATAGTGACACCTAGATCCCTCTCTTCCTCAGTAGTTTCCATTATAGTGCCATTTATACTATATTTAGTCTTTGGATTTTTGAGACCCAAGTGCATGATTTTGCTTTTTTTTGGCATTAAACTGTAGTTGCCATGCTCTTGACCATTCCTCTAATCTACTTTGATCAGGGGTGTCCAAACTTTTTGCAAAGAGGGCCAGATATGGTGACGTGAAAATGTGTGGGGGCCGACCATTCAGCCTGACATTCTTTGAACCATTAATCACATTTGAATGGTCCCCCACTCTGCCCCCATTCACTGTATGTCCCCCAGCGTGCCCCCATTCACTGTATGTCCCCCCGCATCCCCCAATTCACTGTATGTCCCCCTGCATGTCCCCATTCACTGTATGTCCCCCAGCGTGCCCCTTCACTGTATATTCCCTGCCTGACCCCCCCTTCTCCGTATTTCCCCCACTCTGCCCCATTCACTGTATGTCCCCCACTCTTTCCCATTCACTGTATGTCCCCCACTCTGCCCCTATTCACTGTATGCCCCCCACTCTGCCCCCATTCACTATATGTCTTCCACTCTGCCCCATTCACTGTATGTCCCCCAGCATGCCCCTACTTCACTGTATATTCCCCTGCCTGACCCCCTTTCTCTGTATTTCCCCCACTCTGCCCCCATTCACTGTATGTCCCCCACTCTGCCCCATTTACTATATGTCCCCCACGCTGCCCCATTCACTGTATGCCCCCCACTCTGCCCCCATTCACTGTATGTCCCCCACTCTGCCCCATTCACTGTATGTCTCCCAGCATGCCCCTACTTCACTGTATATTCCCCTGCCTGACCCCCTTTCTCTGTATTTCCCCCACTCTGCCCCCATTCACTGTATGTCCCTCACTCTGCCCCATTCACTGTATGTCCCCCACTCTGCCCCATTCACTGTATGCCCCCCACTCTGCCCCCATTCACTGTATGTCCCCCACTCTGCCCCCATTCACTGTTTGTCCCCCACTCTGCCCCATTCACTGTATGTCCCCCAGCATGCGCCTCCTTCACTGTATATTCCCCTGCCTGACCCCCTTTCTCTGTATTTCCCCCAGCCTGCCCCCATTCACTGCATGTCCCCCAGCGTGCCCCTCCTTCACTGTATGTCCCCCAGCATGCCCCTCCTTCACTGTATGTCACCCAGCCTGCCCCTCCTTCACCTTATGTCCCCCAGCCTGCCCCCATTCACTGTATGTCCCTCAGCCTGCCCCCATTCACTGTATGTCCCTCAGCCTGCCCCCATTCACTGTATGTCCCTAAGTCTGCCCCCATTCACTGTTTGTCCCTCAGCCTGCCCCCATTCACTGTAAGTCCATCAGCCTGCCCCTTTTACTGTATATTCCCATAAACTGCCCCTCCTTCGCTGTATGTACCTCATTCACTGTATACCCCCCACTCTTCCCCCATTTACTATGTCTCCCAGCCTGCCCACCCTTCTCTGAATGTACCACATACTGCCTCCCTTCACTGTATATTCCCCTGCAGGAGACCGATGCTTGGGCTCCCGCCGCCGCCTTTCTCCGCTCCGCATATTACGGGAGCAAGCTTCCCCTTTGCTGCTCCCCCCTCCCCACACACTGCTGATACTGTGATCGCGGGGGAGGGTGATGTATAATTGCAGCAGCAGGAGTTGGACACATACTCATCTGAAAGATGACAAACACGTCTCACAGTGGCAGCTGGCACCCCCTGGTCAATGCAAACAGCAAGGTAAAGGCGCGCTCGCTGGGGTCCCACCTCTAGAGTCCTGTGTTGTGCATCCCACGTCGGCCTCCAGCCACCCGCTTCTGGCTGGAGTCTGCGGGCCGCTTGAAGTGACATCACGGGCCGCAATTGGCCCCCGGGCCGGACTTTGGACATGCCTGACCTAGATCATCAATCATTTGTTGTTACCCCTCCTGGGGTGTCTACCCTGTTGCATACCTTTGTGTCATCTGCAAAAAGGCACATTTTACCCTCAATTCCATTTGCAATATCATCAATAAACATATTAAAAAAGCACTGGTCCAAGTACAGATCCCTGGGGTACCCCACTTGTAACCTTTCCCCCCTTTGACTGTACTCCGTTTACTACAACTCTCTGTTTTCTGTCCTGCAACCATGCTCTTATCCATTCAACTATCTTAAAATCCAATCCCAAGCTTTCAAGTTTATTTAACAGTCTGCGATGTGGGACAGTGTCAAAAGCCTTACTAAAGTCTAGATAAGCTACATCTACAGCCCCAGTAAACCCATTCTGTTTCGGATCCGGTAAATTGCTGGTTTTTAGATATTCTACAACTCTTTGTTTTAAGAGTGTTTCCATCAATTTTCCTACTACTGATGTAAGGCTCACTGGTCGATAGTTGCTTACCTCTTCCTTTCTTCCACTTTTGTGTAGTGGGACTACATTTGCTGTTTTCCAGTCCTCTGGGATTACTCCAGTAGCTAGTGACTGGTTTAATAATTCTGTTATTGGTTTGACCAGCTCCCCTTTAAGCTCTTTTAGTATACTTGGATGTATCCCATCTGGCCCCATTGATTTATCCACTTTCAGGTTTGAGAGTTCTGTGAGGACTTTTTCCTCTGTAAATGTGCCCCTGGTCCCTAAACAATGTGTGGGGGTGACAGTGTATAATAAGACACATATAATGTGTGTGCGTATCATTGTGCCCCTGGTACCTATACAATGGCCCTTATTCAGATTTGATCGCAGTACAAATTTGTTCTCAAAATGGGCAAAACCATGTGCGCTGCAGGTGGGGCAGATGTAACATGTGCAGAGAAAGTTACATTTGGGTGGGGTGTGTTGAAACTGAAATCTAAATTGCCATCAGGAATTTCAGGGCCCGGGACTCATTTCTAGTCTGGGCCCTGGGCCCCCTCCGCCTCCACACTTAACTTACCATAACACGGCTCCAGCTCCCCATCTCATCTTCCGCTGAGCTGCAGCCCTGAAGTCCCGGAGCGCAGGCTTCTTCAACTATGCCGGCGGCCAATTAAAATGCAGCACCAGCTGGTGAGCCAATCAGATCTTGCGTACCAGCAGCTACTCTGAGTGGCTGCTGGTACGCGAGCTCTGTTTGGCTCAAAAGCCAGTGCACATTTTAATTGGCCGCCGGTGTCCTGGGTTGAATAAGCCTGTGTGTTTCGGGACCTGCTTTGTTCATTGCCCTGAGTGCAGCGCAGAGGCACGTGTGGGTTGCAGTGGGCAAAATGAGCTGCCTGGTGCAGATGTCCCACAGGCTGGGGCCCGGGACAGCTGCACCCACGGTATCCCGCTAGTGGCGTCCCTGTGTGTCTGTGTGCCCATGGTCCTTATACAATGTGTGTAGGAGTCAGTGTGCCCCTGGTCCCTATAGTATGTGTGTGTCAGTGTGCCCATGGTCCATGTACAATGGCCCTTATTCAGATTTCATCGCAGTACAAATTTGTTCTCAAAATGGGCAAAACCATGTGAACTGCAGGTGGGGCAGATGGAACATGTGCAGAGAGAGTTCAATTTGGGTGAGTTGTGTTGAAACTGAAATCTAAATTGCAGTGTAAAAATAATGCAGCCAGTATTTACCCTGCACAGAAACAAAATAACTCCCCCAAATGTAACTCTCTCTGCACATGTTACATCTGCCCCACCTGCAGTGCACATGGTTTTGCTCATTTTGAGAACAAATTTGTATTGCAATCAGATCTGAATAATGGCCAATGTGTGTGGGTGTCAGTGTGCCCTTCATCCCTGTACAATAAAAGTGTTTGTGTGTGTGCCCCTGGGTACCCCTAGTCCCTGTGCAATAAATCTAAGTGTGTGTGTGTGTGTGTGTGTGTGTGTGTGTGTGTGTTGTAGTGTAGGAGAAGGTAGCAGCCACCCCACACTGCAGCAAAGTATGCCCTAGCCTCTTTCTCTGATGCTGTTTCTCTTCCTTTCCCTTCTTTTTCTCTATGTGTAAGGGACCTTACTACCGTGGGCATTAATCTGTTGTATATGTGTAATAGGCAAGCCCGAGGACAGGGTAACCGATACTAGGCCCCGGGGTACAGAAACACACAAAAAAAGGCTCAGTTGTGCCTAATATTGCTTTTACAATGCCCACCCACTAAATAATTTAAAAAATAAATTAATAACTGGCTGCACCAGCATCCAGTTATGAGACACAATGGAGGCTGTAATCAGTTTTTGCATATATATCATTTTTTCTTTGCTACATCCATTTTGCCCTTGCCCTTGTAGAAAAGCTGGGCCACTTGATTGCATTTGCCCCCCAGGCTAAAAGTTTCCAGCCAGCCCCTGCCTATTACATACTATGCCACAACGTAATGCATATTATACATAATGCGTACGTACATATTCTACAACACCCTGTATGTCTATTACATATTATGCTACATAACTGATGCTTACCTACATGCTTGTTGCCAGGATAGACATCTCTTTGCCTGAGGGTTACATGCTCCGTGCCATGGTTTTCATGCTCATTGCCCTGGGGGATTACATGCTTGTTTCCGGGGGGGATTACATGATTGTTGCCCAGAGGAAGTTACATGATTTTTGCCAATGTGAGTTACTTGCTCATTGCCCAGGGGGAGTTACATGCTCATTGCCAGGGGTTACATCTCTTTGCCTGATGGTTATATGCTCCTTGCCATGGGCACAGAGACTTTGAGTACCAGAGGTGCCGCTCCCCACCGCCCAGCTCCAGGGAGGATTTTTTTAAATGCAAGAAGCCGGGTCAGGGATACAATGGCCTCAGTGGTGGCCAGCCTTCCAAAAAACTTCCCAGTGAATTAAATGGTCAATCTGCCACTGCCTACGCCGGAATCATGACTGCCGGCATCCGGATCAAAAGAATGCAGGGTGGGTTAAGCTAGGTACTCATCTACAGATGTATCTGTACAATCTGTCTGCTGTGAAAAATATGTGGTAATGAATGGTAGGCAATGAACCATGCCAAAATACTCCAAAATGCTGGAAATTGGACAAAAATGTTTGTTCAGAATACTGCCATGGCCAAAAGTTTTAAGAATGATACAAGTATTGGTTTTTGCAAAGTTAAGAATTCGCAGCCTTGTGAGTCCACCAAACCCCTCCCGGCAAATGAACACCCACCTGCCCCCCCTCGCAGTGCGGGTTCGCCTGCACAGGCTATGAATGGATGTTTTGCATAAACATCCATTCGTATGCCTCGGGTAACCGCCCACATCTTTCGATGGTTGGCAAAAGATGTAGTGCGGGCACGCATATAAAAGTGACTTCTAAGTCATTTACATATGCGTGCATGCTGGCATGGATATGGGCGGGCAGCTGACATCCGGTAATGTCAGCTGCCAGCTCCCCGCACCCATGTCACCGCCTCATCACCATGAGAACGCCCAGCGTCCCAAATCGAATAAGTGTATGGGCACCTAAAGAGTCAATATTTGCAATGTGGAGTATTCTTTTTGAAAACCTCTGTAATTCTCCCTGACATGCTGTAACTCAACTTCTGGGCCACATACTGAATGATGGTGGCTCATTTTTGCCTAATCAATGTTTGGTGTTTGTTAGAATTTGTGGGTTTTTGTTTGCCCACATGCCTCTTGAGGATTGACCACAAATTCTCAATGGGATTAAAGGGACATTGGGGAGTTTTCTGGCCATGGACCCAACATTTTGATGTTTTGTTCCCTGAGCCACTTAGTTACCACTTCTGCGTTATGTCAAGGTGCTCCATCATGCTGAAAACGACATTGTTCATCACCAACCTGTTCTTGGATGGATGGGAGAAGTTGCTCTTGGAGGATGTTTTGGTACCATTCTTTATTCATGGCTATATTTTTAGGCAAAGTTGTGGGCCCACTCCCTTGCCTTAGAAGAAACCTCACACATGAATGGTCTCAATATGCTTTACTGTTGGCATGACACAGGACTGATGGTAGCGCTCACAGTTCATTCCCCAGGAAAGCATTTTTCAAGATGCAACCAATAATCTGAAAGGGGATTCAAAGAAAACTACTTTTCTACAGTCCTCAGTAGTCCAATCCCTGTACCTTTTGCAGAATTACAGTATGTTCCTGATGTTTTTCCTGGAGAGAAATAATTTCTTTGCTGCCCTTCTTAAAATCAGGCCATCCTCCAAAAGTCTTCGCCTTACTGTGCATTCACTAACTCCTGTCTGCTGCCATTCCAAAGTAAGCTCTTCACTGGTGGTGCCCCAATCCCGCAGCTGAATAAACTTTAGGAGACAATCTTGGGGTTTGCAGGACATTCTTGGGTGCCCTGAAGCCTTCTTCACAACTATTGTACCTCTGTCCTTGATTATCTGTAAATGGTTGATTGAGGTGCAATCTTCCTAGCAGCAGTATCCTTGCCTATTAAGCCCTTTTGGGCAAAGCATTGATGACTGCACATGTTTACCTGCAGGTAACCATGGTTAACAGAGGAAGAACAATGATTTCAAGCACCACCCTTATTTTAGAGCTTCCAGTCTGTGGGTTAAATTTACTAAGATAGGAATTCTATTGAAGATGTGATGTTGCCCATAGCAATCAATCAAATTATTTTATCTTCTAGAAGGTGCTAAATAAATGAGAAGTAGAATCTGATTGGTTGCTAACATCCCATCTTTACTAGAACTTAGTAAAGTTAACTGTTATTCTAACTAAATCAGCATGACAGAGTGAACTGCAGCATTGTTATCATCAAAACTGTCACAAGAGAATCACTGACTTGATGTCAGCTGGGCTTTTGTGGCAAGGCTGAAATGCAGTTCATACAGATCCAAATTTGTCCCCGTCTCCGATGTTGGGGGACTGCGCATGCTAATGCGCATATGCAGACCCGCAGCGAGTGCTTACACTTTCAAATGCTGACTTATTGACCTGGGTGTGTAGAAATGCTGAACGGACCTCAGTGAACGCAGTTGTGCCCCTGCCTGCTTGGCGGATAATGTCACATGAATGCAATGCCTACCTGCAACTCACAGTAGACCATTAAGCTGAAAAGTAAGTCCTGGCTTACTTTTGGCAGCAAACAACCATTGAATGATTTTTCTTCTGTGCGGGTGCTTGAGAGCAGATGTGTAGCGAGGGGAGTCTGGTGGCGGGGGGGGGGGGGGGGGGGGGATGCATCCTCCGAAGCAGTGTCAACCTGCTTGCTGGGCTCCGTAAATATGCGCACCCTACTACAGAGCAGGTATGAATCAGGACCTAAGTTCATTGACATGGCAAAGAGGAACTTGCAATTAATTGCAATTCATCTGATCACTCTCCATGACATTCTGCAGTATATACAAATTGCCACCATAAAAACTGAGGCAGCAGACTTTGTGAAAATTACATTATATTCGTGTCATTCTTCAAACTGTTGGCTATGGCTGTAAATGTGTTAAATCTAATGGATTTAACCAATGTGTTTGAATGACCATTGTTTTTTTTCCAGTGTTTGGGAACAAATGTTAAATTCTGATATGCTCCCAATCTTTAGTCTGCGGGAGCATGGGTGAAGGCAATAGCTTTAGGCATTAGCAGGGGCCTTATGGATAGGCTCGATGGGGTGGGTTAGGCTGAGGGGAGGAGGGGTTAGGCACTTAGAAGGGGAAGTTAGGTATAGGCAGTGGGGTACAAGGGTTAGAGTTAGGCTGCAGGGGAAGGGTGTAGGGTTGGGCTGCGGAGAGGGTATTCTGACTGCCAGTCATACGTATGTATTCTGTTAAAGGGGTTATGTGTTATTTCAGTATTTAACAAACAGCTGTAAGCTTAACTTACCACTGTCTGTCATGTAACACAAACCCAAACATCAAAGCCTATTAAACCTTCGATACTATAGCGTTGTGGTGAGTTTTTCTCCTCCATCTAGTGTCTAACTAGGGCTAGGGACTTGAAGCAGCCCCATGATTCAGAACCTCCCCTTTTCCCATTTAAATTCTATATTTTTTAACATACAGTATGCAGTCTGTCCTCAATATGCAACAATATGAAATTCTTATGGGTACTTGTGTACTTTCACGGCTCCCATCGCATGCCATCGCATGCCAAATGTAGTGGCATGCGATGGCATGCGATGGCATGCGATTTTTGCAGTTTTTAGCAGTTTTTTTTAAAAATTGCATGCGATCGCATGCGATTTTTAACAGAAATGCATCCAAATGCATTGAAATTAGTATCAAACATGTTCAATGGCCCCCAAATGTCATTTTTGAGGCTGTACCACCCCCACTATCAACGCAAACCTGAAGCGTGGCGAGCGCAGCGAGCCCGCGAGGGGCGGCGGTACGCGTCCTACGACCTTTTCATACCCCCACTATCCACGTCGGCGTGGAGTTGAGAATAGAAAGTGTGGCGAGCGCAGCGAGCCACCGAGCCCGAAGCGTGGCGAGCGCACGCGCACACCTGTGAAGGCCACGAGGGGACGCGTATACCTGTGAAGGTATCCGTGGCCCCTCGCGGAGCTTGCTGCGCTCGCCACGCTTCGGGCTCGGTGGCTCGCTGACGCCGACGTGGATAGTGGGGGTATGAAAAGGTCGTAGGACGCGTACCGCCGCCCCTCGCGGGCTCGCTGCGCTCGCCACGCTTCGGGTTCGCGTTGATAGTGGGGGTGGTACAGCCTCAAAAATGACATTTGGGGGCCATTGAACATGTTTGATACTAATTTCAATGCATTTGGATGCATTTCTGTTAAAAATCGCATGCAATGCGATTTTTTCCTATACGATGGACATCGTGGGAGTCGTGATTGTACACAAGTACCTCCTTATGTACTTGAATGCATTATTATTGAGTCTGCGGGACAGAGGGCTCTGATAGGATCCTGGGCAGGTGATAAGTAAAGGTAAAGTGATTGAATCCGCTGTCACTTCACTTTCTGCTTCAGCCAGCTGCTGCTCTACTTCACATGCAGTGACATCCAGTGGCCCTTGTGCAAGCAAGCAGGAGCAGGGAGGGATCCTAAGGAACATCAATGGTGCAATGTAACACAACCCAACTTCGCAGGAGTTGCTGGATGCAAGCCGAACTCAGGAATTTTTTTTTTAAGTTGCAATCATTTACAGGGCATAATTTTCAGTAAAAAAGACAGCAATAGGAGTCAACTTACTCAAGGCAAACCCTGTGATCAAGCCTCTGCGAAACACCTGTCAGCACCAATTAGTAGTGGCAGTGGCATAAGTTCGTTACAGTTGCCCGGAGGCAAGATACATATTGGTCCCCCCCCACACACACACACGCAAACACAACCCTATATAACCTTATATAAATGATATATTTCTGTTAAGAAATATAGATAGATAGATAGATAGATAGATAGATAGATAGATAGATAGATAGAGAACACATATATCTTTAAGAACTCAGCCACAGAAGCAATATCGTTGGCTTTTAAATAACTGATTTAAACTTGCAGGGGGAGTAGAGGTGCCCCCTTGGGAGCAGGAGCCCGGCAGCAGATGACTCCATTGCCTCCCAGAGTTCTGCCTCTGCGTAGTGGTAATTGAACGCCGCACGCCTCAGCTCCGGCAGCACCCGGGACCTCCAGCTGCAGTGTCACCACAGCAGTCTTCCTGGAAAAAACAGGAGACAAATGGGCTCCAGCAATGCAAATACTACTGCAAGCGGCTATTGAACGCCGCCCCTCTGACAGCACCGAGGCCACCAGCAGCAGCAGCGCAGCTTTCTGATCGGCATCAAACAGACATTAACGGGTTCCAGCAGAGCGATCAGAAAGAAGGTACCTGTGACGGCTGTAATGGGTATGGGCAGGGCTATTTTTGTGCAGGCTCCAGCAGGAACTGTGGCCCTTATTCTAGCTCACTCTTTCTGACAAAATATTTCTTAGATGGACAAAACCATGAGCACTGCAGGTGAGGCAGGTGTTACTTGTGCAGAGATAATTAGATTTGGGTGGGGTTTTACATCTGCCTCACCTGCAGTGCACATGGTTTTGTCCATCTAAGAAATATTTTGTCAGAAAGAGTGAGCTAGAATAAGGGCCACAGTTCCTGCTAGAGCCTGCACAAAAATAGCCCTGGGTATGGGTCAACTGTATTAAGGTCGACCACCGAAGGTCGACAGAGCTTAGGTCGACACAAGCATTAGGTCGACAGTGAAAAGGCCAACATGAGTTTTTCCTGTTTTTTTTTGTCCTGAATGTAGACATGGACACCCTCTGAGCGTACATCATCCCCTCGCAAGGCTCACTGTGCTCAAACACTATTTTATTCTCCCACCATGCCATAGTGCCTGTCGGCAAATGTCGGCTTTAGAGAATGTGAAAACTCATGTCGACCTTTTGTACATTCCCTTTGTCGACCTAATGCTTGTGTCAGCCTTCCGACCTTAGCCATGTTGACCTAATGCATGTTGACCTTAATTATTACTATTGTTTATTTATATGGCACCACAAGGATTTATATGCACCTGTCAACATGGCGAGGCTGTAATCTCCCCTTCCCCATGTCCCCTTTGAAAGCTGTCACAGGCACCCCCCCCCCCCCCAGATGAGACACCCCCCCCCCCAGACAGGCAACCCCCGGACCGGACACTACAAGCTATGGAATGTAAAGTTTGATGAATGGAGCCTGACTGGTCTGGGTTCCGGGTCTGGTCCAACATTCAGGGTGTGATCCAGTTCCGGTTTTTACTAAGTCCCTCTCTATAGGTGGGATGTAATAACATACATCGCCACCCCTGCTGTGATGATAGCGCATATGTACTAACATATGCGGCTAGCATCGTGGTGACGGAGACCCCCCACGATACCTGTGATATGGTGGGCTCTGGGGCGGTCCCCGCGTCTCCTCCTCCCCCCTGCAGCCGGAAGGACATCCCCGGCTGTGACATGCTGCTGGGGGAGGAGGAGCAGCATGGAAGATGGGGAGGGGGTAGGAGACTGCGGCGGACAGCGGGCAGCGATAGAAGCCCAATAATTCTATGTTTGTGTACGTGTCGTGATGTGGTGTCCCTGATTTAGGAGACATTTGTTAGTAGATAAAAATAAAAAATGGATGAAATTATGAAAATGTATATTAAAATTAATAAAAATTATTGTGTGAAAAAATGATTGTGTGAGAGATTTTTATTCGGTGGTGGATGTGAGGGGTGCGTGTAGCATCACAAATGGCGTTTGGATTTTTGTTTTTTTATTTGTATTGAATATGAGGTGCAACACAGACTGGTGATTGGGTAAGTATATAGGTAGGTATAAGGTAAGTATATGTTAAAAGTGCCTACTAGTTGTCATGTTCCCGTGTACCGGTATATATTCTCACTGAATTGTTATTATTTGATGGGCAGGCCTTCTGCTTGTAAATTATTGATTAGATATCTGGTAAGTATATGTTGGGGGAGGTGAACTCAATTGTAGTATTTGATTAGAGGACCTCATAATTGATGTTTAATGAGTTTGGTGGAGGTGTGTTTGGTGGAATTCAGTAACTCCACTTACTAATGAGGATTGAGATGAATAAATTGGAGGTTCTGTTCTCAACCTCTACATAGAAATAAATGAACCTGCTGAAGATAGGCAGTGCAGATTCCACTTCCACCACCTTTCAGGATTGAAGTCCAAACCATCCCGACAATAGCCAGTGCTTGTCAGGAACCCAGCTTACCATCTAGAGGTTCTTCACCCTCCTCCTGCCAAAATTCGATCCCAGCGGTTTCTGGCACCTACAAACACTCCAGACATCCTTCTCCGGGGCACTGGTAATTTAAGCCAACTTGGGCCGACAACCTGGTTATTTGGATTGCACCACCCAATCCTGGGATTGATCAAGCGGGAGTGCCAACTACATCCTATCATCCAGTGGAGCGGTAATTTGAGCAATTCTGGGCCGGCCATTTGGTCTGAGACATCCAGTGGTGTAGCTAGGAGCCATGGTGCCTGGAGCAAGGGCATGTTTCGCGCCCCCCCCCCCCCCCCCGTCACCCCACACCCTTTGTCATCCCAGTTACAGCCTGTCACCCAACACCCATTGTTCCCCCAGTCATAGCCTGTCACCCCACACTTTCTGTCCCCACAGTAACAGCCTGTCACCCCACACCCTCTGTTCCCCCAGACATAGCCTGTCACCCCACACCCACTGTTCCCCTAGTCACAGCCGGTCACCCCACACCTTATGTCCCCTCAGTTACAGCCTGTCACCCCACACCCTTGGTACACCCAGTCACAGCCTGTCACCCCACACCTTCTGTTCCCCCCAGTCACAGCCTGTCACCTGAAGCCTTCTGCCCCCCCCCCTGTTATTACAGCTTGTGACCCACGCCCTCTGCTGCCCGCACTCCCCCGTCCCTATACTCAGGTGCAGCCAGGGCCGGACTGGGACGAAAAAGCGGACCTGGCATTGTGAGCACACAGGCCCACCTGATGTAGCCACCATTCATGATATTGTGGCATGCTGAGAGGGCATTGTGGGTATAGTGCATACACCGTAATGCCCATTACAGAATATGACAATCCGTTATGCCCATTACACATGATGACACACACCGTAAGGCCATTAAATAGAGGGCTACAAAATCCATTTTGACCATTACACATTATTTATGACCCACGCACCATAATGCCCATTACTTATTAGGCCACACAATCAGTTATGCCCATTACACATTGGTGGCACACACTGTAATGCATGCCCATTAAACATTGTGCCTTTGTTCATCTACTTAGGGTGCTGTTCCCTCTTCCAGCACATAACTCCAGCATACGCGTTACCTACCTGACCCCCTCCCCCTCTCACCCCTCTCTCTCTGCCTCACTCCCCTTCTCTATATGACGGACCCCTCTCTCTTTCTGCCTCACCCTCTCTCTCTCTCCACTTGATCCCCCCCAAACCCCTCTCTCTCTCTGCCTGACACCCTCTCTTGCTCCTCTCTCTCTTTCTGCCTAATCCCCCTCTCACTCCTCTTACCCATCTCCCATGACACCCTGTCTCTGCCTAAGCTCCCTCTCAACCCTCTCTACCTGCCCCCCACCCTGTCTACCTGTCCTGTTCCCTCTATTTCTCACACCTCGCTCTCTGTATGTGACCCCCCTTCTCTCTTACTCTCCTCTAGCTATCCCAGCAACCTCTCATCCCTTCTCTCTTTCCGATACCATTTCTCTCTTCCCTCTCACTTTCTCTATATAGGACACCATCTTCTCTCCCTGACATTCTCTCTCTCTCTCTCTGACACTCTCGTTTCTCTCTTTCTCCATGATTCCCTAACTCTCTCATTCTCCTCATATCTTTTTCGCTCCCCCTATATCATTCTCCCTCTCTCTAGCTATCTCTATCTATGGGGAGGGGCGCACCATTTTATTCTGGTCGAACTTACGCCACTGCATATGTAGTTACAAACATATAGTCACATAAATAGTACAACACATATAAACATACATAACATACATATGTACAATTACCATACCTCCCAACCGTCCCGGATTCGGCGGGACATTCACGATTTACGGCCGATGTCCCGTCGTCCCGGTACTGCTTACCGCAGTCCCGGCTCCCCTCGCCGCGCGAACGTCCCGACCTCCCAACTTCAAAAGTTGGAAGGTATGCAATTACACACATACACATATAGTCACACAAATAGTACAACACATATAAATATACATACATCAAGTACACACATACTGTACACATATAGTCACACAAATAGTACAACACATATAAACATATATATGTACAGTCACAAATAGTCACACACTTATCTATGTACAGTACAGGCAGAGACACAGCACACATGCATACAGTCACACACATTACACATGTATATGATATACATATATATACTGTCACACACACATATATAGTACCTCACCACACTATTACTGGGTGGGCCCAGTGTCTTTATTGCAGCTGCCTCCTCCTCACATTCAGGCTGCCGTGTAGCTTCGCCCACCTGCTCGATGTGGAGACACTCCTCCCATCCATTTTAGCCCCCTACAGCTGGCAGAGCACTGGGAAAGGGGGATTCTTCATCCACCTCGGTGTGGACAAGCAGGACAGCCCATATGCTGTCTAGCTCCGCGGTGGCCATCTTTAACAGGAACATTGGCATCATGGGATTTGTAGTTAATCTTTGACTGCTCAGAGTGTGAGCAGTAACAGTTAAACTACAAATCCCATGTTCCACTATTTTTCCTGCTCTGGCCAGCCGGGTCCTCTGTTCAGGCTGATGGTAAGTAAATCAGCCTGAATCCGCAGTCTCCCTGCACCTCGTTTCAGACGTGCAAGGTGACTAGGTGTGAGCGGGGCCATATCACTGTCTGCTGCTGGCTTTATTGAAAAAGCCACAGCTCAGCCAGTTGGGCGACGGGCAGAGCAGGGAGCTGGCGGGGGAGGGAGTGGGGGAGCGGGCTACATGGCTCCGGCGCCATTTGACCTCCCTGCGCCCGGAGCTCGTGCTCCGGTGGCTCCGCCCTCCCTACGCCCCTGGAGACATCTATCCAATGGACTGACTTACATGGAGTGGTAACTATACTATAACACCTATCACTGTTGGGCATACTAGGAATGGACTCTCCCCTTTACTGCTGCTAATGTGGAAGTGGAATTCTAATTATTTTAGAAACAGTTATTATACATGTTCAAATAGTTTTCACATGTCTAAATTGTCTTTTATAATGCATTAAATTTATTGTGAAGATTATCCAATCCCTAAATCATTTTTAAAGGTACAGTGCTGCTTTTGCCTTGCTCTTTTTTTCTTCTGAAGATATTGATGTTATAAAAAGAGTAGATAGCTGTTATATTCACTAAGGCCTCTGGGTTGGAGGCAATCCATCAGAAATATCATTTTGGTTTAATTTTTTAGAAGTTCCGTGTCCAGATCTCCTCCTCTGATTCCGAGTTAAATGTGTCTCATGCCAAGTTGTTATGGGTTCGCATGGGGGAAATTTACTAAAGGAAATTTGTAAAAAATAGGTGTATTTGTATCCAGAAATACACTTATTTTTGACATTTACTATCCCGAAAATACGGCAATTCGTATTCGTATTGATAGCACATCAAAACTAATACGAATTGCCGCATTTTCGGGATAGTAAATGTCAAAAATGAGTGTATTTCTGGATACAAATACACCTATTTTTTTACAAATTTCCTTTAGTAAATTTCCCCCGAAATGTCTAGCTATGGGGGTGAGTTTTTTTAAGTTGGCTGAATCTTTCCTTGCATTTCGTATGGAGCAGATGTGTTTGAGCACTCGCACTTTCAGTGGTCTCTTGGTTTTGCGCGCATAAATGTTGCCACAGGGGCACTGGATTTGATAAATCACCCCTATGGTTGTACATTTAATCAATCCTTTGATGTTCCACACTTTTCCGAATTTGTCTGTGTATGATTTGGTAGGTATCATATAAGTACAGGCTTTGCAGCGACCACACTTGTCAGATCCTTGTTTTTTCGTAATGATTGTACTTGATGGTGGGTCGGCTAGGTGGCTCCGTACTACTTGGTCCCCAATATTCCTGGCTCTGCGCCAGCTGAACTGAACTTGGGGATGGAGGATGTTTTTTAAATCTTCGTCAGTTTGTAACATTGGCCAGTGTTTTTGCAATATCTGACGGATATCTCTCCAGTTGTTGTTAAATGTACTGATGAAGTGTATAGGTTCTTCCTTGTTTGTGATATGTTTCTTTGGGGAAAGTAGTGAATCTCGGGGGATTTGCTGCCTTGCCTTGCGGGAATTTTTTATTACATTTTTGCTATATCCTCTTTCCAGCAGACGTTCAGAGAGTTCTTGTTCTTTTCTTGTAAATGTCTCAAGGTCGGAGCAATTGCGTTTTACTCTGATAATTTCCCCTTTGGGGATGGCTTTAATAGTGCTAGGTAAATGTGCACTAGAAGCGTGTAAAACGCTATTGGTAGCTGTTTCTTTCCTATACATGTCTGTACATATGTTACCGATCTCATCGATACTGATGGCCAGATCGAGAAAATGAATTTGGTGTTGACTAGCTTCAAATGTTAGTTTTAGGTTCAGATCATTGTGATTAAGGATATTAATGAATTCCTCCAGTTCTCTTTTGTCTCCATAACAAAAAAGCAAAATGTCGTCTATAAAACGCAAATACAGTGGTATTTTGTCTGTGAATTTTGCGTGGGAATCCTTGAAGACTACCTCCCTCTCCCACCACCCCAGGTACAGGGTTGCATATGTGGGGGCACACGCCGTCCCCATAGCTGTCCCCAGAGCCAAATTTCCCATTAGGCACGTGCCTAGGGGCGGCACATGTTTGGGGGCGGCACTTGGATGCCTGTGATAGTACTGTCAGCCCAAAATGTACCAATAACTGCAAAATATCCACTGTACTGTACTATAGTCCATCTTAAGGACAAATCAAAAGGACATGCAGATACTGCCCCTATAAACTGTCCTACTTAGTAAACATTATTGTTGTGCCTAGGGGCGCCCTCATCCCTAAAGCCCCTGGCTGTCCCCCATACCTGGAGGCTCCCAAAGGTGTCAATACCCTGCCCTGCATTGACCTGGGGGTTAGTAAAATGGGGGTTTTACCGCATTTTTGTCTTAGTACATCCTGCCCTATTTCTACAATAAGATAAGTATACATAAAGAGGAATGATATTTGTGATCTCAGCCGCAGATTTAAAGCAACAATCATTTAAATGGCAAAAACCTGCCTGACACTCACACCCACTATGCTGATTTCAAGGCCCAGTGAGTAATGTGTTAGTAATGTGAGTAACATTGTTTGTTATGGGATGAGAATCCAAGCACTACTGTAATGCGTTAGTAATGTGAGTAACATTGTTTGTTATGGGATGAGAATCCAAGCACTACTGTGACACTCCTAACTTCACAAATGTATTACTGAAAGCTACCAGATATAAGAAGAAAGGGCGGTACTTGTTTCCTAGAACGGCCACAATCTTGTCCATCGTGTACCTTAAAGTTAAGGTACACGATGGACGCGATGGACCCGATTTCCTTTGAAAACAGTTTCATTTTGCCGGCAAAGGCAAAACCGGGACCATCGCGTCGGTCGCGTGCATTAACATGGCCCGCGACGCGACCGATGCGATTTTGCCATAGGCTTCAATGTTAAAATATTTTTACCATTGAAATCGGGAGCATCGCGTCGGTCTTGTGCCATTATAATGGGACAAGATGAGATGGACTTGATTAAGTCCATTTTACATAGCAAACAATGTGAAATGGCCAAATATGACCCATTTCACATTGTATATGGGCCCGTCATCGTTAAAAAGTTAAGCAACCCCATTGTGAACGTCACCCCATGATTGACGCCAACCCGAAGCGTGGCGAGCGCAGCGAGCCCGCGAGGGGCGGCGGTGCGCGTCCTCCGACCTTTTCATACCCCTACTATCCACGTCGGCGTGGAGTTGAGAATATAAAGTGTGGCGAGCGCAGCGAGCCACCGAGCCCGAAGCGTGGCGAGCGCAGCGAGCCCTGCGAGGGGACGCGTATACCTGTGAAGTTATACGCGTCCCCTCGTGGGGCTCGCTGCGCTCGCCACGCTTCGGGCTCGCCACACTTTATATTCTCAACTCCATGCCGACGTGGATAGTAGGGGTATGAAAAGGTCTGAGGACGCGTACCGCCGCCCCTCGCGGGCTCGCTGCGCTCACCACGCTTCGGGTTGGCGTCAATCGTGGGGTGCCGTTGAGGGGGTAAAATTTGGGGTCTGGGGACTACTTTACATTGAATCCAATGTAAAATAGGGTCCCAGGGGCCGTATTCACACTTGATTCCATGTAAAAATCGGGTCGATGCGACCGACACGATTTTTCCGACCCGATCACCCCGATACAAATCGGTGTGGCCGTGCTAGGAAACAAGTACCGAAAGGGCTCTGTCTTCTGAATAACGAGCAATATTTCATAGGCACTGACGGCTCAGCAACAGCTACTCCGTCTCCTTCACCACCGGTTCCTGCATTGATCATTATTTTGAAATTCCCCCGATATCAGTTGGTGGTGCCCAAAACAAACATGGCCGCCGGTATCACTAAAACCACTCCTCCTATACCTTTCCCCACCCACCTGGCCGGAACTTGACACTTCACTGACTGCTGCGTGGATTGTGCGTGTGTAATATTCTGTTGTCACTGTTGGGAGCCCACGCGGGACAATAATGCCTGTGAGTGACAGCGTGTGGGTCTGAGTAGGGAGGGGGGAGAGTGATGCGGCACGTGTCGCACTCCTATTCTCCACGCGACATAGGGGCAGAGATCGCAGTCAGAGACGTCTTGCGGGACAGCCGCGTGCGGTGGGTGCCCACCTAAGCAGGACACGCGTGGGGCATAGCCTGCACCCCAAGGCATATGTGTGCTGCGGCAGGCGGATAGCGCTGTTCTGCCGCTGTCTGGGCTGTCTGGGATGACCACCAAGGCCGTCTGCAATTGGGGTATCATGTGCTATTGGAGTATGAGTGCAGGGCCGATGGGTCACCAACCATATGGTGCCAGCACAGGCGCACATGGCAGGGCTATATGGCACTGTCGTTCATCATACCTGTACCCACCGGTAGGTGCTTCCCAGAAGGTGATCGTAGCCAGCTCACTCCGTACCTGAGTTGTGGGAGGGCTGTATTCTAGGGACTCGCATCCTCCTCTGCAATAATACAGTAATGTGCTGTAGCTGTAGGAAAAAAGTATTGCTTTCATTCGTATAGTGCTTCACATGTTTCTTCTGTACTAGTAAGCCCCCTCGAAGCAAATGCTTCGAAAGCTAGTCTGCTACCTTGTGATTGGATCTGTGTTTGTGCATTTGTGGGAAAGATGTAGTTTCACTAGCTGCCAACAGATGGCAGTGTATCCAAGACACAAACGGACACTAGACATATATATGTATGTGTTGTGCTGAGTGATCTGTGTGGACTAGTGCTTTCTTGTGAGAGAACACTGGCGATGACTAGATTTTGACTGCATGCAGTCAAGATGTAGTCAGATGATGGCGACGTGCGGGTTCACGCATCGCTGTCACTGGGGAGTATGCGCTTTAATTTCTAAGCAATCTAGTCAGATTGTGTAGAAAAAAAACTTAAAATTGCCCTGTGTGCATGTGCCTGAACCTTCTAAAGGGCTGCATCTTACTCCTAATTTCAGCAGTAAATTACTTAAATAGATTGTCTGAAAAAGGCACATCTGTAATGACATATCAGCAGGCATTTGAAATGAGTGTAACTGATACGACCATAAAGCAGGAACGTGTCAGGGCAATATTTGGCCCATCACTGGACCAAAATTGCATACACCGTAGACCAGTGGTTCCCAAACTTTTTTGAATTATGGCACCCTAGAGGAGGGATGGGTAACCTTTGGCTCTCCAGCTGTTGTTGAACTACACATCCCAGCATATCCTGCTTCACTTTTGCTTTTTGGCCATATTAAAACTGGTGCAGGGGATGCTGAGATCTGTAGTTCAGGTGGAGGGCCAAAGTTTCCCCATCCCTGCCCTAGAGTATCAGAATTTGATTCACGGCACCCCTAGGTCAAAAGTATCTTATTGAGAAATAAAAAAAGAATGTAGCTTATGATTAAATGTCATCCTTAAGGTAATTATTTGGCGAGGGAATGGATTAGCTGCTTTTTGTCCACATATTTTATAATCTGAAGCCACAAACAATAGTTTTGCTTCTTATTCTGACCATTTTGAATTTGAATTATGCCTGGACCACCAACCAAAGCACCCCTGCTCCTGGGCAAACAATATAGTGCATACACATTGAAAGATATAATTAACGATCTTGTTTAGTGTCATCTGGTTCCTGCTCTATACATGCAATCATTGACAATATTTGCTGAATGTACAGCCGAGCCTGGGGGGTCATTAATAATTCGCAGGAGTGCGCACCGTTTTATAGTTCGTAGCATAAACCCTCTGTGATATTGTTTAAAATGTTGCATAGTGTGTACGCATCTTAAGGTATACGGGTTGGATGTTTCAACTCCTTATACATGATGCCATTTAAAACCGCCTCTAAAGTTGCTTTGAATACCTGTTATATACTATAATCTTTACCTACTTTCAATCTGAAAATGCAAACAAAAAAATAAACAATAAGGTTAGTTACTGTGCACTGTTAGCTCTCTTTGTGTCTAATCACATCCTAAATGTCATTTGTCCTTATATTTTAGCCAAAGTGAACGAGAACAGTTGGAAACTTTAAATGAACTGTAAGAACCCAAAGGGGTCTATTTATCATTTAATCACATATTCAATGCAATCTGGGCATGATATGAACACCCAGCATAGCACTGCAATATGAGGCACCATGTATTATTAAGAGATCTGCTGGAGCCCCTCTGCGATACATTTATACCCCTTTCACACCAGAAATGCAGAGACAAACCCGGGAATTAAATTCCAGGGACAAGCAGGGACATTCCCGGGTTGGGACCCATTCATACATGCTTTTGAAGCAGGGACAACCCGGGTCAGCACCTTTCACACTGAACCTGGGATAACCCTGCATTTCTATGAGAATAGCATTGAAAATGGCCTTTTTTATACCCCTTTCACATCGCCGACACGTTTTAAAAACGGTAATTAAAACGGGTCAGAGCCTTAACATTGCCGCAGATTACCGTTTTAAATACCGGTTAAGTCTCATTCAACATAGCAGTCAAACCGTTTCAACCCGAACACGTTTTAAGCCAGAGTGTCAACATTGCCTGTCATTTTAAAGGGGACAGCCTATCACTGCTCTGTAGCTTGTGTTGTTTGCCTGAAATACCGTTTCAGACACATTGTACACATTCACATTGCTCAAAAAACGGCAAGGAACCGTGTAGGACTCTGCTTTTTACACGGTTCGAAATACCAGTTAACTTTAAACGGTAAATCGGCTCTGGTGCATTCACAGTGCAGGCTTAAACGTTTTAAAATGAAAAAAAAATCGGCAATTTACCGTTTTAAAAGTGCGATGTGAAAGGGGTATGAGGCTCACATTAGATTATTTATTATTACTAATTAAGACACAAAACATTTGTAGTGTTTCAGCCTTTGTTTACTTGTATAAAACAAATTAAAAGGCATATGAAAGCATCTTCCCCTCTAATGATTAATAGCTCTCACCTCATTTGTCCAAGACATGGCACACATTGCTGGCTTTCAGGGGTTAAAATGCACTTCTGTGGTATGTGGTGCTACAGAACATGCACAGTGTCTCCCTGCATGCTGTATGCTGTCTCTGGGCGTGTCTGTGAGCGTCACCACAACAGGAAGTTGCCCTGCTAGTAAATCAGCACTAGCAGAGGCAACACTGGAAGCAGGGACATGTCCCTTCACCTTTCACACCAGCCAGTAACCCTGGAAGGACCCGGGAGCAACCCTGCTACCTAGCAGGGTTAAATTGCCGGCAAATTAACCCGGGAATTTGTCCCTGGAACCTTTCACACCAGAGCAAGTCCCCGGTTGTTCCCGGACCCAACTCGGGAATTTAGGCTGGTGTGAAAGGGGTATTAGGGAATACTGAATATTTGTGGGATTAAGCTGCAAACATTTAGGGGGGCATGCACTGTTTAATTCCAACTGTCAGAACTCTTCCATACAATATGTATAATAGAATATTAGCAGAGCAAGAGTTTATCTATAATTGACAAGATTGTAGCCATTTGTTTGATTATTGTTTCAATGTAACCAAATGAGTGAGTCATTTTTAGTGTACCATTTCTACTTTAGATAACTGCACATGCAAATTGCATGTGTGATTGTGTTCCAGTACAAAGTGTTAATTCCAACCAATATAGTAACAAAGCAGCAGAAGTTAGTGCAAAGGTTGATTATCCGTGATAATAAAACTATGTGAAACCTGGCATTGAAGCAGAACGGGTCAGCCACTGCATTTAGTCATATAAGCAATATACAGTATTTTCTCTGTGTAGACTAGGTCTCATATTCTAATATAGAGCATGGTAGGTAAACTGATGCTTAGCTAATGTTTCTCTATCTGGCTTTCTCAGCAGAGCACTGTACATTATATGTACATTTCTGGTGGTTTGCTGTGCATAGTATAATCTTGTTTCCACCAATGACATTCATCAGTGGAAAGCCTAGTCAATTTGTACTTACTATTTCAGTTGGCTAAAGATTTGCTGCATCCGTCCTCCGATGAGGAAAAGACGAGGCATAAGAAAAAGCGGTTAGTCCAGAGCCCAAACTCCTACTTCATGGATGTTAAATGCCCAGGTAAGATTATCTGGATGCTGGGGGGGTGTGCTCTTTGTTTTGTTTCTCTCTGTCCTCCAGAGGTTCCCAAACTGTGTGTCAGGGCACTTGCATTGTGCCTTGGATTAGTGGTCTATGACCAATTCAAGTTATTTATGGTCAATGTAACAGGCAAGACCAAATCAAAAAGTATGTGGACAAACTGAAGCGAATCCTGTCCCTCATCACATAACTGAACCCAGTAATGAATTCTAAACACAGTTTGCTTAATTTTTATTTTTATAAATTTCATAAACTTTGGTACTTGTGTATTAGCACGGCGCCCAATTAGAATATGTACGCTAGCGTAGGGGAAATCGCATCGCATGGGCCGTTTTAGTGCCGTGCGATGCGTTTTTATTATTCTAAGCTCTCTTGGCCCCGGCGGATCGCGTCGCATTGCACCTCCCGCAAAATAGCATGCTATTTTATAGGTTGGGATGCCATTACATTAGCTATACACTTGTATGACATGCAATGAGGTTTTAAGCAACCCCGCCACCCCGAAGTGTGGCGAGTGGTGGCGGAACGCGTCCATCCAACCTTTTCATACCCCCACTATCAATGTCGGCGCGGAGTTGATTTTATATAGTGTGGCAAGAGGACGTGGAATACATGTGCTCGCCACACTATATAAAATCAACTCAGGTCAGGAGGACGCATTCCACCGCCCGTTGTGGGGCTCTCCATGGATAGTGGGGGGGGGGGGGGGTTGCCTAAAACCTCATTGCATGGCCTGCAACTGTATAGCTAATGTAATGGCATTGCACCCTATGCGATTTTGCAGGAGGTGCAATGCGATCCGCCGGAGCCAAGAGAGCAGTGAATAAATTCCATAGTAAAATCGCATCGCATGGCACTAAAACGGCCCATGCGATGTGATTTTCTAAGCAATTTGCTTAGTAGGCGCCCTGCTAATACACAAGTACCTAAACTTTTTGCCTAGAGGTGCAGTGAAAAACAAATTCTGATACTCAAGGGTGTTGTGAAATAGAAAAGTGTGATAACCACTGCTCTAAACTATGATACAGCATTAAGATGTACAGAAAGTTAATGTACACATGATAGTAATTCATATGAACTGTTATGAATGTTAGTATGGTACCTATTTTCAGAGTCTCTAAGGGGTATTCAATTAGGTCTGATTTTCAGCCTAGGCAAAAAATTGGCACATTTCTGGATGGATAGATAGATAGATAGATAGATAGATAGATAGATAGATAGATATTAGGATGAATGGGTATTCACACTATTCAATTGGAGGGCTGCTTTTTCACTTAGGTGAAAATTTTTGCAGTGAGGAAAACACCTGGATTGCAAATTAAAAGCCGATCCTCGTGTGTTCTCCAATTTGCCGGTGAAATTACGTCCATTTTCGCTGCTTTTTGAGGCATTGGCTAACAATGCCTTCAATAGCGGCGAAAACAGTTGCAATTGAATTCATTTTTTTTTTCACTTATGCGAAGAAACAGAACTAATTGAATACCGCTGTGAGTCATTCCCATTACCAACTTAGTTGATATGATCACTTTGCAAAAATTGCAACTGCTTGCAAAGATCTTAAAGGAAAGTATTTATAGACTAAAACCACCTGGATGTGTGGACAAGCCACACATGGAGCCATCCAGTGTTACAATTGCACAATTAATATCAGATCTGGCTTTGGATGGGCAGGGTTGGCAAAGGTGACCATCTTGCACATCAGATTTTATATTGCTGGGTGGTTTTAAGAAATATTAAATTTAACCATTTGCTCATTTGACACTATTTTAATTTATTTATTTATTGTATATACATAGGATGCAGCAAGTGCTAGAATGATGGTGGATGCTGCAAAAGGAGGGAGGATTTATGGTGCTGAAAAGAAAGTGTGGGGTGTAAATTATGATTAGTGTAGAATAAGTATCTGTTAATCACTGGTCATTACTATATCTATTTTTGTAACATTTGAAAGTGTATTGTAAAAATCACCTCCACCTGCAGCAATTTTGTAATTTTAACTGTAAGTTGTATTGCTGCAGGTACAGACATGTCCTCAAACACCTATCCTCAAATCGTGGCAAATACCCTCAATTGGTACACCACGCCATGTGACTTTTTGAAAAAAATCTGAACCTTAATCTGCTACTTTTTGCCATTTATTTTGTAGCAAAACTACTAATCCGAACTCCTTAGTGTGCTATTGAACCCCTCTGCAAACCTAAGTTATTGCTGTATTAGCAAGAGTCAAGCATCTGTGTGGGTTTCAATACGCTGTGACATAGCCTGAAACCAGTGTTCGCTGGCCCGGACTAGACCTGGGCTGTGAAAAGGGTATTAGGAAACTTGATTGTAACAAAAATACTAATCCTAAGTACTTGGTGAACTATTAGCAATTTAAAGCATAACGTATGGGAAAAATTACCAAACGGAAATAGTTATTTGTGGCAGGGCTAATTTGCGCCAACATCTTGTGTCATATGGAGAAAAAAGGGTATGGGTATGTTGATGCAAGAAAGATAATTACATGGATGAAATCCATGTCGTTAGTTTGCTAGAAGTATATGGGAAAAAAACTGACAATGATCCAAAATTGTGTGGTAGCTGGGACTAAATTAATAACCTAATATCAAGTTTAAGTGTTCTTTATAATGAAATACAAACTGGTATCCACTCCAAATCAATATCCAGATGGCTGACAGACAAAGTCTAGGTCAGACCCGAAGTTCAACACAAGGAAAAGGTCATCCAGTTTATTTTGGATTTTATTTAAACATTTTTGACTTTTTCATACTTTATCATCCACGTGGGCTCCAATTGGGATTGGTAAAGTGGCCCAAAGCCTGGCAAGCAACAGTAATTGGCGGTCCACATGCTCAAGTGTCGATACTGACATCAAAAACCCCCCAGAAAATCTAATGTGCATGTCGACCTAGATATTGTCTGTGAGCTGTACCGCATCAAACCATAACTGGTTACTAAAATAAAAGTGCACATGCAGATGACTGACCATGACACATTTTGCACTGGAGGTTCCTCAGATGTGTGTCAATTGATTTACAGTGATCTGCAGAACAATGCTTGTCTACTGTTCTCAGTTCTGACAGACCTCTGATAAATTATGTATTCATTATTATTATTGTGGTTAATTTGTTTGCACAACATAGAATGTTATATATGTTGATCGTTCATGCTCAGTACTGTACATGAGATTTACCTTATTTACCCTTTCTCTCCAGGCTGCTATAAGATTACTACAGTCTTCAGCCATGCACAAACGGTTGTCCTTTGTGTAGGTTGCTCTACTGTTCTGTGCCAGCCCACAGGTGGAAAAGCCAGGCTTACAGAAGGTAACTACAGTAACATAACAACTGGAGCACTATAGGCGTAATATTGTAAAATGATTTATCATACTGCCTTTCCCTTTTTCCCATTGTGTGTGTGTGTGTGTGTCTGTGTCTCTCTCATACATGTACTATGCTAGTGGTTTGCTTGCAACAACTGGAGAAGATACTGGTAGTGCCAGTTGTTGGTTTAGGGCAGTTGGAGGATATACAGGTACTGTGCCAGTTCCTGGCACTGGGGAGTTGATAGTGACCGAGGGACATATGTACTAAGCCTTGTAGAGTGATTAATTTGAGGCTGATAAATAACCAACCAGCTAGCTCCTAGTTTTTAGATGTAGACTGTAGCATGACAGTTAGGAGTTAATTGGATAGTACATTCTCTCTCCAAGGATTCATACATATGCCACTGTGACAATTACAGTTCCTGTACTTGTTCAAATCGAGTTTTAAAGAAGACACTATTTTAGAAAAAGCATGGTCACTTATGACTTTTGTTAAATTCATATTTTCACGGTGGTGAAATTTATACCACCTGGGGAAACCCCAGGGGCTTACATACAGTACTGACAGTGCAAACATTTTAGGCAGGTGTGGGAAAAAATGGCGTGACCACCATTGGCCTTCAAAACCGTATTGGTTCTTCTAGGTTCACTTACACAAGGTCAGATATTTTGTAGACTGGTGTATGCTTGATTAATCATACCAAACAGGTGGTGATGGTGATCTTAATTTTCATATGTAGGTTGAAACCACCATTAATAAACAGCTATATAGGAGGCATCAAAATTGGTTGAGGAAGGTGAGGTTATGGAGGTAATACACTGAGCCAGCAATAAGACACAAGGTAGTTATACTGCATCAGCAAGGTCTCTCCCAGGCAAATATTTCAAAGCAGAATGGGGTTTCCAAGATGTGCTGTTCAAGCTCTTTTCAAAAAGCACAAACAAAGGGTCAATGTTGTTGTAGTGGTTGACCAAGGAACCTTAGTGCATCAGATGAAAGACACATCATGCTTCCCTTTTGAAATTGTAAGATGACCAGCAGTGCCATCAACCTGAATGTTGGACCCAGGTACATCTGAAAACAAGACCAAGCGACTCAACTATGCATAAAAACGGAGGTGTAGAAAAATGGCAGGTACTCTGGACTGAGGAGTCAAATTTTAAATATTTGTTTGTAACAAGAGAGTTTGTTCGGCAAAGGGCTACAGAGCAATGCAATAATGAGGCAAGTGAAACATGGTAGAGTTTCCTTGGAAGTGTAGGGCTGCATTTCGGCAAATGGTGTTGGGGGTTTGGTTAGGATTAAAAGTGTCCTCAATGCTCAAAAATACAGACAGGTACTTATCCATCATGCAATACCATAAGGGAGGTATCTGGATTCAAATGTATCCTGCAGCAAGACCACAACTCCAAACATGCAGCCAGTGTCATTAAGAAGTGTCTTCAGTGTAAAGTAGTAGTAGTCCTGGAGGTGATGATATGGCCCCCACAGAGCCCTGAACTTAACCTCATTGTTGAGGGGTAGATTTATTAAGCTCAGTGAATTGATAAAGTGTCTGTTTTATTACCGGCCAATCAGCTCCTACCTGTCATTTTTCAAACCAAGCCTGTAACTACACAGTTAGAAGCTGATTGTCCGGTGATAAAAACCAGACAAGTTATCACTTCACAGAGCTTAATAAATCTGCCCCTTAGTCTTTCTGAGATTACAAGAAGAGACGGAAGGATTTGAGCAAGCATACATCCACAGATCATTAGTGGTTAATTCTCCAAGATATTTGGAACAACCACCCTGTGGAGATCCATCAAAAACTGTGCAAGTGTAGCTAGAAGAATTGCTGTTGCTTTGAAGGCAAAGGGAGGTCACACCAAATATTGATTTAGATTTTTTTTCCATTCACTTTGCATTTTGTTAACTGATAATTTTTGGGAAGCATTCTTACTTTGCAGCTTTTTATCAAAACCTTACTATAACTTTTGCACATTACTGTAGTTATACAAATAAGGAAAGTAATATCTAAAGACCTATTTGATCCTGACACACTAGGCAACAGTTGTGTGATTTATTTTTGTATGTTTTTTTATTTCTTTCAAAAACATTATTAGATATTGCTATATCTGTGTTCTTTACTATTATTTGATCTGAATTTGTGCTACATGACAGAGGGATGAATTTACATGTGGTAGTGCCTGACATGAAACTGCTGCTAGTACTTCAATGTCTGTGTTAGGACCATTTAGAACAGACATGTCCAACCTGCGGCCCTCTAGCTGTTGTGAAACTACACATCCCAGCATGCCTTGCCGTAGTTTTAGCATTCCCTAATAGCAAAACTATGGCAAGGCATGCTGGGATGTGTAGTTTCACAACAGCTGGAGGGCTGCAGGTTGGCCATGCCTGATTTAGAACTTTATGTGGTACTTGTTTCGTAGCACGGCCACAACGATCATGATCATGATCGTGGGCATCAGGAGGAAAAATCGGGGGCATCGCGGCCATCGCATGCACTAAAAAATCGGGTGCGATGCTACCGACACGATGCCCGCGATTTCCCCATAGGGAACAATGTTAAATGCCTCAATTTACCCGCGATGCCCCCGATTTCCCATAGGAATCAATGTTAAATGGCTCAATTTACCCAAATCATCATAGGGAACAATGGTAAATGGGCCAGAAAACTCAAAAAACACCCCCGAACAGTGAAATGTCCCCCCAAAAGTAGTTTACGCCACCCCACGATCAACGCGAACCCGAAGCGTGGCGAGCGTCCTCCGACCTTTTCATACCCCCACTATCCACGTCGGCGTGGAGTTGAGAATAGAATAGTGTGGCGAGCCACCAAGCCCGAAGTGTGGCGAAGGGACGCGTTTACTTGCGAAGGTATCCGCGTCCGCTCGCTGCGCTCGACACACTATTCTATTCTGGGGGTATGAAAAGGTTGGAGGACGCGTACCGCCGCCCCTCGCGCGCTCGCTGCGCTCGCCACGCTTCGGGTTCGCGTTGATCGTGTAGTGGCGTAAACTACTTTTGGGGGGACATTTCACTGTTCAGGGGTGTTTTTGGGGTTTTCTGGCCCATTTACCATTGTTCCTTATGATGATTTGGGTAAATTGAGCCATTTAACATTGATTCCTATGGGAAATCGGGGGCATCGCGGGTAAATTGAGGCATTTAACATTGTTCCCTATGGGGAAATCGGGGGCATCGCGGCTGGACCATTTAAGCCTTTTTTAGCCGCATACGATGCGACCGACGGGGGCATTGCGTCGGTCGCGTCGCAGACCACTAAAAATGACACCCGATTGTGGCCGTGCTAGGAAACAAGTACCCTTTATGTCAACTACATAACTGAGACCTAATCAACTAAAAAGCCTGGTCAAAATGACAGCAGCAAGAATGCATTTTGTGATCTGGTAGATGAAACAAGATTCATAGCATAGTTTCTGTCCACAGGTTGTTCCTTCAGAAGAAAGCAACACTAAAGTTGCCTTTTGTTTGCTTGACATGATTCTCCTGCACCTTGCAACTTGCCCCCTCAGGATGATTTGCCTTATGTCCAGCATCACGAACCACTTTCCTTGTTGTGGTACAGTACGTCAATCTCGTTGGCTTTTGTAATTCAGGGAGATTTTTTTTGTTTGTTTTTTTGCAGTTGGACTTTGATTATGTGCAAACCATTTCCTAAATAAATGCAAAATTGCAATTGAATGCTTGTTCTCATGATATGATTACGAATAAAATGTATAGTTTGTGCCACCTAGAAAACAAAGTTAATGTCTAGATGGATGTATTATGGGAGGAAACCCACACATGCACAGGGAGAATATACAAACTCCACAGTTTCAGTGATAGTAGGAATCGAACATGTGACCACCGTTCTGTGAAGCAGTAATGCTAACCATTACAACATTTCTACGGTTCCAACTGATAAAGTTTGTTTAAAAAAATAAATAAATTGAGGTGAAGAGAGGAGCTGTGCAATATTATTTTATCAATATTAAAATAGGATTATACAATTTGAATATAAACACAGGCTTCCATTAAAACTGAATTGAGCCCAAGCCTCCTACCAGAGTCCAAAAAGTGGTTTGTATGTATGGGTCTTAAACCTGTGGCCCTCCAGATGTTGTGAAACTACATGTTCCAACATGCATTGCCACATTTTTTCCTATAAGTGCATGCCAAAAAACCTCAGGGCATGCTGGGACATGTAGTTCCACAACATCTGGAGGGCCACAGGTTGAAGACCTGTGGTATAGGCAATAAAGCGATTTTTGGATAGCTAGCTGCATTCACTGACTGTAGGTAGGACCCACATTCAGATAGCTGCTGTCCAGACGGAATGGGATCATTCGTCAGACTGCATTTAGGTCTACAGTCATTAGGTCGACCTGACTTAAGGTCGACATGGGCCAAGGTCGACATGACTTAAGGTCGAATTTGCATAAAGGTCGACATGAGGAAGGTCGACTGGTCATAAGGTCGACATGGGTTTTTCACTGTTTTTTTATCCGAATGTCGACACAGTCGACATGGACACAGTTGGCAATGAGAATCGGACCCTCGCATCGCTCGCGATGCTTCGGGCACGGTGCCTCGCTGCGCTCGGCACACTATTTTATTCTCCCACCATGCCCTAGTGGATGGTAGGGCATGAAATACCGCCTGTCGGCACATGTCGGCTCAAAAAACAGTGAAAAACCCATGTCGACCTTATGACCAGTCGACATTCCTCATGTCGACCTTCCTCATGTCGACCTTTATGCAAATTCGACCTTAAGTCATGTCGACCTTGGCCCATGTCGACCTTAAGTCAGGTCGACCTTCCTGCCAGTCGACCTAGTGGGGTCGACCTAATGACTGTAGACCTAAGTTCATTTTAATAGATGACCGCATCCCGTCCAAACAGTGAAATACTGCCCTGTGCAAATCTGGAATGGATCGCTGATCTGCAAATCAATTTGCAACTCACTCGCCGTCAAATGATTTTGCCAGTCTGTGCTAGTGTGCGTAATTCTGAACTTCCACAACGCTGAGACATAATGAGGTTGAATGAGACACAAGCTGACCTCACAGACACTTTCTGAAACTGCCAGGGCATGTCTGCGTTTATCCGGACTCTTCCAGAAAACTGCACGTTACCACTCCAAATAATTGCTTTTTATCAGTCAAATTGTGAGGCAATTGGGAATCGATTCATTACTGGGGGTTTTTTTTTTTACACAGTTTGGCCTCGCGCATCCTCAAATAACAGCGTCTTGCTACACAAAACCATATAGATATGGACAAAAGACAAGCCTGATACACATGGTGAGACATTGGCTAATGGACAATTTTGACTAGATGGACAAGAGATTTTGACTTAACAATTTTGTCTTGATCTTGTCAAATTTGCATTGCCTACACAGTCTATATATGCAAAGCAATCTCTGATAGACAATATTGACTAAGCAGGAGAAAAACTTTTGATTAACATAGGAGACTGACTATCTAGTCAAAAATCTGCCAAAATCTCCTTGTGTGTACACCCCATTTAAAATTTAAGAAGAAATGTAATTCCTTTCACATGGTATGTTCATATGGAGTAGTTTTGTATCTCAAAAACTGCTAATCTCATGCAATTATCATACACAAGAATTCATAGAAAAGGTGTCAAATAAAAAAAATATATGACTTGCAATAATGCCTTGTTAATTGGCCATACAATCCCCAACGAGCCGCCCAGGATTACATGCTACACATCGTATGTGGTCTTTTCACATAAGACACCATTCCCTACCACCAGAAGGGGGCCGAATCTGGAGATCATATGTGCAGCACATATGATCCCTGGATCCAATTCACACAGGGCTGCGCATATGATTGGATGTCAAAACACATAGTTACATAGTAGTTAAGGCTGAAAAAAAGACTTGCGTCCATCTAGTTCAACCTTGGTTTATTAGCTTAACCCTTATTTCATGTAGTGTATACTGATATTTTATTTTAAAGATAGATTTTTGTTCTTATTTGTACCCATGAATGTTTTTAACCAATAATTGTTTGTCCAACCCTATTATAAACTTATTTAATTTCTCCAGGAAGAGAGTTCCATAGTTTAGTTGCCCTGAGCGTGAATTTTTTTTTTTCCTTCTAAGGGAACAAAATCTTTTTTCTTCTAATCTAAACTTCTGCCCATGTGTCCTAGAGTCCTTCCTTGTGGTAAAAAGGGCGCTGGACATTTCCGTATATTGGCCCCTGATATATATGTACATGTAAAAGCATGTCCACCCTTAAACGTCTCTTCTCTAGTGTAAACAATCCCAATTTGTTTAATCTGTCCTCGTAGGTTAAATTCTCCATTCCCTTTATTAGCTTTGTTGCTCTTCTTTGGATTCTTTCCAGTTCTATGATGTCCTTTCTATAGTGTGTGGCCCAGAACTGTACTGCATATTCAAGATGTGGTCTAACCAATGCTTTGTACAGTGGCATAATTACTTTTGAGTCCCTAGTTTCCATGCCACTTTTTATACATGCCAGTATTCTGTTTGCCTTTTTTGTTGCTATGTGACATTGAGCACTGCACCCCAGCTTGTTATCTATTTGGACTCCTAGCAGTGGCGTAACTTCAAAAATTGCACCCCCCCCCCGCCAAAGGTGATGATGCGCCCGCCAGATGTACATACACATACATAAATACTACATGTATACTTACTCAGGAGTCCGGCTGCGATGCCCTGACGAAAATGTTCCGCCATTGAAACGTTGGCAGACACTGGCATGTGTATGTGTCGTTATTTCTGAGTGCCGCCGTTCATCAGCTGGTTTGTGTGGGAGCCATTATATATGGAGTCCCGTATCGGAGGAAGGCAACAGAACAAGTAACAGTGGTGTCGATTGAGTGCCAGAGCTACAGATGGTATATATATATATATATATATATATTTTTATTTTTTTTATTATAGAGTGCGCTGGATACTAAAATCTAAAACTAAAACCTAAAAAGTACCACCCAGCAAATTATGATACAATAAAAAAATGACAATATAATGTCGATATGAAATAATAATGTTTCCTTTGAGTGTCCAATATCATCATCTGATCACATAAGACGCAGGATCCATTTTTGCAGTAAAGCTGTTTATTCAACCACAAAAAAAAAACGCGTTTCGTCAAGCGGATATTCTTTTAAAGAAACAAATTCCTAAAATCAGATTAGTTTCATATGGTAGATCAACTACCTTGAACAAAGCTGAAATAGTCACAGATAAAGTTTCCCTCTTTTGAATAGGGTATCAATCACTGTATAAAACCACAGTTATAGGTGTAGCTCACTCCACTCCAACATGAGAATCACTCATGGAGGAGGAGACCCGGTGCTGAGCAGCAGGAGAAGGGGACCCTGCACTGCTGTTGTGGAGATCCACGCTGGGGTCAGAGAGAAGGAGATCCGGTCTGAGGAAAGTGCAGCGCCGATGAGAGGATGTAAAATATATGGGGCGGGGGGATTTAATGGATGCAGGTGCATGTGACCAATATTGCACTGCAAAAAGACATGGGAGAGCATTGATGTACGCAATGTAACAAATTGATACGTATCACTATACATTGCCACGCTCTGATGCAATATAGAACTGCTACTTTTCTTTGTTTTTATTTAATTATAAATACATAAAGATAATAACAAAGTTAGACATACAAACATACATACATCACATACAAAACTACAACCATTACAGGATTACAGGATATATTGTTATTACAGATATGTAAGGATCTTGCAAAACCTAAAGACCAAAGTCCCTTATATCTGAGCTTTCTTCTACTTATATTCTTTTTTTTTTTATTTGAGTTTTTCTTTATTCAAGTATAAAATTCAACATACCTTTATGTTCCACATTGCTATTAACTTTTTTTTTCAATTTTGTGACATATACAAAGATAGACATTACAATAACCCCCCCCCCCCCACCCCCACACTTGAATATAGAACTGCTACTTACCAATTCATGTATACTGTAGTCATACATATTTTGTCTTAAGGGTGCCTTGAAAAAATCATGGAGACCCAAAGGGTGCCTTGAACTGAATAAGTAAGTTTTATTTATATAGCGCACTTTCTCCAAGTTTGGGAACCACTGCCTAGCAACTTCAATCAGTTTGCATACAGATTTTGCCAAAACTCTATTGCTAAAGTATGTCCTAATATGTGTAAAGTGGGATATCTCCCTCTTGGCGATGTTTCTGGGGAAGTTATCTTTAGAACTCACAGCGACCAATGCAAACTGGTGCACAGAATATTTGTATATTTAAATGGACATTGAGATTTGAATGGCAAACAAATCTCACAAAGCAGGGTACACTAAGCTATTTGCTTAAGCAGCCCATACACGCTGCTTTGTGGGCGTGCTGTACTAGCACAGATTGCATTGCATTGCATGTGCATCCGTTGTGCATGCAATGCGATGAAACCTAAGTACAAAAAGTATGTGCAAGCACATACTTTTTGTACTTAGGTTTCATCAAATTGCATCGCATTGCATGCACAACTGATGCACATGCAATGCAATGTGATCCGTGCTAGTACAGCACGGAAAGGACGCCCTCATAGCAGCGTGTATGGGCTGCTTTAGTTTTACGCATCCGCTCGACACACTATATAAAATCAACTCCATGCCGACATGGATAGTGGGGGGTATGAGCGTACTAACTAGTGGGTGCCCAACTAACATAAGTACCCAATGCAGTCTACGCAAAAATAATTATTTTTTAAAAACATCCATTTAAAAATTGACAAGCGGTCAGAGTTAATGCACAACCAATTCATTTAGCTTGGTTTCTCAATTAATTATCTGCTAATTAAAAGGAAGGAAAAAAAAAAAAAACACACAAGCATGGGAAATGTTCCTTTATTATTTCAAAATACATTTTATTAGTCCATGTATATCATTATAAAATTTAGCTTCTAATTATTAAAAATGAATAACCACATCTATTACAGATTACTTTATGTTACAACTGCATAGTACATGGCTGTGTGTCAGTCTTGGCCTTTTCAAATTCCAGTGCAATTTTGAGCGCTGTGCTGTTGAGCCCTGTACTCTGCATATTGGTTATTATGGTCACCACCACTCCCTTTGGTGGGGTGGTTTGGCTGTCTGGCATGGTAACGCTGTCTTCCTCAGGTAAGATTAGTAAAACACTGCTTCCACCAATTGCACCTCCTGTGTGTGATATGTAGTGTTTCTGGTGTCTACACAGGCCACACATCTGCTTTCTTTCCACAGTACCCCATCCCATAGCATACTTTCCATCTTTGTCCCAACTCATTTCAGTATTAGGAACTGGTCTCCAGATCATGGAAATTGTATCTGGTTTAAGGTATCCTGGTAAAATTTTGAATATTCCCTGCGCCTGGTAACTGTACAGAAGGACGTTTCCGAATGTTAGAAGGTCATTAACCGTGGAAAGGAACCCACCACCTGCCCACTTGTAGGAGTTGTCAATATACGGACTGTTCACCAAACGATTCCGGTCATTGAAATTGTAAAATCTGCAATATATGAAATGAAAACTAAGTGAAATGTACAGATGTGTTACAGGGTTGATACTATCATATATAATGGGGCAGATGTATTAAGCCTTAACAAGAGATAAATGCAAGGGTGATCAGGAGAGATAAACGTCCAGCCAATCAGCTCCTTACTGACTTTTTTCAAACACAGCCTGTAACATGGCAGTTAGGATGTGATTGGCTGGACGTTTATCTCTCTTTATCCCCCTTGCATTTATCTCTTGTTAAGGCTTAATACATCTGCCTCAGTGACATTTTCCCTCGTGTTTACAACTAATTTATTGTATTGATATTGTAATCTAGTTCTAAAAAGGATTGGTTAAGTTGAAATTAGATTGTTGATGTTATTAATTTTATTAAAGCTACAGTGCCTTTTCGCTAGAGCTTTGGCCAGGAACAGCAGCAAATTAGGACCCCAGGAGCCTTGTAGGCTTGGTCCCATTAGGCAACGCCCTCTAATGGAAACTGCCTATGTCATGCTGGGGGCAAGACCAGCACTCTGGTCACTGCTGTGCTTTCCCAGCACGCACTTTTTTTTACATGTCCAGTGCTGCTATCTGCATAGCAGGGCAGACAGCCTCCTCCTCCCCCCCCCCCCCCCCAAAAAAAAAAAACAACAACAATCGAATAACTAAAACCTACATTTATGGGGACTGTTGGAGAATATGGTTTTTTATTAAATCTACGATATAGGAAAAAAAACTACACATCCTTACAGCATCAGCTTAATTATGTATGACCAAGGCTCGATGTATTTTGATAAGATGTATGCAATGGGAGAATGCCATGTGAAAGTTCTTAAGTATAACAACAATACAGCTTTGCATATCTTGAACAAAATATTGTTATACATTAAGCGTCGGACATCTGCATTACATTTTCTGCACTGCACTTTTCTGCACTGAGATCCCAGAAAAGCAGACAGACCATCATAATAACAGCCAGCAGGTGGCAATAAAATCCCTTATGTTCAAAATGAATGCAATACTTCTCCTGTACAGACCTGTACTGCTTATGAGGCAATGTTCCTTTTGCATTAATTATTCAATTTAGAATATGTGATGTTTAACTATATTAATCAAACAGTAATTCATTTCCACTGTGATGCTTTGAACACAAAAAAAAGATTAAGAGCTTATAAAACTTTTTTAGTGTTTTGCCCATGCTCAGGGTTAGGAAAATAATCACCATTTTGGTTTTAGTTCTGTAACAGTCATCTCTTTCATTGGTGAGGGGCACTCCAGGACGCACAGTTATTGTGCAGAGTCAGAGGAGAAACATTATAATTGTGGCATGTTTTTGTGGTTCTTAACCACGGCTCCTAGCATTCTTTCATGCTGTATGCTCCCTTACACATCTGGACCCTGGGGTGTAGATTACTTTTCTTAAAGCAAAACTGCTGTGTCAAGATATCTATGACTGAAAAAGGGACATACTGTACCAGGGCTACAAGGAATATGTTGGATATAAATGTAATGTAGACATGCATCTCTTTGGAATGTTCAGTACATACAGCTGAAATCATGAATGTATTAGGTTTATACTTAAACTTGCTTTTTCTTGGCTTCTATCAGTATTGAAAGCCTTGTCACCACCAGTCCCAAGTGACCAATGGGGTCTCCATGCAGCCATCATCAGAATTGCTGCATAAGTATACATTCACCTATTCACCATGGTTTACAAAAAATAAAAATAAATGATGGGCGGGGTGGGGGGTACTATAAGTCACTATATTCCCCACCATACAACATAGAAATATGGGGGTAACCTTGCTTGAAAAAAAAAAAAAAAAAGGTCTATCAGTGTTACGAGAGGGGGAGGGGGTGGGGGATCGGTCCAGGTATGTTAGAATATATCCCCTTCCTTGCTATACAGAATCAAAATGCATCCATTTTAGGAAGAGAGAGGAGTCCCCTCTTTTAAATGGTGGGATCCAATCAGCATCCAGCCAGTGTTTTCAAATTCAGCAGCTCTTCCCGCGCCGCCGCCCAGCAAATAGTGATACTCAGTTCCCATCCACCGCATGGACCCATTAACTTAATGCCCAGTGCCACAGGGACCGCGCTTCACTGACCCCGCCACCACCACCAGCTGCCCAGACTCTGCAGCCTGCAATCAACGCGATTTTACATAGGGAACAATGGGAAAAGGGCCAATATCTCATTGTATATGCCCCCTCATGGGTATTAAGTATGGTTAACGCCCCCCCACTATTGACGCCAACCCTAAGCGTGGCGAGCACAGCAAGCCCGCGCGGGGCGGCGGTACGCGTCCTCCGACCTTTTTCATACCCCCACTATCCACGTTGGTGTGGAGTTGATTTTATATAGTGTGGCGAGCGCAGCGTGGTGAGCCCCGCGAGGGGACGCGTATACCTGTGAAGTTATGTGCGTGCGCTCGCCACGCGTCGGGCTCGGTGGCTCCCCACACTATATAAAATCAACTCCACGCCGACGTGGATAGTGGGGGTATGAAAAGGTCGTAGGATGCGTACTGCTGCGCTTCGGGTTGGTGTCAATAGTGGGGTGGCTATCAAAATGGGGGGTTTTGGGGCTTTTTACATTGAAATCAATGTAAAATTGGGTCACAGGGTACAGTTTACATTGATTCCAATGTAAAAATTGCGTCGATCGCATCGCATACGATTTGATGATGATTAAAATAATGGAAAAAGTTGCATGCAAAGATGTTCGTTGCTACAGTCACACGTTGTTTAACACTACTTGTAGCACAAGGAGGATAGATGTATGTGGACAAATCTGTACCACTTGGCAGGCTGGTTTGGCTGGCAAATTCTTCCTACACGTGAATAATTTTAAATTGGCAAAATACACAGTAGATTTAAAATAGAAAATCGTGCGCTTAATTAAGCAGCCCTGGTAACCACTTTCAAAATATTTTGAAGGACCACTTCAAAACAAAAAAACTTCACATACAATACCATACAGGATTTTGACAGGTTTCCTAGGCGCTTTAGCAAATATCCAAACAGAGGAGTTTTTAATTCCAGACGATATACCCAAAAGAGAAAAAATGCTACAATAGTGTAATACTGTTGAACATTAAATCAATTTGACTTTTAATTTGAAATCAACTCGTACCCTGAGCTTTGGTCTACAAGTGGTGTAGACAACAGCGCATAATGTGAGAGACGATACACGTCACACTGGATACAATCCTCACTTTCTCCTCCTTCTTAAGTGCGGTAATGTCTCAAAAATATAAAAGAGACTTCATGGTGCAGTATATACACACACTTTAATAAAAAACAATTTAAAAAGCACATGAACAGCGATTAGGATACAATGGACTCTCACCATATGGTTTTGTCTACACACAGGATGCAGACAAAGCATGTGATGTTAAATTCCAATATAGGCGTCCCTGGAAATCGGAATTAGGCAAGTAGTCTTCTTGGATCCTCTCAATGTTCCTCCAAATGGCCCCAGCCGACCGGTTTCGATACCTTGTGGTATCTTTATCAAGGCATACAAGATTGGGCCACTGGGAGGGGTATTTATACTCCCTTGTAATTTATGCATTAAAAAAACTATTACCAGACATGGATTATCTAGCAGCTAAACACATATTGCACAATGTCCCAAATGTAACATATTCCAGTCCATATCTTTGTTCAAGCTTTTACCACCAATTATACAGCCCAACATTCTGACGTCACTAAAATCTTTAGAAGACATTGGGGGCTTTTGAGAAAAGACCCAATAATCGGGAATGAAATTCCTCCAACACCAAAACTTATCTTTAGAAGGGCACCAAATTTGAAAAATAAATTGGTGAACAGCTTATGCCCAACCTCGGTGGAGATTCATAGATGATGTTTTATTCATATGGAGAGGGGAGGAGAGTTTTTTAAAGAATTTTTGTGACATTTTAAATCTTAATGATTTTAACATAAAATTAACTTTTAACATCAGCAAGTCAAATTTGGTTTTCCTGGATCTCAGTATCTATATAGACCAGGGAACTATACAAACTAAAAAACTCGCAGAAAGGAAACTGATTCTAATTCATACATTCAAAAAACCAGTGAACATCATCAAAGATGGCTAAACAGTATTCCCTTTGGGCAATATATGCGCCTAAAGAGAAACTGTACAAAACCAGAAATATTAGAAGAACAGTTTACGGAAATGGATCAAAGATTCATTCAAAAAGGATATACACTTGAAAAACTACAGTGAGTGTCAGTGAGTGGGCATTCTTCATGCAATATGGGTCCCACCATAAAAAGGTTAAATCGGTCATCAAGAAAAACTGGCGGATCTTATTAGATGATCCAGTGTTGGGAAGAGCAATGCCCGCGAAACCTAGATTTATCTATAGGCAGGCACCATCGCTAAAAAATTTCTTGGTAAAAAGTGCTTTACCAGAAAAAAGTGGAGGCAGTGACCGTAACAAAGGATTTCATCGGTGCGAGACCTGCCTAATGTGTAAATCAACCAACACCAAACCATTTGACAAAAAAGCCACCCATTTTGAAGTAAACGGGGTGAACCACAAAATTAATCAATTTATTACTTGTCATTCAAGGAACGTGATTTATCTCCTGGAATGTGAGTGTAATAAAATATATATAGGGAAAACCACTCGAAACCTAAAACTTAGGTCAGCAGAACACATTTACAACATAAAGAAAGGTTGTATGACCCACCCATTGTCAGACCATTTTTTAAAAATTCATCACAAATGTGAAGGCGAAATCAAAAGAATGTTGGGCTGTATAATTGGTGGTAAAAGCTTGAACAAAGATATGGACTGGAATATGTTACATTTGGGACATTGTGCAATATGTGTTTAGCTGCTAGATAATCCATGTCTGGTAATAGGTTTTTTATGCATAAATTACAAGGGAGTATAAATACCCCTCCCAGTGGCCCAATCTTGTATGCCTTGATAAAGATACCACAAGGTATCGAAACCGGTCGGCTGGGGCCATATGAAGGAACAGTGAGAGGATCAAAGAAGACTACTTGCCTAATTCCGATTTCCAGGGATGCCTATATTGGAATTTAACATCACATGCTTTGTCTGCATCCTGTGTGTAGACAAAACCATATGGTGAGAGTCAGAGGCGTAACTAGATCTTTGTGGGACCCATAGCAAGAGGGAATTGGAAAAAGAGAGAGCAGAGGGGGGAGCAGCAAAATAAGAGAAAGGAATGGGTGCGATCAGGAGTGAGAGAGTGTCAGAGGGTGTCAGGGAGAGACAGAGAATGATTGAGAGGGGGTGTTAGGGAGAGAAAGGGGGTGGCAGAGAGAGAGAGTGCGCGTGTCAGGGATTGAAAGAGAAAACTAGAGAGCGTGTGTCATGGAGAAAATGAGGGACAGGGAGAGAGAATTAGATAGAGGGAGAGCGGGTATCTGAGGGAAAAGGGGAGAGACAGGGAGAGAGACAGCTCCAAATAGGAAGAGAAAGAGGGGTGGGGGAGAAAGAGGAGGATGGGGAAAAAAGGTGAAAGATAAGGAGGAGAGACAGAATAGGGTCAGAGAGAGATCAAGAGAGAGACTAGGGACAGAAAGTGAGAGAGATATAAAGGGGTCAATTCAATACAATGCACTGTGAATAGCACCGATAGCTATTCTAATGAGTGCGCTGCTAACTCCAACTAGTGTATTTCTGCTTGAACCCTCCTGGGATGTGAGCAGAAATCCAGCAAAAGTAGGGTGGCGATGCTGTTCTAAGCCCTAATGTGGCACAAATAGCATTGCTGCGGCACACTTAACTTAAAATCTGATACTCGCAACTACACACCCTTGAGTACAAGCATTCTCCAATTTAGTGTGCTGACTAAAAAAGGGATTTTTGTAAGAACTTACCGTTCGAATCCCTTTCTCTGATATGGTCCTGGTGACACAGCTCAACACTGGGATGTAGGAGGGTCCGAAGGAGCCAGGCACCTATCCTAAAGCTTTGAGAGGGTAGGCTCCTCCCCTACTGCATCCTGGACTCTTCAGTTCAATCTTTCAAAGCCACTGGAATACATTAACTCAGTACAAATGCCTGCACATATTATATGCACATTTTATAACAATAACTGTTAACTTTTAACCATTTTAACATGAACATCATGAAACTTCTGGCATACTTACTGAGCGTAAGGGAGGGATCGCTGTGTCACCAGGACCATATCAGAGAAAGGGATTCGAACGGTAAGTTCTTACAAAAATCCCTTTTTCTCTTTCAATGGTCCTGGTGACACAGCTCAACACTGGGACGTTCCAGAGCCGGTCCTTTGGGTGGGTACGCTCAGGTCTGCAGCTCTCAGCACTGCTCGCCCAAATGATGCGTCCTCCGACGCGAACTCATGGAATCTATAGAATTTGGCAAAGGTATGAACAGATGACCAAGTGGCAGCCCTGCAAACCTGCTCAGCTGTTGCCCCATGTCGAACCGCCCAAGAGGTGGCAACCGACCTGGTGGTATGCGCATTTATTCTGGCCGGCACAGGCCTTCCCACTTTGGTGTATGCAAAAGCTATCATAGATCGCAACCACCTAGCAATAGTCTGCTTAGATGCAGGCCAACCAATTTTGTGTATGTCATACAATACCAACAAGGTGTCTGTCTTTCTGACACTCTTTACTCTGTCCACATAAATGCGTAAAGCACGCACAACATCCAAACTCTTCAACTTGTCCCTTTTCTTAGAACCCTCTGGGGGTTGAAACACAGGTAGAATTAACTCCTGATTTAAATGGAAGGCAGAGACTACCTTCGGTAAAAACTGAGGCACTGTCCTCAGGACCGCCCTATCGTCATGAAAAATTAAGAAAGGAGATCTGCATGACAAAGCTCCTAACTCTGACACCCTCTTAGCTGATGCCACTGCCAACAAGAACACCAGCTTCCATGTGAGAAACTTAAGGTCCGCCGACCTCAAAAGTTCAAAGGGTGCCTTCTGAAGGCATTCCAAAACCAGTGACAAGTCCCAAGGTGCTACTGGTTGTTTGTATGGAGGTTTCAACCTAGATACCCCCTGTAAAAATGTCTGAATTTCCGGTAAAATGGCTATCCTCTTCTGGAAATAGATGGACAAGGCCGAAACCTGCACCTTCAATGACTGAAGGCTTAGGCCCGATGAGAAACCATCTTGTAAAAATTCCATCATCTTTGATAATTTAAAATGAGATGTGTGTGACTTCCGTCTCTCACACCATCTAATGTAAGTTTTCCATACTCTATAATAATTTGCCGAGGACACAGATTTCCTGGCTTTAATCATAGTCTGAACCACTGCATCAGAAAAACCTTTTCTTTTCAAAATGGCGGTTTCAATAGCCAGGCCGTCAAAATTAATCGAGCTGAATCCAGGTGATTGAACAGACCTGGTCTTAGAAGGTCTGGCCTCAGAGGTAGACGCCATGAGTCCACAGACAACCTCTGAAGCTTAGAGTACCAGGACCTCCTTGGCCAATCTGGGGCCACTAAGATCACCGGAACCTTCTGCCCTTGTATTTTCTTTAAAAGTCTCGCCAGTATTGGTACTGGTGGAAAGGCATAAAAGAGATTCCCCTCCCAGGGGATAGTCATGGCATCCACTGCCTCCGCTAGTGGATCCCTCATTCTGGCATAGAACCTGGGTACTTGGTGGTTGAACCTGGATGCCATCAGGTCCACATCCGGAGTTCCCCACTTCAAGGTGATCTGCTGAAACACCTGCGGGTGTAAGCTCCATTCCCCTTCCTTGAGCTCCTCCCTGCTCAGGAAGTCGGCTTCTATATTCTCCACTCCTGGTATGAATATAGCTGATACAGCTGGAACATTCTGTTCCGCCCATAGGAAGATTCTGGACACCTCCCACATGGCCAATTTGCTGCGTGTACCTCCCTGGTGATTCAGATACGCCACAGCTGTGGCATTGTCGGTCTGAATCCTTAAAGGGAGGTTCAGTAACCTGTCTCCCGCCAAGGAAATCACTTTCCAGACAGCTCTCAGCTCCAAGATGTTGATCGGTAGAGCTGACTCCTCTGCAGTCCACAAGCCCTGCAGCCTGAGGTCCAAGACTACTGCCCCCCAGCCCCTGAGGCTGGCGTCGGTAGTAACCACTAGCCAGTTCCAGGTCTGCAATGACCGACCCCATTGAAGGGAGTCCACTTCTGTCCACCATTTCAAGGAGTCTCGAGTGTCCGAAGACAGCACTATCAGCTCCGACTTCATGGTCTGTGTGTTTCCTGACCAAGCCGTCAAGATGTTCCATTGGAAAACCCGAGTGTGGAACCTGGCAAATTGCAGCGTCTCGAATGACGCCACCATTTTCCCCAGCAGCTTGAGGCACCTCCATACAGGGGGAGGGTTTTCTGGTTTGATTCTATATATGTAAAAAGGATGTATATATGTATATATTTTTGTATAAAATGGATGTAATTTTCAATAAAAGAAGCATTACCTCCATACAGAAATGCTCAGAGCGCTGAGAATCTCCTGGACTAAGGCGACCAGATCCCTGGCCTTTGCCTCCGGGAGAAATACCCGATGGAGATGGGTATCCAGAATAACTCCCAAGAATTGGAGCCTCTGTGATGGTACCAACTGAGATTTTTGCAAGTTTAAAATCCAGCCGTGAGCCTGCAAAAAACTGATGGCTTCTGCCAAATGACTCTGAAGCATGGCTGCTGACTCTTCTTTGAACAGCAGGTCGTCCAAATAAGGTATCACTGTGATTCCCCTGAGCCTCAGCACAGCCGCCATCACTGACATTATTTTTGTTAATACCCTTGGCGCGGTGGCCAGACCAAAGGGCAACGCCTTGAACTGTAAATGCAGGTCTCCTATTGCAAACCTCAACAAGGCCTGATGCTCTGGGTGTATAGGAACATGCAGATATGCGTCCTGGACATCCATGGACGCCAAAAATTCTCCCTGGTCTAGGCTCAGGAGCACCGACCGTAGAGACTCCATTTTGAAATGGTCTACCCATAAATGGACATTTAGAGACTTCAAATTTAGTATTGGTCTGAAAGACCCGTCTGGTTTGGGCACCAGAAACAGAGTGGAATAAAAGCCTTTCTTCCACTCTGCCCTGGGAACCGGAGTAACCACCCCTTTCTCTAATAGGGAGTGAGCTGCTCTCACAAGAGCTGTACGAAGCCGCGCTTCCTTTGGCAAGGATGTGGGGATAAACCTTTTCAGAGGCAGACCTCTGAAAGGAATTTTGTAGCCCTGGGCTATAATGTCTAACACCCAGGCATCCTGGTCTAGAGAAGCCCATGCGTCCCTGAAATGTGAGAGACACCCCCCACCTTTATCACTGCCGGGCAAATCCCCTGACAGTCATGCGGAGGGTTTGTCCTCTCCTTTGGTGGCAGGCTTCTTGTGAAAGGAGCCAAACTTGGACTTCGGGGTCTTGCCCCTAGAGGACTGAAACTTTCCCCTGAATGACTGTCCTCGAAAGGACGCACCACCTCTAGGGGAGGACCGAAAGGACGGCCTAAAGGCAGAAAATCTGGATGCCTGTTTAGCCGTGGGAGCCGGCAGAAATGTACTTTTGCCGCCCGTGGCCTGCTTAATTATTTCCTCTAATTCTGACCCAAATAATAACTTTCCTTTGAAAGCTAAAGTTTCTAGGGCCTTTTTGGACTCATTGTCCGCTTCCCAGGCCTTAAGCCAGAGCACTCTCCTGGCATTAATAGACACTGTGGACACTCTGGTTGCCATTTTAAGTGCTTCCTCCTCTGCTTCTACCACATACTCTGCAGCTGCCTTAAGCTTCTCCGCCAGCAGCAATACACCAGGGTCAGCCTGCAGCATGGTGCATAATTCACCAGCCCACTCAATCATGGCCTTAGAGACCCAGGCTGAAGCAATAAGTGGACGTAGGGTGAATCCCACCCCTTCAAATATAGCCTTGAGGTTACCCTCCAGCTTTTTATCCACAGGATCTTTAAAAGCTGCACCGCCCTGTACTGGTAAAACAGTAGCCTTGGACAAATGTGCCACTGAAGCATCCACAACTGGCACCTTTTCCCAGAGCTCCGCATGAGACTCCGGCATGGGGTACAGACTAAGGAATCTCTTAGGCATTTGCAGCCTCTTATCAGGGGTTTTCCAAGCCCCTTTCAACAATTCCTGTAAACCTTCATCCGAAGGAAAGGTAACAGCCTCCTTACGCTGTCGCTTAAACACACCTTTAGCAGGAGTTTTATCCTCCACTGACAGTTTCAAAGCCTGTTTCACAGCTACAATAAGATCCTCTACTCCTGCAGAAGAGGTCTCTTCAAAATCATCACCCTGATCCCAGGGGATGTCAGTATACACTCCCTCCTCCTCATCTACCAATGTAGGCATAGAATAAGACCTTTTAGGAGTCCCTGCAACATCAACATCAATCTTGTCTAGTATCTCACTAAACCTGTTGATCCCCCTAGCAGTATCCTGCATCACCTGAATCAAGGCAGGGTCTGCCTGGGTAAGAGGCAAGGAGCCAGAGGACTGCTGAGATGATGGCATAGGTCTCTGGGATTCTACCAAGACATCACTCTGTCTGTCCAGTAGCTGCACCAAAGCGTTCACTGACCTGCCTAGGGCCATGGCCCACGCGGGTTCAATCTGCTCTGCCCTCTGAGGTTCACTCTCCATGGGTCTCACAGCAGCGCAAGTGTTACATAAGCCCCCCTTGGCCATCTGCTCAGGGACAAATTTCTGTGTGCATACATTACACGCGCTCAGTGCAATAAGGGCTCCCTCCCCCAAAACCACAGCATGTTGCTCAGTCAGCCGCTCCCTTGGTAGGATTCCCTAGTTCCAGTATCTCCCCCTCGACTGGGGACCACTTGGAACATGCCTGTAACAATGCTGCTGTCCTCTCATATAGGAGCTCAGCGTGTAAGCTCCGCATAAAATGGCCACCGCCATCACGGAGCGCCTGTCCCCCATGATCCTCACCTAAACGTGAAGCCGGTTTCAGGACACTCCGGAGCCCAGGCAGCTTCTGAAAAGAAGCTGGAAGCGCTGCACAGGGAGGCCAGACAGCGTCTCCCTTGTGCACAGTGAGCTGACAGGACGCGCTTCTGCCAGCTCCTGCTGCGCTAGCAGTGTGAGGATTCACTATGAGAATCCTCACACTGTGCCTACCTAGCTAGAGTATAATTAATAAAATAATAAAATTCCCCTAACTACTCTACTAATTCTTCAGCTGCTCCTGCAGCTCTTTAGAATAGCACCCACTCCAGTGGGCACCTAACACGAACTGAAGAGTCCAGGATGCAGTAGGGGAGGAGCCTACCCTCTAAAAGCTTTAGGATAGGTGCCTAGCTCCTTCGGACCCTCCTACATCCCAGTGTTGAGCTGTGTCACCAGGACCATTGAAAGAGAAATAACCCCCCACTCCCCAATGCTATTCACTGCGTACCATAATGAAGCAACCTCAAAGCGACTAGGGGCAGAGAGATGGAGTGGGAGAGAGGGTTGAAAGGACAGGCGGAGAGAGAAAGATGGGAGAGAGAAGTGAAACAGAGGGGGGGGGGGGGGGGGGGCAGGAGGTGAGAAGAAATGTGGAGAAGCCAGTGAGGGTAAGGGAGAGAGAGGAAATGAGTGGACACCGAAAGAGAAGAGGGGGCAGGCATCATCTTTTAACTTCTAATACCATCCTCCCCCCAGGTACATTATGTACCTTGCGCTGTCCCCCTCCTCCTTCAGTGCAAGCAGTGCTTTGTACCTGGTCCTGCAGCAGTGGTGGCCGGTGTCCTCCTCAGTGCTGGGTCTCCTGCATAACGGCGCTGGGTCTCTGGTCCTTCCACATGTCAGCGCCGGGTCTCTGATCCTCACGCATGTCGGTGCCGGGTCTTTGGTCCTGCTGCTTGTCAGGCAGGGTTTCCGTTTCTTTTCTTTTCCCGGCAGCGCCAAAACGGGGTTGGATGTGCTGGATCAGCTGGTCCACCTCGGTCCTCTATCTACACTGCGTGACCACCGCCACTGACCGGAGGTTGAGGGTTAGGGTGGGGGTTTCCACAGGGCTGCCGCGCCGCTGCAGCCTCAGCCCTCGCGGCACTACTTTAAATGTAAAAAAAAAACAATATTCTGATGGGTGCAGAGGATAGCGTGCTTGGCCTCGGGCCCCCCAAGTGGCCGGGCCCCATAGCAGCTGCACCCCCTATAGTTACGCCACTGGTGAGAGTCCATTGTATCCTAATCGCTGTTCATGTGCTTTTTAAAAAATTTTTTATTAAAGTGTGTATATACTGCACCATGAAGTCTCTTTTATATTTTTGAGACATTACCGCACTTAAAAAGGAGGAGAAAGTGAGGATTGTATCCAGTGTGGCGTGTATCGGCTCTCACCATATGCGCTGTTGTCTACACCACTTGTAGACCAAAGCTCAGGGTACGAGTTGATTTCAAATTATAAGTCAAATTGATTTAATGTTCAACAGTATTACACTATTGTAGCATTTTTTTCTCTTTTGGGTATAGCGTCTGGAATTAAAAACTCCTCTGTTTGGATGTTTGCTAAAGCGCCTAGGAAACCTGCCAAAATCCTGTATGGAATTTTAAATTGGAGCAGGAAAAAAAAAAAAAAAAAGATTTTTGTCTTACCTGTAAAATCCATGGTGTAACTGGCAACAATGGGTATGGATAAAGCCCTGGCGACAGGGCACCAAGGGGATAAGGGGACTTCTTGAGTGCAGTCTCGGGCTCCTCCTCCCCATACCCCGCCTCATTTTGTAACAAGCTAGCCTCAGTGAGAACAGGAAGGAGAGAAGAGAGAAAAAACAGGAAATGTCCGACCCTAGAAACAGCCAGGTGCGCAAGGGATGGGCGGCCAGTGACCACCATGTACTCTGAAAAAGGGATTTCACAGGTTAGACAAAAATCCATTTTTTTAGGTCGTACCAAAGCTGTCCCCTCATGGGATGGAACGCTCCTGAGCTGCAGAGAGGACACTACACCCAAAAGCAGACTCTGATGAAGCAAAAGTGTAAAAGTGATAAAATTGGATGAATGTGTGAACAAAGGACCATGTGGCGGCACGACAACTGCTCCGCAGAGGCTCCCCGACCAGCCGCCCAGGAAGCACCCACCGAGCAGACTGAGTGGGCCTTAAGGGAAGACGGCACTGGTTTCTTCGCCAACAGGTAGGCCTATCGAATGGTGAAACCAACATGCCAATGATTGTTTAGATGCCGGCCAACCATGCTTAGCAGCATCGTACAGCACAAAAAGGGAGTCAGTTTTGCGTAAAAGGCTGGTCCGTTCCACGTAAATTTTGAGTGCTCTGACAACGTCCAGGGAGCATATGTCCCCGGGGATTCAACTGAAGAGGAGAAAGTGGGAATCATTTAAATGAAAACGAGAGACCACTTTAGAGCACCGCCCTGTCACGATGGAACACCAGAAAAAGGTGAAAAAAGCGGTACTTGTTTCCTAGCACGGCGCCTGTCGTAGGTGATCGCATACCTTAACCTTAACTTAAGGTATGCGATGGACGCGACCAACACAATTTTAGGGCTATTTTTAGCCTTTTCCCCGACCATGAAAAAAATCGCGTCCATCGCATGCCTTAAATTAATTTGACTGATGCGATGGACTCTATTTTACATAGGGAACAATGTTAAATGGGCCAATGGACCAGATTTTTCATTGTATACCCACCCTTATGGGTATTTTACATGACAAATGCCCCCCCCCCCCCCATTGTTAACGCCACCCCACGATGAACGCCAATCCGAAGCGTGGCGAGCCTGCGAGGGGCGGCGTTACGCGTCCTCCGACCTTTTTATACCCCCACTATCCACGTCGGCGTGGAGTTGATTTTATATAGTGTGGCGAGCGGACGCGTAATATCTGTGAAGTTATGCGCGTGCGCTCGCCACGCTTTGGGCTCGGTGGCTCGCTGCGCTCACCACACTATAAAAAATCAACTCCACGCCGACGTGGATAGTGGGTGTATGAAAAGGTCGGAGGATGCGTACCGCCGCCCCTCTCAGGCTCGCCACGCTTCGGGTTGGCGTTCATCGTGGGGTGGAGTTAACAATGGGGGGCATTTGACCCATCAGGGTTGGGAAACAATGAAAATTGGGGATCAATGTAAAATCGGGTCTCGGGGAACATTTTACATTGATTCCAATGTAAAAAATTGCGTTGATCGCATCACATGCGATTTGGTTGCATGGGATGGATGCGATTTTTGGGGTCCCGATGGATACAATTTTTAATCGCTGGCGCCGTGCTAGGAAACAAGTACCGAAAAAGCTGCCGACAAGTCAGAGACTCTTTGGGCCGAGGCCACCGCCAGCTAAAAGAAGGTCTTCAAAGAGAGCCAACGTAGACCGACACTATCTAGAGGCTCAAATGGGGGTCTCTGTAGAGCTTTGAAACAGGACCGACAAGGCCAAAACCTGAACTTTTAGGGAAGCCAGACAGAGGCCTAGGTCCAAGTCCACCTGTAAAAAGGCCAAAATTCGAGACAACCGGAATTCCCTGGGCGGGAGACCTTTCTCCGCACACCACCGGTGAAAGGCTCTCCACACACGGTAGTAAACCTGGGCAGAGGAGGGCTTTCTGACCACAATCATGGTACAAACCACACTAGGAGAGAAACCCTTTGCTCCCAAGAGCCAGGCCGTCAAATCCAATCTCTGCAGGTCTGGATGACAATGTGGACCCTGAGTGAGAAGGTCCGGGCGCAAGGGCAGAGGCCATGGAGGTGCCATGGACAGATCTTGCAGGTCAGAAAATCACAGCCTTCTCGGCCAATTGGGAGCTACTACAATGGCCACCAGAGACTCCTGCTTGAGATGCCCAGGATTCTCATGCAGAGGTGAATAGAGACTCTGCGATGATGCAGAAAGTCTCACAGAAGCGTTTTCAGGGCGGATACCTTCTCCTGAGACAGAAAAACCCTCTGGGCCTGCGAGTCCACGAGCACGCCCACGTGAAGCATGCACTGAGCTGGGCCAGAGAGGACTTTGTTTATAATCCAACAGTGGGACTGGAGAGTCTGAATTCTCAACTGCAGGTGGAGAGCCAAGGTGTCCGGAGACTGCGCCAAGAGTAACAGATCGTTGAGGTATGGCAATATGCGCACCCCCTGCACCCGTAGGGTGGCTGCCATAACCTTGGTGAAGACCATGGGTGCCGTGGAGAGTCCGAAAGGGAGGACCCAAAAATTGGTAGAGCAGGTCCCGGACTGTGAACCTCAGGAACCTCTTATGGTCCTCCCTGTTAGGAATATGCAAGTAAGCATCCCTTATATCGAGGGATACCATGAAGTCCCATGGTTCGAGTGCTTGAAGGATGGAGCGCAGGGACTCCATTCTAAACTGTGGAACCCAGAGGAAGGGGTTGAGGTCCTTCAAGTTCAATATTGGCCGAAGACACCCGTCAGGTTTCTAAACCAGGAAGGAGGTTTGAGTAGAAAGGGGCGGCTATAGTGATGAACTGGGTTGGGGGAAGTTTCTGAAATGCTAGTCAGAGGTGGTCGCCTGCCACACTGTGTGGTGTTGCAGCAGACAGGCCCCCACCTCTGTTGGGGATGGAAAGTCATGCAGCAGGTTTGTGAGGCTGCTTTGGAGTCTGACAGCGACCGGACCAGAACTGTCGGCCACGAAGGGGATTACCACACTTTGTGATAGAGGGGTCTTGTCCCCTGGCTTTTCCCTGCGGATGAAAGAAAGGCAGGCGCGCCTTTGGGGGAGCGGAAGGCAAGAAAGCAGTTTTGGAAATGGCTACCATGGAGACGATTTTGTCCAATTCTGAACCAAAGAGGACCTCTGGAAAAAGGCAGAGCCTCTAGTGCTCCTTTTGGACTCAGGGTCTGCATTCCAAGTACAGAGCCAGAGCATCCGGTGGGCCACTACGGAGGAAGCGGAGATCAGTGAGGACAGCGCTGTGGAATCCCACGCCGCCTCGCCCAAATATGCAGATGCCTCCACGTATTTGATAAAGTCTGAACGACGAGTGCCAGAGTTCATGTGTTGCAGCAACTCGGCTGCCCAGTCTGAAATGGCCCGAGCTACCCAGGCAGAGGCCATAGCCGGTCGTGCTGCGACTCCTGCATTAAAAAAAAATGGTGTCCTTAAGGGACTACATCACTGTAGGAATTGGTAGTGTGGTGGATTTTACTAACCGGTCCACATAAGCTTCCACCTGCGGTGAGGATTCCCACTTGAGGCGATCCGCTTGCTCGAACGGGTACACCGAAGTAAGGCGCTTGGACACAGGAAACCTTGTTGGGATGTGACCAGGCCTCCTTCAGGATATTGTTAAGCTGTGACGATGGCAGGAAAACAGCCAGCTCCTTCTTCCATTTGAACAGAGGAGTCTCTTCCACAGCAGGCTGGTCGTCTTAAAAGAGGAACGTACAGCTTTAATGAGAGCATCGACACGTGCTTGTGTCATGCGATCGTCCTGACTGGATTCCCCCTCCTCCTCCTCGTTTGTGTCCACATCTACCACCTCACCCTCAGGATCATGGTCCGAACCTGTGTCAGTGGAGTCGGGACACAAAGGAGCTTCACAAAATGTCTGCGGGTATCAGAGGTGCCGAGCAAAGTTTGAGGGATATGGAAACTTGAACCAAGCCCTGTACCGAGGAGGAGAGATTCTGAACCCATGTCGGCTCACGCTACTGCTGCCGTGGAACCAATGTATTCTGATAAGCAGCAGGAGCCGTGGGTGGCTCTGGCGGAATAGGGGCCCTGGCCTCCGCCAGCTGTGACGCGAGCTCCCTCATAGCTGAGGAAAGGGACGCTGCCCACTTAGGTTCGGTTGGTGTAACCGACCCAGAGGGCCCAGGTTGGGAGCCCTCTGTGGAGCCGCGGTCACAGACCCCCACATGATCCAGCTGTAAGCTGTTTCAGAGTGCTCCAAGAAAGTCTTCGAGAACACAAGGCCAGACAGTTTATTTTCTGTAAACAGAAACTAAGACAGAGAAAAGGGGGGGCAAGGCACATGCAAACAGTTACCCACGCTAAAATAGTGTGGTAACAGCTTTCAAACCTGAGCCTGGACAGGTAGAGGTCACAGGGAACAGGAGGCTGGGGTGCACTTCTCAGATTCCAGCAGCGCTGTAATGGCGCCCAGATGCTGAGGAGGGGGCGTGGCGAAGAGGTCCCTCACCGCGGGTGGACCTATGGAAGGTCCCGTTGCTGAGGGGTGGAGGCGGGAGCTGGGACCTACAACCTGCCTCGTCCTGGAACCCTCCAGGGATGTATAATGGCCGCCCAGCCAGCCCGCATCCCTGGGGGTCTAGTTGAGTGCTGTCGGAACAGGGCGCCACTGCCATCGGAGGATACCCCTCCGGTGACTTTACAGACGATTCGGATGCCGCATCGGGGATCCGCTTACCTTGACTGGATGGTGCCGTCCCCCCATGTGCTGCAGGAGAGGCTGGCGGGTCTGGCCATATAGGTCAGGCCGCCAGCCCAGTCCAGGGAGGCAGCCACGCAGGAGCCTGAGCATGCACCGGTGGCTTGCCTCAAAGTGAAAGTAAAAATTTAACAAAATAATAACATTAAGTCTTAACCTAATAACAAGGGCTTAAGAGCCCTTCCTTAGTGACCTGTTCTCCCAGGCACCAAGGAAAAACTGAGGCCTGGGAGGAGGGGTATAGGGAGGAGGAGGAGCCCTGGGCTGCACACAAGAAGTCTTATCCCCTCCTTGTCGCCGGAGCTCCATCCATACCCATTGTTGCCAGTGACCACCATTGGTACGACCAAACAAAAATGCATATTCTATATCAAGTGCAAATGCTGGGCGCCCCATGCTCCTCAGCCTCCCACCCACTATGTTGGGTGCGTGCATCCAGCAAACAGAAGGTTCGCCGTGGGTGCATGCAGGTTAGGCCTAGTGGTCCTTTAAACTTAGTTATAAAAAATACTTGGTTCAATACCATTTGCCAAGAAACTGATTTTTTATTTTCTTGTTAGCCTTGCACACAGATGGCACAGGACTATGGTAGGCATCATGCTGAGGACAGCCAAGTGATCCTGGGATGAAGAAGTGGCGAGCATTAAGCTGGGCAAGTAGCTGTATTTGGTGTGGCTTTGTCTGATATGTACATCATTTACATTAAGTTTTGCAATATATTTTCTTAATTGCAATAATGTGCTTAATCTATTCAACAAGCTAAAGTACATTTAGTTCTGAAATAGTAGGACATGAAAAAAAACCCAAGCCAAAGCAACAAATCAGTTACATGGGGAGGGTAAATCATGCTGTAATAGATTTCATTTTAGCTAATGTATGCTACATCAACGTTCCAATGTTGGATTCAAATGGTACATTAAAAAAAGGCCAGGAAAAAAATATATATAAAATTTAAAGTAACCAAATTATTAAAGGTACAAATAAAAAAAATGTAGAAGTATTTTAAAGACATTAAAACATTACTTGTATTAAATATATCATATTCCTGTCCACTTGGTCCTAACATATCAGCCTTGGGGATCTCCAAGTTCCTTTGTCAGAGTGTACTGCTCTGCAGAATTTCCAACCACTCCTACATGTCCAGCAGCTGAGCCAACAAATGGCGTCTGAGACATTGAGAGGATATTGTGGCAAAGAAACAGAAATTAAAACAAAAATACATTCTACACTATCCCTTTAACCATAGCATCTTGTGCATATTATATACGGTTTTATACAGTTGTGTAGGACTGACAAACAATCTCTACAGTATACACAGGCGTGCGCAGCAAATTTTATTAGGGGGTGCACCACCTAGTGTGCATGTCTAACAACACCCATTGGGTGCGTCTAACACCACCTATCAGGCGTGTCTGTATTGGCACTTGCTACAATATAAAAGTCTCAGCCACAACATAATCTCCAGCCTATTTGTCAGTTTTTAATCTTCTTAAGGTGCCCACACACTAGAAAGATCTGCGATCATAAGATGTGCGCATAAATTAGCCTTCAAATCTTTTGCCTGTCCTGGACAAAAGATTTCAGGCAAGCGCACATCTTTACCAAAGATTTTTCTTAAGATCCCATGTGCGTTCCTATGGATCTTTTGTTAAATCTTCTGATCTTTCATGCAGCACGTAAGATCAGAAAATTTAGTAAACGATCCACGGGAGCGCCATCAGACAAAAATCGGCCAATTTTCGACCGATTATCGGTAAACATCGGACGATATATCGGAAATCGGCCAAAAAATCGTTCTAGTGTGTGGGCACCTGTACTCTCTGTAACAGTTCATGCAAATAAAGTCAAAAACATATATGGATGACACAGGTATGTAGTGATATGACAATGGTCTTGTACAAGTAACAATGCAAAACACACATCATTGAATGATGGGCTCTTCTTTTAATAGAATACAGTTCCAAAAAGCAAAAGTCTTTGGTAATGCTGGTTGCTAGCGGCAGAGAGGTGTTTATAAGAGCAGGCACAGCATTAGGGGATGCCGGTGCACCCCTAACACTATGTGCCCACGCCTATGACAGTATATTTAAAGTGTAACTGCTAAATTACCAAATAGTCCTCTTTTCAGGCTGTAATACGTTACAATATACATTCCACTAGAAGGCTGCTCAAATGGAGCAGTGCTGCCATATCAAAAGGGGATGGAACATGACCTTCCCAAATATTTAAGGCCAAAAAAGCAACCAGAATACTACTGTAATTATATTTTCCAGTTTAGTTTGGAAAAGTGGTACTTGTTTCCTAGCACGGCCACAATCGCGGCCATCGGGGGTAATTTTTAGTGGCCTGCGACGCGACCGACGCGATGCCCCCGATTTTTCCATTGAAATGCATTGAAAACAGTGAAAATCGCGTCGGTCGGGTCGTATGCGGGCAAAAATGCTTAAATGGTCCACCCGCGATGGCCTCGATTTCCCCATAGGGAACAATGTTAAATGCCTCAATTTACCCGCGATGACCGCGATTTCCCATAGGAAACAATGTTAAATGGGTCAATTTACCCAAATCATCATAGGGAAGAATGGTAAATGGGCCAGAAACCCCAAAAAACCCCCCTGACCAGTGAAATGTCCCCCCAAAAGTAGTTTATGCCACCCCGCGAACGTGAACCCGAAGCGTGGCGAGCGCAGCGAGCCCGCGAGGGGCGGCGGTACGCGTCCTCCGACCTTTTCATACCTCCACTATCCACGTCGGCGTGGAGTTGAGAATAGAATAGTGTGGCGAGCGCAGCGAGCCACCGAGCCCGAAGCGTGGCGAGCGCAGCGAGCCCCGCGAGGGGACGCGGATACCTTCACAGGTAAACGCGTCCCTTCGCGGGCTTCACAGGTGTCCGCGTCGCCATGGACACCTGGGAAGCCCGCGAGGGGATGCGTATAACTGAAGGTATCCACGTCCGCTCGCCACGCTTCGGGCTCGGTGGCTCGCTGCGCTCGCCACACTATTCTATTCTCAACTCCACGCCGACGTGGATAGTGGGGGTATGAAAAGGTCGGAGGACGCTCGCCACGCTTCGGGTTCACGTTGATCGCGGGGTGGCGTATAGTACTTTTGGGGGGACATTTTAATGTTCAGGGGTGTTTTGGGGCCATTTAACATTGTTCCCTATGATAATTTGGGTAAATTGATCCATTTCACATTGTTTCCTATGGGAAATCGTGGTCATCGCGGGTAAATTGAGGCATTTAACATTGTTCTCTATGGGGAAATCGCGGGCATCGCGTCTGGCCCATCGCACCCGATTTTTTAGTGCCTGCGATGGCCCCGATTTTACCCCCGATGACCGCGATCATGATTGTTGTGGCCGTGCTAGGAAACAAGTACCGAAAAAGTTTCCTATTTTAAAAAGCTAGGCTGGCTACACAGTAAAACGTTAATAAGGAGAGCCATACTAAAAACATGGTGAAATATGAGCTCATTTTGATAACAGATTAAATATCAGAAAATAGTTTGTAAGGTGTATCATATTCCCTTTACAGTTTGAGACTTCAGCAAAAAAAAAAAAAAGTACTTTTAAGTGCGTTCCCTAGTATATTGGTCAGTGATTATTTGCACTTTTCTGTCAGCTTCACCCCAGCTATGTGATTGTACCTGGCTCGGTTGTATATAATTGGCTCATGTTCTTCAGGCACGGTGTTCTTCATACCCAGATCTTTGAACATCTGCAGCATATTATCCAGGAACTCTTTCCCTGAGGCACGTTCCACCACAGCACTTAGCAAGGTCCAGGCATGAGTTGAATAGAGAAACTGTGACCCTGGAACGGGAAATAAATGGCTTAACAAGATAGGTTGGGATAGCCATTAAAAGACATAGTACTACAAATGGATAAGTAGGAAGGAATAAAGAAATACAAAATACATGGAATATTCAGAATAGATTAGCATGAGGATGGCACAGAGAAGAAGGCAGATATGAAAATGGAGATTAACAGAGCATACAAAATGGTAGTCAACATAACAAGTGTATATGAGAAAGTGGACATGGACAGCGTGTTGACAGACAATTTTACAGTTGGGCTAAAGTTGGTTAGTTGACAACTAAATGAAAAAAAAAAAAAAAGAAGGTTGACATTTGACAAGTTTATATGCTGAGCCTGGCCATGTCGACATTCAGACCATGTTAAAATTCTGAATGTTTACTTTTTAAATCACAACCTATATAACATATTTACTCTGAATACAATAAAATGCAAAACAGAACAAAGCTCAAATATAGGGTGTTTTCTTAAACATAATTTTTCGGTACTTGTTTAGTTTCACAGCGGCCGATCCGATGCGATTTTTTACCTGTTCATAACCCCACTATCCACTACGCATGGAGTTGATTTTATATAGTGTGGCGAGCGCAGTAATCTGCGTCCGCTCGCCACGCTTCGGGCTCAGTGGCTCGCTGCGCTCACCACACTATATAAAATCAACTCCATGCGTAGTGGATAGTGGGGTTATGAAAAGGTAAAAAGATAAAATCGCATCAGATCAGCCGATATATTGGCCGCCGTGAAACAAAACAAGTACCTAATTTTCTTATGCGCATATTTCATTGCTGGTCATGACGAATCCCAATGGATTTTTATTTGATTTCAGCAATATCAGGTAACTGACACATTTCACAGTGGGGAAGCCCAAAACAAGCACAATGTCCATAATCATTAGAACAAAATCTATTGGAACTGCAGTACAATGTGGTAGTAAGGTGACTGCTATATTTTTATGTGAAGTCCCCTGCCGATGGCATTAAAACTTCATTGTATACTGGAAGGAATTCCAGATGCTTACACAGTACTACACAGACAAAGGATGTGCTGTTTGTCCATCCCTGAACTGTGCATGTTACCATGTGTCGGACAGTCCTACCTGGTTTGAAAACCAAAGGATCATTTTTAAACAGCTCCAAAGAATCTATCACACTCTCAAACTTGTCCTTGATATAAAATTCTTCTGGTGGAGTTGGAGAACACGTCTGGGATTTTTTTTTATCTATGTTTTTCATTTTGCTGTGTTCCCCTGCTTTCAGAGGTGCAGCATCCTCTGACAACACTTTCTCAATGGTCCTCTCTGGAGATAATGCTTTATCTGACGATTTCTTGGAAATCTTTTTCCGGACTTTCTGGATGTCCTTTTCATAATGTCTGATCCCACTTAGATGAGAAACCAATAACCTGGTTGTTATGGTGACCTGAAAATAAAAAATAAAAGAGACGTTGTATGATCCAATATGAACAGAAGTTCATAAGATTCCTCACACTGGCAAATATCCATTCTTCTTTTCTGTATCCTCCTGTGGCATATATTCAATTGATGTTGACATTAATAGGTAGGAAGGGGTTCCGACCTATTCAATGTTAGCTGTTTTCTTTTCAGCAGGTCAGAATGTTCTGACTAGGGATGCCAATCCCGGGGCATTTTTCAATCCTGGGATTCCTGGCATTGACATCTCTAAGCAGTTTAGGCCAAAAAACATGCTAAAAAGAAGCCCAGCTCCGGCCGCCCCGCACATTTATTTACTTACACAGGCGGGCGGCCGGGAGCAGGGCAGACATTCTGCAGACAGGAGCGGGTGGCGGCGGTAGTAGCAGCAGCAGAGCCGCAGAAACACTTACAGGTCCGGACTCAATGGTGAGAGAGATGATTCTGGAGTGGGTATGGGTAGTCCGACCTGCGCAGCGTGATGGTCAGAGGTCACGCTGCGCAGGTCAGACTGCCCATACCCGCTCCAGACTGCAGTCTGGGGATCAGTAACTCCTGGGTAGCGTCTGAGCACTCGCTCAGATGCTGCCCGGCATTAGATATGCACATGCGCATCTAATCCCGAAATCCCGGGATTGGAAGATCCAATCCCAGGATTCAAATCCCAGCGGGTTTTTTTTAGGCCAATTCCCGGGGATTGGCCACCCCCCTATTCTGACCTGCCGGAAACCAGGTGGATTGGCGGAATAGCCACCAATCCACCTGCTTTTGACGGAAACACAGCCAAAGCCAAAAGCTTTTGGCTACGTTTCCGGCAATCTCAATCCGACATGAAAAGATGTCAGATTGAGGCATGGAGGACAACGCCAGGTGAGCAGCAGCAGCTTACACGGCACCGCCTTCCTGTCCGCTGCCTCCAGCACCATCCTGCCGCCTCCCATACCCTCCCGCTGTGTTTACCCGTCTCACAGTCGGGTAAGAGCAGCTCACCCGGCCTCCGTCACCCCCCGGGCAATCCTGCCACTACACTCACCAGGGTGAGCTTAAATCAGCAGCCAAATCAGACATCCGGATTTGCCCGTTGCATTGAATAATGGATGTCTGATCCATTCCTTCAAAAGAATTTCGGAATGGATCCGACATCATTTGAATAAAGCCCCGTATGTCTAAATATAAATTGATTATTTTTTTTCATATGTACACTGGTTTCCAAGGGGGATATTTATAAATCTTAGGGAAAGAAAGTCACAACTAATCAGCTCCTAAATGTAATTTTTCAAGCACTGCTTCTAACATGTAAAGACAGAAGCTGACTGGCTCGTAGTTAATCTCTCACAATTGTATCTCTGAGCTTTTATAAGAGCCCCTAAATCATTAAAATATTCAAAATATAATTAAAAAAAAAAGGTTTGGTTTTTTTTGGCTTCCAGGTAGAAAAGAAAACGAATGATCTAATGACATATTTCGCTATAATGTCTGTTTATTTTCTGTGATAAACTGTTTCAATTGTTGAGATTACAAAATTACCATATATGTAGTGTCCAAAAAGTAAAACAGATGCCCTCAAATAAAAATCCTCTACAAAAAATGGCAGTAAAAAACATTCAACTATCTCTGTGACGTCTATAAAAGGGAGAACAATGGTCACAGATAGACATAATTGTGAGACTCATGGTAATGAGCCCCATTATCCTATCACATTTGCCTCCTACATGACTGGATAAATTGTGAGGCCCACACAAATATACTGTTTCAGTACATGACATCTCCCAACTACTGTAGCTTGTGAAGTATTTAAGAGCAGTGATAAATGGAATTTTAGCACTAGTTTTCCAGCTAGAAAATTATTATTATTCTTAGAGCCGATGACAGGTTGAAGTAAAAGTGGAATGGTCTTTTTTTAGGAAAGGGACTCCACTATAAAGCTGCTGCATGCAATTCTTTCTAAACATAATTATATACATGTGACAGATGGGGTCGGCTATGGTGCGGCATGTAGATGGTGATAAAATGTCAACTTATCATCTCTGGTGAGTAAGTGGTCACTCACCTTCTGCAAAATTGTCGGCATTGTGGTGTAGACATTATGTTTACCTAATGACTTCATACAATTGCTACGCCTTTAAATTTGTTGGCAGAGGACCCATTGAGCTTTCGTACAGGAAGCACACTGGCATCTGTTTGACACCACAGCTACAATCTCTCCTCTCTCCCTTTCTGGAAGGGTGCACGTACTTTAAGAGTACGCTATATTTTCTGAAAACCCTTAACCTTTTGCAGTCCAAATTATTTTTGCAATTCAAACTGTATGGTTTAAATATATATATTGTCATTTTTTTTTTATTCCAAAATGTTCTACATTGAATGTTAAACGATGTTAATGTTCTTATTTTAAAGTGGCTCACCATTGGATCCGCTAGCAGCGCTAGGGCTGTTGAGCCTGACTAGACGTTGAACTTGAAAGGGTTAAGCCTAAAAACAAAAAGTGAAAGCCTACAAAAAAAAATTTTTTTACTGATAATCTATAGAGACTAGCCTATAATTTAAAAAAAGTAATAGCAGATTAGGGTTTTTTTTTCCCTGAACTGATGCTTTTTGTAATTCTAGATTTCCTCCATGTAAAGCCCTTTTTACATAAATTTCTCTCCTGACAACACAAGTTGTGTATTGTTCCATTCACTTACAGACAGTATGTACAGAAAATTCTAGGTTGCTAATATACACTGTTGAACCTATTATTGATACCCATACAAAAGTATTCTTTATATTTTCATAATACTTAACATTTACATAAAATAGATTTCGATTTTCTTAGCTGTGTGAGGAAAAATAAGCAATCTACCTAAAATGGACACAATTTCTTATTTATTGAAATGGAAAAGTGAATTAAAAAGCAAATGTGTTTTTATTCCTAACTACTACTGCTGCATTGATTCACCTTTCAAAAACCACAAAAAGCCAGATCCTACACATAGATCTAAATAAAATTTTGTTACTTAAAATGATCATGTGCAATTTTTTATGTTTGTATGACACATACAGTAAAACATGTGTAGGGATAATCTGGGTAGCTCAACAAAGCATACACATTTACCTACTGCAACTAATGAGTGGAACAAAGTGTTTATTAATAGAAGGATCAGGGCCAAGGGTGTAGCTAACTTTAGTGTAAGGAGACCAGCTGCAGCAAGGGCCCAATGCTGAGCGGCAACAGCTTCTGACAACGTTACATGTGTAATACACCATTGGGTGGTACATAGGGGCCCTTACAAAACGTTTGATTTTTGCTTTGGGGCCTACAATAGATTTAGGTATGACGAACCTGCTCACTTAAAATGAACTGGGCATGGTAATGTGGTACAATATGAAACAGAGGCAGAATATTGTTGCATTATATAAACTGGTGGCACATGAACAGAGCATGTTGTACGCTTAAATGTGAACTTTGGGTACTGTGTTGCATAACGTGTACTGAAAGCCTGATCATGTGACAGGACAAACTATGGCACTGCTATGGTTCAGAAAGTGAACTAAGTTACTACTATGGGGCATAACATTAACTAAGGCACTATTAGTAATCAGAAAGTAATCTGGGCCACTATTATATGGCATAAAACTACAAGTTCTGCAGAGACCCGTCTCTAGAAACAAAAAGTGGAATAATTAGACTGAAGACAGAGAGTGGAAGTTTTCTTGAGGGGGACAATGTAATAGCAGATAATATTAATAATTATTTCTGCTCAGTATTCACTGCTGAAAGAGAAGGGAAGGGGCCACAGTTAAGTTGCAAGTATAGTCAGAAAACTGAGGGAGAGACAAGTACATTTACAGAGGAGAAAGTCCTCACAGAACTCTCAAAACTGAAAGTGGATAAATCAATGGGACCAGATGGGATACATCCAAGGATACTAAAAGAGCTTAAAGGGGAGCTGGTAAAACCAATAACAGAATTATTCAACCAGTCACTAGCTACTGGAGTAATCCCAGAGGACTGGAAAACAGCGGATGTAGTCCCACTGCACAAAAGTGGAAGCAAGGAAGAGGTAAGCAACTATCGACCAGTGAGCCTTACATCAGTAGTAGGGAAATTGATGGAAACACTCTTAAAACAAAGAGTTGTAGAATATCTCAAAACCAGCAATTTACAGGATCCAAAACAGCATGGGTTTATTAGGGGAAGATCATGTCAAACAAATCTTATTGACTTTTTTGATTGGGTGACTAAAGTAATAGATCAAGGTGGGGCTGTAGATGTAGCTTATCTAGACTTTAGTAAAGCTTTTGACACTGTCCCACATCGCAGACTGTTAAATAAACTTGAAAGCTTGGGATTGGATTCTAAGATAGTTGAATGGATAAGAGCGTGGTTGCAGGACAGAAAAAAGAGTTGTAGTAAATGGAGTACAGTCAAAGGAGGGAAAGGTTACAAGTGGAGTACCCCAGGGATCTGTACTTGGACCGGTGCATTTTAATATCTTTATTGGTGATATTGCAAATGGAATTGAGGGTAAAATGTGCCTTTTTGCAGATGACACAAAATGTATGCAACAGGGTAGACACACTAGGAGGGGTAAAACAAATGATTGAGGATCTAGGTAGCTTAGAGAAATGGTGAAGAGAATGGCAACTACAGTTTAATGCCAAAAAATGCTAAATCATGCACTTGGGTCTCAGAAATTCAAAGACTAAATATAGTATAAATGGCACTATAATGGAAACTACTGAGGAAGAGAGGGATCTAGGTGTCACTATTTCAGGGCACTTAAAGGCAGGTAGGCAATGTAACAAATCAACGAAGAAGGCAAGTCAGATGCTTGGTCGCATAGGGAGAGGTATCAGCAGTATAAAGAAGTAATAATGCCACTGTATAGGTCATTGGTACGACCTCACAGAGTATTGTGTTCAGTTCTGGAGGCCATATCTCCAGAAGGATATAAATACATTAGAGACTGTACAAAGAAGAGCAACTAAAATGGTGTATGGCCTACATCACAAAACGTACCAGGAAAGACTAAAAGATCTTAATATGTATACTTTAGAGCAGAGAAGGGGGTACTCTTTACCTAGAACGGCGCCCGCGATTGGCATCGCGGGCAAAAAATCGCGGGCATCACGGTCATTGTATGCACATAAAAAAACAACGGGTGCGACGCGATGCCCGCGATTTTCCCATAGGGATCAATGTTAAAAGTCAGATTGGACGCGATTTTAGTGTGAAATGCCTCAATGCCCGCGATTTTTACATAGGAAACAATGTTAAATGGGCCACAGAGCCCTAATAGTCCCCCTGAAGTCTTAAATGGCCCCCACAATTTTTAACGCCACCCCACGATCAACGTGAACCCGAAGCGTGGCGAGCGCAGCGAGCCCGCGAGGGGCGGCGGTACGCGTCCTCCGACCTTTTCATACCCCCACTATCCACGTCGGAGTGGAGTTGAGAATAGAATAGTGTGGCGAGCGCAGCGAGCCACCGAGCCCGAAGCGTGGCGAGCCCCGCAAGGGGACGAGGATACCTGTGAAGCCCGCGAAGGGACGCGTTTACCTGTGAAGGTATCCGCTGCGCTCGCCACGCTTCGGGCTCGGTGGCGAGCGCACTATTCTATTCTCAACTCCACGCCGACGTGGATAGTGGGGGTATGAAAAGGTCGGAGGACGCGTACCGCTGCGCTCGCCACGCTTCGGGTTCACGTTGATCGTGGGGTGGCGTTAACAATTGTGGGGGCCATTTCAGACTTTAGGGTGACTATTTGGGCTCTGTGGCCCATTTAACATGGTTTCCTATGGAAAAATCGCGGGCATTGAGGCATTGAACACTAAAATCGCGTCCAATCTGACTTTTAACATTGATCCCTATGGGAAATCGCAGCCATCGCATCGCACCCGTTTTTAAGTGCATACGATGGCCGCCGTTCTAGGTAAAGAGTACCGAGAAGGGAAAGGGGGGACTGATAGAAACTTTCAATATATCAAGGGTTTTAACAAGGTACAGGTGGGAGACATTCTTCACAGGAAGAGGAGCAACAGAACACGAGGACATGCACTGAAACTAGAGGGAGGAAGATTCACTGGAAATGTGAGGAAGAATTACTTCACAGAAAGAGTAGTAGATAAGTGGAATAGCCTACCATTAGAGGTGGTAGACGCAAATACAGAAGTACAATTTAAACATGCTTGGGATAAGCATATTGATATCCTTACGAAAAAATAAGGATCAAATATGGTTTGAGGTAACATGTTTAAAAAAAGGGGCAGACTAGATGGGCCAAGTGGTTCTTCTATTGTAAAGTACAACAGAAGATGCTGTTGAGATATTTAATAACTGGTAATAAGCACATTAACTGCCCTTTTTCATTATGTGTCTCTATTAGTATTTCTGCAGTGCATGTTGATATTGTCTGAGGATTATAAAAACAATTGAAAAGGGTAGATTTTTAGGCAACATATATAAAACTTTTTTTTCTGGTTTCCGATCCTCTCATCAGTTGTAGTTTTGGAAAGCGCAGTCCCAGGAACTCTGCTCTTTACGACCTATGGCACTTGGCTCACATCAAAGCCATCACCCCTATTGACACCAATCATTCTATCATTTACAAATATTTCAACATCTGCACTAGGCCATGTTGTGGAATGTCCTCATGCCCCTTGCACAACTTTTCAAAAACAGAGCTATTCATTTTCCACTAGTACATACCAGACATGTCCCTTTCTATTGGAAACAAAAATAAACCAAACCCCCTCACTGCCTAGGTGTCATCCCTGTTCTTTGTTCTACAGTAACTGCTCACATAGCAATGGGATGGGGTGTACTAGAAAAAAAATAATTAAACATTTGCAGAATACACATATCCCATTCAAGAAAATGCACGACAACCCTAGACACTTATCTTCTACATTGACTAATACATGTTGATCTTGCTGGTCTTCCCAAACTAGATTTTCCCCAAACGTCCCTGGTTGTCTAGAGGTGATTTGCTGGGTGCAGCTGCATCTCTAGTGTCTCAGTCCAGGTCCTGGTGTTCAAATGCAAAGCAATTCTGGCAATAAGGTCTCCATAGCATCAGCACTTCGTATTCTACCCCAAATTTCTAATGAAGCAATTATCACGTTAGCCTGATACCCTATTTATAATAGAATGTCCCTTATTGCCTACTAACAGTAGGATTTTGGATGCATCTTGCACATTGGTCCCTGCAATTAGAGTATGTAAACAAAAGTGATTAGGCGAAATGGTGTGCTCATGTGGGTGATATGGGTTTGTGAAGGTGTAAAACGGATAGAGGAGTACAGATTAAACCATTTGCTAACTAAATGGCTTGCCGTAAGAGCTAACCACATTTGACAAGGGGATTATTTTAGACTGCTTGAACAGAGGTAGGAGTGTGAGAAGCATTGCAGATGTTAGGAAGGTCTCTAAATCCACTATGTTATTTGCCATTAATGCGTGGAAAAAGGATGGCCTATTGCTGGAATGCAGATTTCCCTGGAAGACCCACAAAACAGCAACCCAGGGAGCAGAGAGCGCTAACCAGGAAGTGTCTGATGCAAGAGTGCACAGTACCTACAGTAAAGCATAGAGGTAGTGGCGTGATGATGTTGGGCCTTTCAGCTGGTTTGGCATAAGTCCACCATTTGTAATGCACATATAGCTGTTCTAGTACTCTGTGCTCCCTACATTGTGGCAGATCTATGGAAACGAGTAATGTTTTTATCAGGACAACAATGTCACCTGCCATGTTTCCAGGGCGTTGCTCAAGCGATAAACCTAAAATTCGATAATCTGAATGAACCGTTTAGCTTAACCCCTCTGAGATGAATTGGAGAGAAGGGTACACCCTAGGCTGACGTGACCTTCTCCAGTGTTACAGTTGGTCAATTTTCTTAAGGCGGAATGGCACAACAGCTTCTGCTGTCCAGGAACTTGTGGACAATTTGCCAAGAAGATGGTCTGCAACAATCACTGCACGTGCTGGACCTACAAAGTACTGACATCAATTAGATCTTGTTGATTTGATTGCGGTCAGTTTCCCATCACTTTGGTCTACATTGTATATATATGCATTTGCAAAGTTGTTTGCATTTTATATAACATAAAATTATTGGAAAAAGTATTTTATGGATTGCAACAGAGAATCTTATGGGGTCTACACACATAGCGAGTGTGCAGAGCGATCTGAGCGTTGTGAGATCCCTCTGGACAAAGTGCGTCTCAGCACACACACAGCGATGTGAAGAGGACTAGATTCATGGTCCCTGTTCATTCTTATTCTGCTGGCGATGGTGGTGCTTGGGGCTGTTCACCGCTATGGCCCCTACACACGCAGCGATGTAGGGTCAGTTTCTAAGGGATCTAGTCAGATGGGAGCAGCGATAGGTGCATGTCATCACTTCACACACAGATTCAGACTGTGTTGCATATGTAATTAGTCTCCTGGTACATCCTATTCACAATGTGTTGCAAAAATATAAAATAAATTTACCCCAAGTTGAAAACTGCTGATGGAGGATTTGCATCATGTTAGCAGCATTCACAATAATAGATACAGTAAAACAGTGACTACCCAACTGCTACCCCCCCCCTCGCTGTCCACACCTTTTCACCTTCAAACTCCTTTTCCGGGAACTCCGGTACATACTTCTGCACTGGTGCATCTAGATCAAGACGATTCTCCTCCCACAGCTTGGCCACTGCTGTCATAGTGAAGGACTTGCTGATACTGGCTACACGCATGACACTGTCTGGTGAACATGGAATCCGGTTCTCCACATCAGCAAAGCCAAGCCCTAATGGAAAGGATACAAAAATCATTCTAAATACTATAACAGCTGTTCACTGTTGGTGCTCCTCCTTTCGTTTCTAAATACAGGCATGGAGATACAAGTGTACAGATGTACACAGGGAATCTGTACATTCAACTCAGAAAAAAAAAATGGAATACAGGTGTGGCTGCAGCACAGTCCAAAATTCAAATAGGGAAGGTGGGCATACCGACTCAGGCCAAGCAAAATCCCCGAAAGCAACTCTGCGGCTGATGAAACACACAGGTTTCACTGAACCTGTGTGTTTTTGGGCCAATATATGCTTTTTTATTGGGTAAAATAGGATAGCCCAATACAGGAAATAATGTTTTGCCGGGGGTGATTGGATACTTCCCTTAAAGAGGTATATCTTATCTGGTTTCAAGTTCCCACTTATGCAGGTACAAACAGTACTTGTTTCTCTTCTAGAGGTGCCTAAATGCTAAATAAAATGTATATTATGTACATGCTTGGTTTTCATGCCCATTCTGAATCACTGATCAGACATTGAGACTTGTCAAAACCTGTACTAATCCCAGTGGCTGAGGTTCTAAGGCGGACATCTCATTTATAGAGGTTAATAAACTGCACTCATCTCACTTAAAAGAGGTCTAAACTGCAATGGTTTCAGGTGATTATTGTTAAAAGTGGTTTGACAGTCTGACGAACAGAAGTTTTTTGGTGCAAAAATGCCGGGACCTCACAATTAGTCCCAGTTATTGATGCTCCCTACTTAGCCAGGTTTTTCTGTATTTTATTATATACTAGTTAAAAGCCATCAAAATGACGGCTAATACCCAGTGTTAAAAGGCAAAATTACTGGGTAGAACTGCTTCACTCGGAAATTTGCCGGGGTCCGGAGCTGCAAAACTGTGTTGTTCACACTGGCAGTGTGAACAAGACATCAGTCCCTAACTGCTCCTACATCCAATCTGTCTTCACAGCTCCCTCTCCATATCCAGCAAGTTTGAGGCAGTTCATTTTGCGATCACTTTCTTTAAAGGAGTAATTTGGTCCTCAAGTTAGGAGTATTTAGCAATAGATAGATAGATAGATAGATAGATAGATAGATAGATAGAGAGTCCACAATTTAAGAGCGATCCATGTATTCTTCATCCCATCGCACTGCGAAGGATACACTTTGTGAGATGCATTCCTTACATTCACACCTGGATTGCTTTCTGGGCAATTTATTATTTCTTTATTAACACTTTCTTATATAGTGCAGCATATTGCGTTGTGCTTTACAAGAGGAGACTGTAAATACCCTGTTTGTTGTATCACTGACAGTCAAATGGTATGAGGACCCTGCTCGCAAGCTTACAATTTGGAAGCTGTGAGTGATGAGCATGCAGAAAATATTTGCTGACTGGGTAAGGCCTATTTTTTCCCTATAGATTACATAAGAAAAAACCTTTGTAAAAAGGGCTTTACCAAGGGGGAGGTCACAAAACAGGGCCACCATTAAAAGAAAACATTTCCTGATGAAAGAGACCACAAATATTGATTAGAAAAAGTGTGTGCTTTTATTTTAGTCCCAAATATTCAACATTAAACCTTTTCAAAAGTGTCTTTACACAAGACATATAAAACTTTTGTGAAAACTGTTTGCAGTATACCCGAGCCATTGGTGTACCTAGACATGTAAAAAGTGCACATAAGAATGCCCCAGAAGCTCTGTTTTTCAAATATACTGGGTTGGGAGCGTTTCCACTACCCTTCGATCCAGTAGCGTCCTGGGTTTAACCCCTGGTCATTATCTGGGTTGGATTGCAGGGGAATCCAAACTGGGTTATTTTAAAAGATAGCATTTCCACTAGCAGAAAACCCGGATTGAAGCTCGTCCCCGCAGAAATTACTGTGTTATTTCTGCTAGTGGAAAAGGGGTATTATTTATTATGCTGTGTACACACGGGGGAGATATATTGCTCAGCCATATATTGCTCAGTTTCTCCTGTTCATAAGCGACCAGAGATGGTCGCTGATGAAAAAGAAACTGCCGGGGGGAGCCAGGCAGTGGTAATCAGCTGGTCGCAGGAGCATGTTCCTGCGACCAGCGATCACCACAGGGGCAAAAAACGGGAGCGCGCACCCAGCGATATATATCGCCGGTGCACACTCCCATTGCGGGCAATATGGTCGCTCAGCGACCATATTTCCCGCGATTTTGGACAAAATCGCCCCCGTGTGTACGCACCTTAAGTGTGTGAGTGTGATAAACATGATCTTTGTTATCAAATACTGCTGCTTTTATGACCGTTAATTTACATTGGTAAAATAACACAAGGTCATAGCATAAAAACATGGCATGTTACACAGTTTTTATTGGCAAATTTGGATTCAACTACACCGAACAGCACTTTAATGTAGTTTTACACATTACAGCCAATATCAAAAAGGATAGAACAGCTCCATTAACTTAAACTGTAATCCAGTGGTGCCCATCAGTGTGCTGCCAGCGGTGGTCTGGTTTTTTGATCACTGGAGTCAGGTATAAAACCTTTTCTCCAGATTACAAAAAGACCTGGCGCTTCAATGTAAATGAGATATATATATATATATATATATATATATATATATATATATATATATATATATATATATATATATATATATATATATATATATATAGATAGATAGATAGATAGATAGATAGATAGATAGATAGATAGATATATGGAAAAAGAATACCCCTTCAATGCGCTGTATTAGTAATAGGATGGGCAGCTACTAAGTTATTCCTCCCTGTTAGCAGGGGAGGTAGAAATGGGAAAAAATAGACAGTAAAGAACAAAGTGCACCCCTAGATAGACTTGCATTTGGAATATTACCCCTGAGGAAGTCGTTTTAACGACGAAACGCCTTGGGTCCGTTTCCTTGCATATATAGAACCGAATCTTTTGAATACTCCAAGATAAAAATGCATTTTTTATACTGTTTTTATGAAGCATTGTAATAAAACTGTTGATCAGTGATTCAAAAAAAAGATTGCTAATTCGGTTTTCTATATTGGAAGTTGGTGGTGGAAGTCTATCTAGGGGCGCACTTTGTTCTTTACTGTCATATATATATATATATATATATAATTACTCGCTGCTGCAAATAACACCTGTGGGTTATGCCATACCCACGTTTAGACACAAAAAAGGAAACAACAATGGTGAATCATGCGCTGCTGGGTAAATTGTATCTGTTTAAACTCCGAATTGTACTGCTGATACAGAATGAAAGCCGGACACACTGTTTATATTTAGTAGCAATTTATAAGAATGTAACATATAATCTAAAATAGTACATTTATAAGACACAAGACATAAGTAAATATAAAGACATAATTTTTAAAAAGTAAGGGGTCTCCTGAAATGGAAATTGAATAAAGCTTGATTTTTTGTATCCAATTGATATTTGTGTGTATAATGGATACACGTATCCACACTCTGTTAGTGTATATAGGGCAACAAAGTCCGATAACAAGTGAACAGGTGAGCTGCAATGTATGCACAGTAAATGGCAGTCCTTTAGCATGTGAGCAAACACGCAATTTAAGAATGTTCAGCCGTGGTAAAAGTGCAGAAACAGCAGATATGCAGTAGTATGTTCATTCACTTAGAACGTTCACTGATATTTTTATCTCTGGAATATTAGTGGAGGTGATAGTGTGATTTTCTCACCCCTTCGATGACGGCCAGTGCCATTTGCTGAGCCGCCGCAGTTCCGTTGATGTTAGTCAGTGCTAATCCCGAGCTTTATCAAGCTTTATTCAATTTCCATTTCAGCAGCAGCACTAGTTTGAGTGCCAGCATTCTACCACCAGCCATTCCTCCCACCGCTCAACTGCAGTTAAGAGATCCCCTTTTAGAATGTAAGCTCTCACGGGCAGGGCCCTCTCTCCTCATGTGCCTTTTTTAGAATATATAAACCACTGCCACCCTGATGATTGCTTCAGTGTCCTGTCCCCTGATGCAACTATCCATATTAACCATGTACTTGTCCTAAACTGTCTTGTAATGTAATTTGTTATGTGTTTTTGATTATAACTATGCTCTGTAAAGCGCTGCGGAATCTGTGTGCGCTATATAAGAAACTGTTAATAAATAAATAAATAAATAATTATGGTAGGGGGCCAATTCATTTGTTTGTATAATTGCTGTGAGGGACAGTGTGATGAATTGTCTGGGAGGCGGAACAGTGTGGAATTACTTTGGGAGGCATTGGAGGAGCAGTGTGTGGAAATTATTGTGGGGCAGAGAGAGGCAATGTGTGAAATGACTTGGGGGGCCAATGTGTTTGATTACTGTGGGGGCCATTGTGTTTTTATCACTCTGGGTGCCAGTGTGTGTGTGTGTGTAGTATTTTTTTCAATTGGGGCCACTGTATGCGTTTGTCAAGTTGAAAAAGGTTGAAAATCACTGCTGTAATCTTTTCTAATTTTACATAACATGTGTACTCTCACTTTATAATTATATTACAACAGCTTGTGACTAATGTCACGAGGGGGGTGGGAGACCAAATAAACTGCAACACAATCACTTTACTGTTCGGTCTGTTCACACTGAACATAACATTTGATTAGTGCTCCGACACATTTGTGTATTAGGATTAAAAGTATATATGTATAAATAGTGGAGGTACTAGCAATCTGTGCTTTGTACAGGTGTATATTGGAAACCCACACAAAGAAAAGAGAGTTTATGCAGTTCATTATCCAGTAGCCAGTTTTCATAACAGAAACTCCTATTGTGTTTGTATTTTGTCAACAAACATTCAGATCTGATCGCAGTACAAATTTGTTCTCAAAATGAGCAAAACCATGTGCACTGCAGGTGGGGCAGATGTAACATGTATAGAGAGAGTTACATTTGGGCGAGTTATTTTGTTTCTGTGCAGGGTAAATACTGGCTACCTTATTTTTACACTACAATTTAGATTTCAGTTTCAACACACCCCACCCTAATGTAACTCTCTCTGCATATGTTACATCTGCCCCCCCCCCCCCCCCCCTCTCTGAATAAGGCCCATTGATTCAAGTACTTTGTCCCCTTATACCGTGTTCTCACTGCCAGTGAGAAATACACAGCTTTTACCCGGGGACTGCAGGGAATGACCCCCGTTCTCACTGCAAGGCAAATTCCCGCTTGAAGAAGTTCTACCCGGTAATTTGCCTTTTAACATGTGTTTTTATGCAGTGTGAACGGGTCAACCCGTGTCTGCATACCCGGAACTCAAACACGGGTAAAAATAAGGGTTTTACCCATGTAGGAGATCCAGGTATGCCACCCGTTCACACTGCAAAAAACCTGTGTTAAAATGCATATTTCCGGGTCAACATTATAGACCCAGGAATTTGCCTGCAGTGAGAACGGGGTATTAGATAACTTTTTATAAACCATTATTTTACAAGTAAATTTAAATTCAAAAGCACAGTTTATAATCCAGTTGGTCATACTCCCCTTCTGTCCAAACAGATTCTCCATCGACAGAGACACCCACCACCATTCCTGGAGACCCCACTTCATCCTGAGCAGAAAAAAAAAAAAGAAACTGTCAGATTATTATGGTTAAAGATTTTTTATTTTTCTCCAGCTTTGGTAAATTACTTTACAGGGTGTTTTGCAAGATGTAGGAGTAGGACATACTATTACAGAACTTTTACATGGGTATCTTTATTAACCTGATCAATAAATTAAAAAGGTGTACATGACCAGCCAGATGACTGCTCTAGTCTTAACTAACAAAACCCGACTGGATCACAACATATAGTCTGTTGAAACATATAAATCAGGTATTCTTCGTTCTACCAGGAAACAAAAGCTAATGTTTGTTGTCCTTTAGATTCAGTCGTTCACCTCATTTGACACAGTAGGACTGGTGAGATCGGCCTTGCATGTCTGACCAACTTGTTGCCAAGTTTGAAATGTTCACCCGAGCATTCATTGTTAATGCTATAATGCGTACAAACTCTACTCTACTGAGCAGCAGCCCATAAAAACTGGGTTCCACACATGCCCTTTACGAGGACGATACTGCGGATGCGCTGGACTCTGCATATGCCTCTCGGGGCTGCTGCAAATGCAGCCCATGGAGGCTGATGGCCAGCACATGTGCAGTGTTGAATAAGCTACTGCACATGCAGCAGCCCGCACTGGGGACCAGGATTGGCAGGGACCACAAGCGCAGTATCATGGCAGCCCCCCTCCTCTGCAGAGGTAAGAGCATCCTCTGTGAAACAAACAACTCAAATTCCACAAGACATTTCTAACCCATGGTTGAAAAGCTTAACGCTCAGAACATGTTGTTTTTTTTTACATGTCCTCATGTTTTCTAAAAAAATTTCATAGGACCTTTAGTTTATCAATTAAGTTCCCTCCAATAATTAAAATAAAATGTACTTCTATACCACAAGAATAATATCATACTAGTGGCAAGCATGTAACAAACACACATTTGGCGCAGCATTGCATAAAATGTAGCAACCATGCAATGTGTTGCTCTAGAACTGCACATTGCCTTCGCAAATGCAGCCGCAACTTTTTAAGTTGCATCATTTATACTAAATAAAAAATACTGTTAAATAATGATTATTAAAAACTAAAATAAAAAACAACTGCAATTTGCTGGAAAAAATTACAGAAAAGTAGAAATATTATAATGGTCATGTGTGCGGGCTATAAGAATGTGAGGTTATTCCAGGTGGCAGAACACTTCTGGTCGCATTAGTATTGAGCAGTCTGTGTGCGAGTCTCCAGCTGCCGGCGGACTACACCCGCCGGGAAGTCGGAGCCTGCTGGGAGTTGTAGTGACACATCAAAGACGGACGGAGGCACACCGCAGCGCCCGCATAGACCCGGACTCCCGAATTACCTTCAGCCGCTTCAGCAGCTCACGGCTCCTGGCTATAGCCGGATTGTAGCGCCCGCAGCTCTTCCTGCTTTCCCGCTGCCCGTCTTCCTCCTCGGGTCCCTCAGCAACTTTAGCCGCTGCCGCAGCCAGGCCTAGGCCTAGCAGGACCCGTGGGAGAGCACGGCCAGGCCGCGGTAACCGGGACCACCACATCGGGCGCACTCTGATTCACTCCGAAGTATCTTCTGCCTGCCCGGCACAGTGCACTGCCCACACCACCCGGCCTGGCTGCTGCCTATAATCAGCAACGGGAGGAGGGCCGGCCCTTACCTAACCCTCTCCGCTGACATAGTACAGGGCCGCTGCCAGATATAATAATCATTAATAAGGCAATAAGGAATAAACCAAAGAGACGTTATAAGGGGGGTAAAGTGACGAGGCTGGAGTTATCTTCTTATTCGGCCAGCTTCTTATTCACTTCTTATTCAATTTCCAGCTTCTTATTCAGAAATTTCACTTTTGCAATGGTTAATGAGAATTGGGAAACAAATGTGACACCTGAAATCAACAGAGGGGGGTCACTTACATGTGACCCAAGTGTATTGTGCCTGGCCCAACATTAATTTGGGCATGAAATATGCTGGCAAAGTGGGCACATGCACCATATTTAATGATTTTGAATAAGTAGCTGTAGTTTTGCAAAGGTTAACAAGTCTTGGGCCATAAATTTGACAGTACTTGTGTATTATCTGGGCGCCCGATTTTTTCATTGTAAAGACCCGATTTTTAATTGTATAGTCACCCTTGGATGATTTCATACCCCCACTATTTAACTACGCATGGAGTTGATTTTATATAGTGTGGCGAGCCCCGTGAGGGGACGCAGATTACTTTACATGTATTCTGCGTCCCCTCGCAGGGCTCGCTGCGCTCGCCACACTTCGGGCTCGGTGGCTCGCTGTGCTCGCCACACTATATAAAATCAACTCCATGCGTAGTTGGATAGTGGGGGTATGAAATCACCCATGGGTGACTATACAATTAAAAATCAGGTCTTTACAATGAAAAATCGCATCGCATGAATTGTGTGCCACTATATTGCATGCTATGCGATGTAATACAATGAAAAAACCGTGCGCCCAGATATTACACAAGTACCCCCAAGTGTATTTGGCCTGGCCCAACGCTGATTTGGGCATGAAATACACAGACAAAATGGGCACATAGAGATCATAATATCTCATTTTGAATAAGTAGCTGTAGAAGAAGTGCGTCAATAGCATATGACAAGTGTATTTTGCCTTGCTCAACGCTAAAAGGGTCTAAAATTTACACCTGAAATCAACAGAGGGGTGTCATTTACATATGACCCAAGTGTATTTGGCCTGACCCAACACTGATTTGGGCATGAAATACATGGCCAAGTGGGCACATGGACCATTTTATCATTTTGAATAGGCTGCAGTTTTGCAAGGGTTAACGAGTCTTGGGCCACAAAATTCACACCTGAAATCAACAGAGAGGTGTCACTTACAGATGACCCAAGTGTATTTTGCCTGGCCCAACACTGGTTTGGGCATAGTGGGCACATAGACATCACAATGTTTCATTTTGAATACGTAGCTGTAGTTTTGCAAGGGTCAACTAGTCTTGGGCCACAAATTTGACACCTCAAATCAACAGACGGGTGTCACTAGCATATGACCCAAGTGTATTTAGCCTGGCACAACGTTGGTTTGGCCATCAAAAATGTGGGCAATATGGGCACATACACCATTTTATCATGTATCATTATGAATAATTACTGTAGCTGTAGTTTTGCAAGAGTTGAGGAGACTTGGGCCACAAATTTGACACCTGAAATCAACAGAGGGGTGTCTGCTCTTCCTCCCCTTCCCCCATGTAGTGTATGGTCCCTTTGGTTGCTGCTATTTTTACATGAGGAAGGAGTGACCACCGGTGCGGGGTGTGGGGGGACACACATGCTCCGGTGCTCACCCGTCCCGGCACCCTCCTGCATTGGCCACTCCACCTCTCATTACCGGGCCCAGCAGAGCTGTCAGCGCTCCGGGAGGTAGTAAGCATGTAAAACCAAAAAAGTATTTTCACAACATTGGATAAAAAAAGAATGATATTACCCAAAAATTACTAATACCGCTTTATACCAATATCCCGTGTTGGGGTGTGGATAATTAGATAGGCAGTGTCTAGACACTCAATAGGTCTACCCCAAAAGGTCGACATGCAATTAGTTGACAGGGTCAAAAGGTAGACACATGAAAAGGTCAACATAAGTTTTTATTTGTTTTGTGTGTCAATTTCGACAACTGTTGACATGGGTCTCAATTAGTGTGACGTGTACCCTCACTTCCCTCGCCATGCTTCGGGCTCGGTACCTCATTACACTTGGCATGTTCTCCCTCTATGCCGACATGGATGGTGAATTTAGAAAAAGACCATTTTTTTAAAAAATTTATAAAATAATTATGTCAACCTGGTCATGTATATTCCTTTTGACACTGTTGACCAATTGAATGTCCATATTTTTCATGTCAACCTTTTGAGACATTTTTCATTATTTCAACATTAGTTGTTGCCCCCTAGCAGATAATTCCACCACCAAGCTAAGTGCTATTATACTGCCATCCACTGTGGGCCCCTTCTTTGCGTTGGGTGCCAGTTTAATGCATCAGCTGCAACGCCACTTGTTCTACCTCTGACCCAGCAACGCCCCCACAGCATAGCGCCCACCACCCAGCACAGATCACAGCATATACTAGGGTGGCCAATCCTGGGAATTTATTTGGCCCCAAAATTACAGGGAATGCAATCCCAGGATTGGAGTTTCCAGTCCCAAGATTCTGGTGTTAGACTGTTCATACGGAGCCAAATGCCAAGCAGCATCTGAGCATGACAGGTGCTTCAAGAGCATTTGACCAAAGTTGTGGCGCTGTTTCAGATGCACAGCTGGATCATCAAATGATCCATCTGGGAGCCTGCTTGGATTTGGTTCATCAGAGGGTGTTCCTAACGGAAGACAGATGCAGGAATCTTCAGTCCTGGATCGGGGACCTACTCTCTCACAGGAGTGTACTGGTGCATTTGTGCATGAAGGCCTTGGGGACAATGGTATGACCCTTTGACATGGTGGAGTATGCACAATTACACTCTCGTCCTCTCCAGAGGTAGATTTTAGTAAAATGGTCGGGGTTTCACAATGGAGTTCATCATTCTGTCCACGGCGGTTCTCCTTTCTCTCTTATTGTGGTTCCTCTATCGTAACCTATGGGACGGGCGTCCCTTGTGGATACTTATCAGCACGGATGCCAGCTTGCACTGGTGGGAAGCGGTTACATGTCATCAGTCTTTCAGGGTCTTTGGTCTCTGCAGGAGAGCCGACTTGCAATCAATCTGTTGGTATTGAGAGTGGTATACAATGCCCTATGTCAGGTGAGTTCGTTGCTGCAGGGCCATCCTGTTCAGGTCCAGTCAGACAATGCGACCACGGTGGGCAGAAAAGAAAATTCCAGCCTTATCTGCAATCTTTATCTTGGGTGTTCTGAATTGGGAGGTGGACTTCCTAAGCAGCAGAAGAGTGGTCCCTTTATCCAGAGGTATTCCAGATGCTGACTCGTTGGTGGGGCATGCCAGAAGTGGCCTGATGGCATCTCACCACAATTTCAAGATCCCTCTTTATGGGTCCAGAACCAGGGATCCCAGAGCATGCATGGTGGATGCTCAATCTCCCTGCTTCCACACGTGATACACAAGCTAAAAGCGGAGGGTAGAACATTAATTCTGGTGGCCCTGGGCTGGTGAGTCTGTTATGCTGATCTCCTGGGTGTCTCCGTGGAACCTCCCACTGTGACCAGATCCCCTCAATCAGGGCCCAGGTCTACATCAGGATCTGCCCCATCTGGCTTTGACAGGGTGGCTATTGAGACCTCACTCTTGAGAGCCAGGGGCTTCCCTTCCAGGGTCATTCATACTATGCTCCTTTTTTTTCTCCTTGCGTTCCTCCAAAAGCTCCAAAGCTTCAATCCCAGAACATACAGACTTTCTCAGATATTGTCTTTTCTGCAGAGGGGGTTGGATGCAGGCTTGCATCTTTCCTCTTTGAAGGTTCAGATTTAGGCCTTGTCAATCCTTTGCATAGGAAGTTAGCTTTACTCACAGATATTTGGACTTTCCTTCTGGGGTTTATTCATATTTAACCACCATTTGCACCCCCGGTAGCTCCAAATGATTTGCTTTTGGTTCTATGGGCTTTGGAAGCTCCTCCTTTCGAGCGTTTGTATTCTATTGATCTGCCTTGTAGGAGATGGTGAAAGGTAGGGAGAGAGGTAGAAAGACAGCGAGAGGAAGAGAGGAAAAGAGCGATAGAGGGAGAGCCTAAGAGGAAGAGGAGAGGGTGGGTTTGAGAGAGGGAGGGATAGAGGGTGAAAGAAGGGGATGGGTTTAAGAGAGGGAGATAATTGGTTTGAAAAAGGGTGAGAGGATAAAGAGGGGAGAGATAGAGAATGAGAGAGTGGGCACCTCATATCCCTCACAGTGAGCACAGAGTGGGCACCTCATATTCCTCACAGTGAGCACAACGTGGGCCCCTCATATCCCTCACAGTGAGCACAGCGTGGGCACCTCATATCCCTCACAGTGGAAAAAGAGTGGGCACTTCTACCCTTCATAGTGAGCACAGAGTGCTCTGATGACAGTGGTGTCACTGCGCTTCGCCCTGCACCCTCCATCATGGCTCCGCACCTTGAACACACAGTCCCATATAGTTTTTTGGCCACACCTATAAAACGCTGGGCATTCCCATGTCCATGCACCGTCACTGCCCCCACTCCACTTTGGAGGTCGGCGAAGGTGCTCGTACAGAAGCCCTTCAATTGTGCATATAAGAAAATGAGCATGCACAGTACTTCACCATCGGTCCCCTGTGCAAACACCCAGGGGAATGAAGGAATTAGAATGTCCTGGTTATCGGGAGTTGGGATTACCACGGTCTGCCATGTCATCTACCAGGTGATCCTTGCAAACTACAGCTACTGTACTTATTCAAAATGGTAAATTATAATATGGTTAATGTGCCCACTTTTCATGCCCAAATCAGCGTTGGGCCAGGCAAAATACACTTGAGTCATATGAAACACCCCTCTGTTGATTTCAGGTGTAAAATTTGTGGCCAAAGACTTGTTAACCCTTGCAAAACTACAGCTACTTATTCAAAATGAGACATTATGATGTCTATGTGCCCATTATGCCCGAGTATTTCATGCACAAATCGGCAATGGGCCAGGCCAAATACACTTGGGTCATATGTAAGTGACACCCATCTGTGAATTTCAGGTGTCAAATTTGTTAACCCTTGCAAAACTACAGCTACTTATTCAAAACCATTAAATATGGTGCATGTGCCCACTTTGCCAGTGTATTTCATGCCCAAATTAGTGTTGGGCCAGGCAAAATACACTTAGGTTACATGCAAGTGGCCGCCCTCTGTTGATTTTAGGTGTCAAATTTGTGTCCCAATACTCATTAACCCTTGCAAAAGTGAATAAGAAGCTGGAGATTAAATAAGAAGTGAAGAAGCTGGAGATTGAATAAGAAGTGAAGAAGTTGCTGGAGATTGAATAAGAAGTGAAGAAGAAGCTGGAGATTGAATAAGAAGCTAACTTCAGCCTCGTGGTAAAGTGAATGGATGTGGATTGAGACACCGAGCCTGAAGCATGGCGAGCAAAGCGAGCCCGTGAGGGGACAATGGTGCTATTCTGAAAGCAGCTAACGTAACTCGTGTAAGCTGTGGCCACAAAGATGAGGAAGGACCACCATAATAATAATGTTGGAATAAGAATTTTGTGCTGCCTATCCTTATGACAATATATGGCAGTGGTGCAGATGACTTCTGCAGATGCCACTGCTTCATATCTGCTACTACCTTCACTTGCATTCTGTGTATTTAAACTTTAGTGTTTTCACACTGTAGCTATAACCCGGTAATATATAAACTGTAAATATCCCTGCAAATTTGGAATCTGCCCCAATTGCAGTGCAAAATGGCCTTGCCCATGTGCAGTTTGTTTGTTTTTTTTGCTCCTATTTTAGTTGTTTCTAACTGAAGGTGAAATTTACCATTTTATAATTTCAGTTTCTTATAGGCAATGCCATGTAACAAACAAAGTGGCTGGTCCTACCCACAGGAACCCCTCCCCCTCACTACCATTACCTAAAGCCAACACAAACTAATCAAGATGTGTGGTAACAGCATGAATGAGAGGATGTCTGCCCTTCCCTCTGCCATAAAATCTGATGGAATTCTAGCAGACTGCAAACATTCCGGAACAACTACTGTAGTGTCTGGCTAATATAACATTTCTCCTTTTAGGACATGCTTAATCTTGAAAAAGAATGCAAATCTTCAGACACAAGTATTTTCTCTTTTGGCCATTTGGAAATAATTATCTTACTAGTTATATATACTAAGTGTGTATATACAATGTTTCATGAATTTAATATATTTCTGTATTAATATTTACATACTTTCTTTAGTAAAGCTAAATAAAATAGTGGCGTTGGTGCAAGTTTGCACACAAGTCTGTTTAGCAGACAGCTCTAGCGTGTGTTTTTTATACAGCGCAGGCTCCCTAGCAAAGTACATGCATTTACAGGTAATTCAGAGTCCTATGCACTTATGGCTGAAGTATACAGGGGCATGTTGACAGAATTGTCTGCTATGAGCAGCGTCACCTGTATAAGGTGGATCATTTGCACAAAAAATAGTGGAGGTGCAAGTACCTATGATAGGGACAGCAAGGAAACCAAGCGGATGAATAACAGTGCATACAACTCACGTGGGCAGAAAGACGCATTGCTGGAGCGATTATGGTCTACTTGCAAGAAACTCTGTGTCAGTCACAGCAGCATACCTCCCAACATGACCCTCTCGAGGAGGGACACAATGCTCTGCTTCTTGACTTCCCTCTTATACCCCTTTTACACCAAAAATCCCGGATCTGACTCAGCATTTAAATGAAGGATCCAAGCCGGGTCGGATCCAGGATTTACACCATTTACACTGCAGTGCCCTCCCGCATTGTAGACGGAGGCAGCACTTGGAGATGACATCATCTCCAAGCACCGGGACCGCTGATCGCCGTGCTGGAGGCAGCCCAGCACGAAGCCCCCGTGCACCCCACCAGCCCCCGTCCGGGAGGTGAATGGATGCTGCACACAGGCATCCATTCACCTCCTACGCTGCAGCCGCTGCTGTCTGCAGAGCATAGCCACAGCATATGTCTGTGCCCCCCCCCTTCCAACCTGCGGACGCTGCAGTTTACAGGTTGCATGTCCACCATTGATGTAAATGGGAGCCAGGTTTACACCGCCCTCTACCCAGGTCCTAGCCGTGTTCTACCCAGGTCAGGACCTGGGTAGAAGTCCCGTGTAAAGGGACACAGCGTGTCCATTTACACCACCGCTGACCCGCCGAAGACTCTGGGTTTTGCGGCAGTGTAAAAGGGGTATTAATGTATGATTTACTATCACCTGTGCTGAAGCACCTTTCTTATCAATTAACCTGTTTAAAACAGGTGATGGTAGTCACACATCAAGAGGGAAGTCCAGCAACAGAGCATTGTGTCCCTCCTGGAGAGGGTCATGTTGGAAGGTATGCAGCAGCATTTTAATGTCACAATGATCCCTTGGTCCAGAGTTTCCCAAACTCCATTACAGTCCAGATTTTAAGGATATGCATGCTTGACACAGATTTCTTCATTAGTAGCTTAGTCAGTTTGATTTATCCATCTGGTCTCAAACACAAATTTCGGTACTCTTTACTTATCACGGCGCCCACGATTCTGATCGCGGTCATCGCGGGTAAAAAATCGCGGGCATCGCATGCACTAAAAAAATGGGTGCGATGCGACCGACGCGATGCCCGCGATTTCCCATAGGGAACAATGTTAAATGTCTCAATTGACCCGTTTTTACTGTTCAATGCCTCAATGGTCCCGATTTTTGCATAGGAAACAATGTTAAATGGGCCACAGAGCCCAAATAGGCACCCTGAAGTGTGAAACGGCCCCCACAATTGTTAACGCCACCCCACGATCAACGTGAACCCAAAGCGTGGCGAGTGCAGCAGTACGCGTCCTCCGACCTTTTCATACTCCCACTATCCACGTCGGCGTGGAGTTGAGAATAGAATAGTGTGGCGAGCGCAGCGAGCCACCGAGCCCGAAGCGTGGGGACGCGGATACCTGTGAAGCCCGCGAAGGGACGCGTTTACCTGTGAAGGTATCCGCGTGCGCTCGCCACACTATTCTATTCTCAACTCCACGCCGACGTGGATAGTGGGGGTATGAAAAGGTCGGAGGACGCGTACCGCCGCCGCTCGCCGCGCTTCGGGTTCACGTTGATCGTGGGGTGGCGTTAACAATTGTGGGGGCCATTTCACACTTCAGGGTGCCTATTTGGCCTCTGTGGGCCATTTAACATTGTTTCCTATGGAAAAATCGGGTCCATTGAGGCATTGAACAGGAAAATCGGGTCAATTGAGACATTTAACATTGTTCCCGATGGGAAATCGCGGGCATCGCGTCGGTCGCATCGCACCCGTTTTTTTAGTGCATGCGATGCCCGCGATGGGCGCCGTGATAAGTAAAGAGTACCCAAATTTCTAAAAAACCTGGACTGTAATGGTGGAGTACGGGAAAATTTGCCTTGGGCAGAAAATCTGGATTTCAGAACTGCAAAGGACATTGTAAATTTCTCAGTTTTTCCTTTACAGCACAGATTTAAAGATCCATTATGGTTACCCCTCAGGAGAATGCATATACACAATCTTCGGGTAATTGCTGGTATTGTGGTGTCCCTTTAGGAAGCATTTCAGAGGGACACCACAATACCAACAATTACACGGATCAATTCTTTTGGGCCCAAAAAGAAGGACTTTGCACTCATTAAGGTGACGTTACCAACACTTGAAATTATTCTGGACACAGCTTTTTCTTCCCTCATCAAATATTAATTTTATAATTATTTTATTGTGTTTCATGTATTAATAAATGCACACCCCCCTTTTAAAGTAATTATTGATGTTGTCATCAATTTAGCGCAACCTCCACCTTGTATACAAACAGTCCAGTGAAAGTGCTGTATAGTCCAGTCCAGTGATAGTGTATATAGGGGGTTATTCTAGTTCACTCGCAAAGGGCACAATCACTCTCAAATGGACAAAACCATGTGCGCTGCAGCTGGGGCTGATGTAACATGTGCAGAGAGAGTTAGATTTGGGTGGGGTCTGTACTTCCAACTGATATCTATATTGCAATGTAAAAATAAAACAGCCAATATTTACCCTGCACAGAAACAATAAAACACCCAAATCTAACTCTCCCTGCACATGTTACATCAGCCCCACCTGCAGTGCATATGGTTTTGTCCGATAGAGTAATTGTGCCTTTGCGAGTGAACCAGAATAACCCAGTGCAGTAAATAGTTCAGTCCATTGATAGTGCTGTATATAGTTCAGTCCAGTGATAGTGCTGTGTATAGTCCAGTGATAGGGCTATATATAGTCCACTGATAGTGCTGTATAGTCCAGTCCAGTGATAGTGCTGCTGCATAAGTCCAGTCCAGTGGTACTGTCGTCAAAGTTCAGTGGTACAGAAGCTGCATAAGCCCAGTGATACTGCTGCATAGGTCCAGTGATACTGCTGCATAAGTCTAGTCCAGTGATAAGGCTGCTTAAGTCCATTCCAGTGGCACTGCCATTAAAGTCCATTGGTACTGCTGCATAAATCCAGTCCAGTGATACTGCTACACAAAGTCCAGTGAAATTGCTGCATTAATCCAGTCTAGTGATATTGCTGCATTAATCCAGTCTAGTAATATTGCTGCATAAATCAAGTCCAGTGGCACTGTCGTCATAGTCCATTGGTACTGCTGCATAATTCCAGCCAGTCCAGTGATACAGCTGCATAATTCTAGTCCAGTGATACTACTGGTGCATAAATCCAGTCCAGTGATATTGCTGCATACATACTACTGGTGCATAATTTCCGGGTACTCCGGTTTCCTCCCACAGTCCAGAAATATACTGGTAGGCTAATGGCTCCCATCAAATTAACCCTAGAATGTCTTTGTGTGCGTGTACATGTGGTAGGGAATATAGATTAAAAGCTCCACTGGGGCAGGGACTGATGTGAATGTTCAAACATCCTCTGTAAAGCGCTGCAAAATATGTATGCGCTATATAAGAAACTGTTAATAAAGAAAGAATTTCAGTCCAGTGATCCTACTGGTGCAAATTCCAATCCAGTTATTCTACTGGTGCAGGATTCCAATCCAGTCATACTACTGGTGCATAATGCAAGTCCAGTTATACTACTGGTGCATAATTCCAGTCCAGTGATACTATTGGTACATATTTCCAGTCCAATAATACTACTTGTATATAATTCCAGTCCAGTGATACTGGTGCATAATTACACTCCAGAAAGATAATGGAGAAACAAAATTTTGTGGACAAAATAGTGAGACAAGAACAAGATCAATGTCTTCCTAGTGTTGAAGCTGCTGCCATAGTCATGACATTCAGAGGATGAAATGGCATCAACGTCGTCTGCCAAGGCCGATGCCCAATGTCATTGTAGAGGGCATGTAAAATCCCTAATGTTCATTAACACAAAAAAATAAATAACGTAAATCGATGGAGAAATGTAAGCTTGCCAATATGCCATTTACAACATGGAGTGGCAAGGAACGGCTAAGGCCCTGGCGTATGTTCATGACTAGTGGTTCAGCTTCACATGACAATCTAAGCGCTCCTCCTCCCCCTGCTAGAAACTTTGAGAGTTAAGCGGTCATCAAAAACACAAAAAACAACTGTGCCTTGTAATAACATATCACAAATCCCCAAGGAGAGTCCAAGTGTGTTGGTGGTTGCGATGCTTGACTTTCCCATCACTCTATGGGAAGAGTTGGCTCCTTGCACCATTTGCACGCCCTCTGCATATGCTGGAAGGAGTACCCTCAGTGCATTTCCTGATATTATTATTGAAGGTGTCACTGTTCAAGTACACCAGGAGGTATTGACGTAGCTGGAGGAAGTGACGAGGAGGATGCTGCGGATGGTGATGTGGTTTGCTTAAATGAGGCACCGGGCAAGACAGTTTTTGTCCATGGGATGTAAATGGCCGTTGCCATGCCTGGGCAGAAGACCAAAAAAATCCACCTCTTTGGTCTGGAATTATTTTTATCTACATCCAGGCAACAATAGTCTTGCCATATGGAGCTTATGTAAAGCTGCAATAAGCAGGGATAAGGACATTGGCCACCTAGTGACATCTTACCTTATGTGTAACCTGAAGCTCATTCATAAAAGTCACTGTTTAATTCAGGAACTGTGTATAGAACCGTAAGCAGTCCAAGGACACCTAAATCCTCTGGTCCCGTTTTATCCAAGCACCTGAAAACCACACCAGCATGTCTCTCCTTGTCAATTTCCTCCTTGATCCAGATCGGAGGTAGTCCTGCAGGCCATGTCACTTGTATGACTGACTCCTCTTCAATCCGGGATTCCTCTGGAGAGTCCTACAGTGCTACGCCTACTGCTGCTGGGAGTCATTCATCATCCCAGAGAGGAAGTTTGAACACCACTACTTCAGTCGCTGCGATGAGGATGAAGTACAACAGCAGTCATCCTATGGCAAAGCGGATAACTTAGGCCTTGACAGCTATGTTGGTGTTAGATGTGCGTCCGGTGTCCACCATCGGAGGAGTGGGATTTAGACGATTGATAGAAGTATTGTGTGCCTGGTACCAAATCCAGTCTAGATTCCACTTCACTAGGCAGGCGAGACCCAGGATGTACGGAGACGCCCAAAAAAAAGTGTCCTGAAAATTGCGGTTGTACCCACTGTCCACATGTCCGTGGTTAAGTGGGCAAGTTGTACAGGGCAAACTAAGGATTCTATGACTGACAGCACACTGGGTAGATGCATTGCCTTCCGCAGCAACAGCATCATCTCAGAAACACTAGCTCCTTCCAAGACAGGCTACGCTGTGTATCACCAGTTTCAGTAAGAGGCACAACGCCTACAACCTCTTAGAGAAACTGAAGGAAATCATTATGCAATGACTTACCCCACTTAGACTCTAAAGGGTATTTGTGGTATTGGACAATGCAAGCAACATTGTGTGGGCATTACACATGTGCCATGTTTTGCCCACATAATACATTTGGTGATGCATAATTTATTTAAATGTAACAGGAGCGTACAGGAGATGCTTGCGGTGGCCCGCAAAATTGCAGGACACTTGCCATTCTGCAACTGCCTGCTGAAGACTGGAGTACAATCAAACCCTCCTGAACCTGCCCTATCATCACCTGAAACAAGAGGCTGTGATTCGCTGGATTCCTATATATGCTGCAGAGGACGGAGGAGCAGCAAAAGGACATGGAGTGGGGATGCATCTGACTCAAGCGCAATGGAGACTGATTTTCATGTTGTGCAAGGTTCTCCAGCCGTTTGAACTTGCCACACATCAAGTCAGTTCTGACACTGCCAGCTTGAGTAAGGTCATTCCCCTGAATAGGCTGTTGTACAAGCAAATGAGTTAAGAGCGCAAATTCAATTGAAAGTTATTAATCATTTGTTTATTATACATAACATTCACTGGTAATTAATTACTAATAAATGAATAGAACACAAAAGATTATAAATCTGCAATATTTCAATAGATACGGTTCCAAACTAGCCCAATGATGCTATTTTGGATATTATAGGAGCAATAATTCCAACCTCCTTAAGAAAGTCCCGTAAAACTTCAAAAAGAAAAAAAAACTTATAAGCCACAGGGAAAACTGTTATGTATAGACAGAATATTAGTGACGTATAACTAAGGAATATATGGTAACCTGGTTTAAATTAGACATCTACAGAGCTTCTCAAGCTGACTCATCCAGAGTATTCAATAGGATTAATGTCTGTATCCTGATCACCGCCACCTGGAGGGAGCTATACAGGCTCTTAGTATAGAAGCCGGTGTATGGGAGAGTCTGACCTGCTGAGGTACCGAAAAGCTGGTATATTACCTCTGGCTGGGGGGAGCCAGTATTGATTGTGGGTCCCGGCAAGATGGTGATACAGCCGCACGACTATCTCCATTCAGAGGGAGCCTTCAGGCTCTATAGATGCAGGTGTCGGAGCTGGCGTGACCTCACACCAGTGGTAATTAGGACACCGTAGATCCTGGCAGTAGCAGTGTATCTCCACATTGGTTAGAGATAATCAGTTAGATAATCGATACTTATCTCTAACCAATGTGGAGAGACACGGCTACTGCAGATCAAAATGAATGATCACTTCACTGAAGACCAGAAATTGCCTCCAGAGGGACCTGTGATTGTGGAGTCTAGCAAGGATGAATTAATAATCTGTGAGGATGAGGAAGTACACACTGAAGGGGGGTGAGGAATCAGAGGAGCAGGACAACGACATCTTGCCTCTGCAGAGCCAGTTTGTACAGGTAGGGAGATTAATTGCTTTTTTTATAGGGGCCCAAACAAACCAATCATCATTTCAGCTAGTTGTGTGGCAGACCGAGTCGCTGAAAAAAGATTGGTTTGTAAAAGACAGTGTGCATGTCCTATTTATGCAACATAAGGGGTGGCATGGACAATTCTATCTTGCACCTCTTTTTTTGGCATTATGTGCTCTTTTGGAGCCTAGTTTTTCAAACTGCCATCCTACCTGCTGCTGCAGTGCCACCCACTTGTGTCGCTTAACAGTCATCCAGCTACCAAAATGAGAATTTTGAAAGATTTTAGGCCAAAAAAAAAATATATACTGCAACTTAATGTTATTAAGGTTAATAGCATGGGAGCAAATAATAAAACACAATTCTGCGATTTTAGCAGTTTAAGATTCCCCTTACAACTCAGTGGTAACACATGGCACAGACCTTACTTAACATTGACAGGTATCTTTCTGATGCTTGCAAGTCATAAGATATTACATTTCCCCCCAGATCTTAATCCAACAGAGCAACTTTGGTATACAACGCAAACAAGATTGAAATTAATATGCAACTGACAAATCAGCAGCAATGCTGTTTTACGATCATGTAAACTGGGACAATAACCTAAGGAACACATCCAGCACAAAGTAATGTCACAAAGAATTAGAGCCGATCTAGGGACAAAGGTTAATGTACTCTGTATTAGGTGGCCTACAAAACAGCAGTGGATTGGGCAATTTGCTACTCTCTGAATGCTTGAGTTGGGGGAAGAGGGAAATCTGAGAAAATCAGAATGTTGAAAGTATCAGATTTCAAACCACCCCACAAATTCAGACATTGAGAGAATGGCAAATTTCCCCATTCCCAAATACTGTAACTTGTCTATCAATGTACTATGGATCAGATCAGAATGAAAAATCGGAGCTCATATACCTGCTTTAGAAATTAGTACATTAAAAAATTGTCACTTCTAAAAACAAATAGGATTTGCAAAACACTATATATAATTTTTTTTTTTTTTTAACTAAAATTCAAGGAGAGGGTGCATTAGATACTACTAAGCGATGTGCTGCAGAGTGCCTGTGGGAATGACTGTACAGAAGCACTCCGCTACAAACACTGTCACACATTTTTCCTTACACCCCACAGAGGCAAGAAGAATGAGCAAGTAGCTTGCACCATATGATGTTGTGTTAATGTAAAGCAACACATCTCTAGTAAATGAATAGACTTCTAATAATTTTAAATCTAATTTGAATGGATTGATAATCTATCACAGTTCATTACAGAACTAGTGCATTAACTCAGCTAAGATGTCTGAAATAAAACATTAAATGCAAGAAAATAGAACTCCAAAATATAGAAAATTTCAAGTGTGCTTTTATTTCATATTATAAAGGTTTTACATTTTTGGTTCAAATCTAAAACTAGTGTAAAAAACAAAACAAAACAAAAAAAACAGATAGACGTGAGGCATTGCAAGTATTTAGTCTCTCCCAAATTTAAATTATTCTGGAATATTTAGAACCTTTGCATTGAATTAAAACAAAAATCATGTATATATAAAAAGGGGAGGAGGAATGCAGTTAGACAATATAGACTAGAACGGAAGTGCAAGGTGCATTATTGCTCTTCACCCTGATGGTTTGAAATTGCAAGATCATTCATAATATCCATAATTGCCAACTTCTGAAGTTTCACATTGTTAAATTAGATACAATTTAAATAATCTAAATTCTATAAAACAACCGTTATACAATATTACAAAACCATGTAAAGTCCAACATCTGAGTATTAGGTACACTCCATACTGTTTTAAAGAGATCTAAAAATGGTTTATTGCTCATGTATGGACAAGAAGTTGTAACTTTGGCTTTAACCTCATAATTGAAAAAAAAAAAAAAAAAAAAGGAAAGGAGTATATATGAAGAAACTGCTTTTTGTGGGACAAGCGACTAAATGGCATTTCAGAGCAGTTTAGGTTTCCCGTGATTTAGCTGCCCAATGCAGTGTTGGATTTCAAAGGTTTTAGCTTTTGATTATCGTTCCACTACATAAAATCCTCTAAACAGGACAACTTTAATAAAAGTTAACAAAAATAGACCAAATACTGTATTCAGTGAGGATTTTACAAGTGGAATACACAAAAGGCACTTTCATTTGTTTTTTTAAATAAAAATAGCACGCAAGAAGCTACCCAAAGAAACCGTTAAAACTGAAAAAAAAAAAAGAAATATACATATAACAGACGAGTGAAACATTTTGGCCATTAACAGGTCATCCATACTTGGCACCATGGCTAACTGCATTGTAAACCATTCCTTCCCAGTTTATATCAGTTGACATTAAGACAACCCTTTTAAACCTTTAGTTATTTTGGGGGGGGAAAAATGGGGGAAAAAAGAAAACAAAAATACAAAAATATCCATCCCCACCCCAGCCCTGTGTTTTTTTTTCCAAAGGGACTTCGCGACTAGCAGTGTCTTCGGAAAACCAGATGTCACAGGTAAAAGCCAGCAGATCGTGTTACATGTTGTTTAATTCCAAAAGAGTTTGGTCCAACATCTGATGCATATTTAAGTTTTCCTCCTTTGCATGTGTCACTTTTTCTATAAAAATAAATAAAAATTAGGCATCGTTAATGTGTATTGTTAGGAGGAAATTATATTCATGCAATCTGTATCCACGAAATTACACAATTTGATTGGGAGAAAAGCAGTTTCCATTATGTACACACATAACACATGCTTATAATGGATAAGTTAACAACGGGCCAATTATTCTGCATGGATATTAGTTTTCAATAGAGTGTGGATCGTTGATTGGGTTTTTTTCAGAATGCAACATTGCCATATGATCTTGCTAAATTTTGCCTTTCTGGAACAAATTAGTCAAATAAAGTAAAAATATATATATTTGAATATACACACACATTGGGTGTGTTTGCGTAATATGGAGAGCCACGAATGATCGCAGCTTCCGGCAGCATAGGATTATGGATACCACACGGTCCAACAGTATAAGAGGACACCTCTGTACACATACAGGATATCTGCCTCTATACCAAGTCATCTACAGACCTGACTATTAGGTCACCACATGTTCCAGTTGTGTAATCACAGTGCCAGTCTGTAATATTCATGATAGAGCGATATATATATATATATCCTATTTTAAATGGTTTCAGGGAATGACAGCTTGTACAAAAATGTCTCACGTATGGCATTCACAGAGAAATCAGTTCACTGTGTACAACTCAAACATGAAAGGGGTCAAATGTAGTGCGAGTGCTATGCCAGTTAGGATAGGGGTTCTTGCAGTAATTAGTACATAAACATTGCCTAAAACAATTTGCGCACACATATGCTCCCATGCAAGTTTGTGATTCTACCATTTACGTATCCTTATGAACTAGAATGGGGGCATTATCATGCAGGCCAGGTACAAAAAATTTTTTTTAACACGTGCAGACATGAAAAGATGCACATAGACTATAGAAATTGGCACTAGTAAACTGCCACAATCAAAGATTAGAGCTTTCTTTGACACTCAGGCATAAATGTAATACTGGGAATTCCTAAAGTCCCTCTGCAATGAATGCAGCAGAGCTCCTCGGTTGGCCCTCTCTGTCCTCTAACAGCTGCACTTAATTAAGACAAATATGTAATTATTTCATGTACATAAGGGTTTAAAAACAATGATGTTGTCATTTTACTCACATTCCTCAGCACATATTATTTGCAGAGAGCATCTTTGAACTCCCTGTACAAATACTTTTGATTTCCTTGATTCATTACTACCAAGGATTTTGATTATAGTTTTTTTTGTTTTGATTTTTTACAGTCTGTGTTTTAATTACTAATAGCCAACATTTGGATGCATATGAAAATGGTTTACAACATGGGAATATATTGGACATATGCCTGGAGTGAGATGGGGCTGTTGGTGGTCATCAATTCAAAATATTATAATATAAGTGTTGTGTATTCAAAGTGTTGCACAAGCCCCTTTTGTATATTTTACCAAAGTTGGTCCAATAAAAAAATATGGCATTAATCACAGTTCAAATTGCACGTATCCTATTTGCTTTTCACAATTTTATGCCCATGCAAGAAAGCGGCATATAGCTCAAACAAAACTATTGAAACCATAAAACAAAAACACTGCAACCATGTAACATGGGTTCAAGTTAGTGAACACAGATAAATTTGAATTAAAGTATTACAACTAAATAGACACTGAAAAACACCAATGTTACTTTTTTTTTTTAGTGACCTAATATTTTAGACACATTTTCTAAAAACGCAAAGCATGCTGTACAAGTTTATTTCACATCAACCACTTGTTATAGTTAACTGCATGAGAACACGTTAGAACACACATGTGTTAAAATACACCAACGGGACGCCATACAATACCTTGTCAAACTGAGAACTGTATGGGAAGAAATTCACAGCTCGTCCAAGACTCTTCACCTCACCATACAAATCATAGTGGACTTCGGAGCTCACCATAACACTTCTAAATCAGTCATAGTTTGTGTTGTTTTGGGACAATGCATATAGAAATTTCTCCAAAATTGATCTATACCTTGGTATTGTTGCATAGCTTATTCGGACACCCTTCTTTTCCTTGGGATGTCAAAGTTCTATCAGTAGTTTCTACTCTTAATAAGTAAGCATACCAATACAGAATAATTTGTAGTGCAAATACAGACAACTAGGCATAGGTAATTTTTTTTTTTACCAGTTATTATAGAACACACACACACACACAAATTCTGCAGAAATGTACAGATATTTGTATATTCACCCCAGTCCCCGTCCCAGAGGAGCTTACAATCTACATTACCAATCACGTGTGTGTGTGTGTGTGTGTATATATATATATATATATATATATATATATATATATATATATATATATATATATATATATATATATATATATATATATATATATATATATATATATATACACACATATACATACATACATACATACACACACACACACACACACACACACACACACACACACACGGGTTAATTATTTACACCTCAGTGCTGTGAGGTGTAATGCTACTCAGTGCAAAGGCTTGTGCTGCCCATTAAATTGCAAGTTTATAACCTAAAATTCCAAGTTCTGCTAGGGTAGTGTTAACACCACATTGTTCATGCACGGTGGCCCAAGCTGCAGCACTGTTTTCTATGCAGCATACCCATGAAGGGGTTACAGAGTGCTGGGTGGAGCTGTGACCAGAGATAAGAAGCCTGATGAGAGGTAACATCTGGTTCCTGTGCAGAACTGACTCACAATTATATTAACTTTCAGCCACTGATATCTGCCCCTTTCTCGCCATCCATTCTTCCCATTACACCTATAAATTACATGTAATAAAAGTATTGATGTGTTGTTTCTAATCCTGGCACGTAGTCTTTAAAGCTTGCAATTTCTAAGCTAGTCAGTTACCCAGTAATGGATTTTTCTAGTTGTGATAGTGATCCAAAACAATGTTGCATTAGGATTATTATAGATGCCCACATTTAAGTATGCTAATCAGAAACCAAGGATTTTTGGTTTTAAATCTATTCATTCTATTGATGCGATAAAAAGAATCGTGTACATTAAGTATAGATTGCAGAGTGTGTCCTATAAGGTTGTATGTAGCAAGGAAACTAGTGCTAGTCTTAAGGTACAAAAGTCTTAAGGCGATATTGCCCAGCATGTATGGACATCGATGATGTGAAAAATCGCTGGCCTGAAAATCAGTCAGTGCATACACACTGAGCGATTTTCACAGGGAGTGGAAGACTTTCCATAGCAGAACGCTATGAAAGCCATTCACCCCATCTCTCATCTGCAGATGAGTGGCAGCGACCGTCAATGATGTGGGAGAATGCATCAGCACTCACCGCTATCCCGTACACTCTTAGCGGCTTCTGAGTTGAAAGCAACACAAATGGTAAATAGGACCTGCTTTCAGCTCAAAATCACCCAGTGTGATTTTGAAAAAGGAGTTTGCTTTTTGTCAATTTTGTGCATCATGCAGGTATAAACAGGAAGGGTTAAATCTGCGCTAAACATAACATGAATAAGTCTTAAAATATTACAATTTAATATAACATAGTATGTAATACATTGAAATACAAATTAAGGAAAAATTGTTTAAAAATGGAGTTCTATAAATATATTCAGTGCAAATGACTTTAGTATATGGATAGTCACCCTTTTTGTTATGCACCTGTACTGGGGAGGTCCAACCAAGTTGGTGTGGATGTTAATAAACAAGTTCCAGTAGTATAGGGTTAAAAGTGCTCTCCACTTCTTTGTGTTAGAACCGGGTGGCGTTCCTCCAGAGAATCTGAGCCTCGGTGAGTAGAAGAGAATAGGTGCAGTGGTGGTGCTGTGTGGAACCTCCGCGGGATTCGGATGAATAATGAGCACCTCGTAAGGTTCCACACCGCACCACCACTGCACAGTGGCACCTATTCTCTTCTACGCACTGAGGCTCAGAGATTCTCTGGAGGAACGCCACCTCATAAGGACCCGCTTCTAACACAAAGAAGTGGAGAGAACGTTTTACCCTATACTACTGGAACTTGTTTATTAACATCCACACCAACTTGGTTGGACCTCCCCAGTACAGGTGCATAACAAAAAGGGTGACTATCCATATACTCAAGTCATTTGCACTGAATATATTCGTATAACTCAATTTTTTAACTATTTTTCAATGTATTGTCCATACTACATGTTCTATTAAACTCTAATATTTTAAGACATATTCATGTTATAGTTAGCACAGTTTTAACCCTTCCTGTATATACCCGTTTACCATTGGGAGTGACTACCCATTTTTCTCATTACTGCTGCTTGAACCAAAGTACACTCATATCAAAGAGCCTTCCACGATATCTTGATATCCACCTTCAATGCTCATTATGCAGCCTGGACTTTAACCATATCTCTGCCAATATATGCAACTAAAAATCGCGGTACTTGTGTAGTTTCATGGCGGCAGGAAATCGCATCGCATGCGATCAGATTGCGATTTCCTGCCACCATGAAACTACACAAGTACCAAAATCGCTAAATGTTCCATCACCATATTGCAGATATGTTTTGGTGTGCTGGGGCAAACTTTCCTTTTCCTATATATTTTCATTTGTTCTTTACACAAACAATGCTGTCACTGAAGATAAGAGGGGCCTTTTGTGCCATTTTCCATTAGGGTGGAGTGTTCAGTATTTTTATTTACAATCATCTGGTTTCCCTTTTGAAACCCAGAAAATCAAGGGATGTTCATGATGAATGGATGGAAATTAGATATATATATCTATATTCAGACACATACATACACACACATTGCACATGCAGAGAGATGTCCTACAAGTGTCAAAAGTACATATTTGCAGTTTTATTAAAGGTTCACTTAAGGCATTGAATAAATAATGCAGAAAAGAAGAGAGAAAATACACAGTGGGTCTTTTATTTTACAGTGTGTCTGTACAGCAGAAACGTGACTTGAAGATTAATACAGAATGACGAATTTTATAGTTCCAAGAAGAGAGAGTGGGATAGGAGGACAGCAGAAAGTCGCATATCCAGCCCAGGTATGATAAAAGAGGACCATATCAAGCAAAGAATCTTATCTGTAAGGAGAAAAGAGAAAAAAAAATATGGAGAAAAAAAAAAAAAAAAAAAAACTCGAGTGATCGGACAGGAAAAGGAAGCTTAGGAAGAGGGGAGGGTGCAATTCAAGCCATGCAAACCACTTGGCCTGTTCCCTTCAACAATATAAATGCAACATAATTGCTAGAATTTCCACAAAATTGTGTGCGTTAAAATTCATTGACTCTTCGTTCAAACTATATGAGAATAAGTAGTGTTCTAGTAGCTGCCTCCTTATTAGGCTACATAATTGCCTTTATTCTAATTGTATTGCGATTCCTAGGCTCCTTACTGTCCAGAAAGAGGAGTTTATTTTTGCACCATTTTCCCAAAATACCATTATAAAACCCCAGAAATCCAATGACCACCACTAACAGGTCAATTCAATGCCGTTTTAATTGGTACACTCGCTGGTTCTTTTCAGCAAGGTGGAAATGGCGAGTGAAGGGGAGGCAGTTCAATACTCGACAGCGAAATATCGGCGCTGCTCGCTGTCAGGGCATTGAATACACCCCATTGACAATCGCTGTATAGTAAACTGGTGTGTGCTTCTATTAGCCGGCTATGGTTAGAAACTTCAGCAAAACTGACAATTCATTTACTTATCCCTTAGTATCTGGGGCTCTTCAGCGAGTACAATACTGACTACGTATACTACTGCTCAATACTGTGTGAATCGATAGCTAGCAAACAATTACCAGTTTTTGTCTAGAAAACTACACATAAGCATTAGTAGGATGTTCACTCTCAGTTATCCTTAAAAAGCACCCACCACTAACCCCCTACCTGAGGGGCCATTACCTGGAGACAGCTGTGGGAGCACCACATTGGACAGCCGACAAAGGATTCAATGCAAATAACTGGTCTCTTGTTTGTTTTTGCTTCTCAATTTGAGCACAATTAAGTCCACTGTAAATAGCTTGCATAGGGAGAGTTCTAAACTTGGCTGCCATAGGATTAGATTTGGCCATACATGTACATAAATAGATCTTCACTACCACAGTTATTTCATTACACTATATATCTGGATCCCTGGTTTAAGGATACAGGGCTAGATTCTCTAAGCATCAAAAGTGATAAAATGGAAAGTGATAAAATGGAAAGTGATAAACAGCCAGCCAATCAGCTCCTACCTGCCATGTCACAGACTGTTTGCAAATTGTCAGACAGGAGCTGATTGGCTGGCTGTTTATCACTCTGCATTTTATCACTTTTGAAGCTTAGAGAATCTGGCCCACAGAGTGTTCAGTTTAGTTCCAAAAAGCAGAACTAAGCTTCACAGTTTGCAGATACCTTCAGAGGCTATGCAAATATTACATTTTGCACTGTCCAAAGAGGCTTTGTAAATGCAGTACCAATTTGACATTATTAATAGGATTCTAATCAGGTGCTGCATCCACACTTCTGGTCATGCTAGCAGACTAAAGAAGCCCATACACGCTCCGTTTTGCGGCCCCGTTATGTACTTTTAAAGTACACATCGTATCGGATCGCATGCCTTGTGCATGCACTGCGATCCGATACGATGTGTAGCTAGTACAAAAAGTATGTGCAGCACATACTTTTTGTACCGTACTATGTGATGCGCGGGAGCGCGCATCGCATAGTACAGAATAGAGCCGGACCACAACGGAGCGTGTATGGGCTCCTTGAGCCCTATGGTGGGAAAGTAATAGCTTCCTGTGTAATACATATATCTGTGACTAAGGCTATAATGTTGGCAGTTAAGTAGGGGTTTGCCATCCACCATCGATGATTAGAAATAAAGCGATGGTGGAGGACCATCCCTACTATAAGACTCTGCCAGATTACAGAGTCCCAAGATCACTCGTCCAGTTATTGTAGTTATTAAAATACAAAATACTGACAGCAGTCATCGGATAATCATAGTTACAGGTTTTCCAAATGTGACAAATACATGCACTCACAAGTAATATACAAATATAATATAAACAAAGAAAAAAAATTAAATTATTAGCAGAGTCTTATGTTGTAACAGATGTGAATTAACCCCAGAGTGAACAGTGTGCCCTTCAACCTGTGAGGGCATGAGTAACAAGTGGTTATACACAGTATTCTTAACTACAACACAGGGAAAAGAAGAAAAAAAAATATCCTGGTCCTTTTACAAAGTATACACAGCACAAAAAAAAAAAAAAATCTTTCTACTCTCAGTTTAGTACTTAAGAACATTATGTAAGTAACCACTACCAGTGTGTGCTCTCCGAGGGTGATTTGCATCCACATAGATGAGGTGGCTCAACAGATTTATTCACAATACTGTATGCCTGCTACTAATTTTTTTTTCTTCCCTGTACTCCTTTTGCCTGTGAGCCATGTATTTGTCACATCAGATTGTTTTATATTGACTGTATTTAGGAGGTGTTAGGTAGTGCAGCTTTGGTTGCTCTGGGATGCGCAGTGGTTCTCCTTATATTTTCTGGAGTTCTCAATCCATTTTTGAATTGTCACCACACATTTGGTCAGCAGACCACATGTGCATGGCAGCATTGCGGAAGAACAAAATGATATAAGGAGTCTGAAGTAACAGTCAATTCAACAATATTTCGGATTCCTTGAATCATTAATTGGCTGAGAGATCAGAGAAGTCAGTCAGAAACGTAGTTGCAACCACATGTTGAAACCGTTGCGACCCAGTTTGAGAACCGCCGTTTTACATTATCCATTGGATTTACCAAGCTATGCATACCTTCTTGTGCTGGGCACAGACCTTTGCAGTCACTCGAAAGATCACGTAAACTCACCCAATCAGCTGAGTGCGGTGTCCCCAGCTTGAACTTCTGTGAGCCCTGTACTTACTATTCTAGAAATAGTTTGGTATGTAAAGACATCTATGGGATTAGGAGGTAAGGAAGATACATACTGAACAGCACATGAAGGTGGGACCCCCTGATCCAGACTATAGCAGGAACATTTTATGCGGTTTATCGGCTAACCTTCCAGCAAGAATCCTGCGTAGAGGTCTATACAATTGTTGTCCAGATCACCCATGAGAATGGGCTGACCTATGTATAGGTGTATAGGATGTTAAGCTTAACATCATATGCTGCCAAAACTTTTCTTCTAGCACCCGAAGCTATAATTCTTGGGCAGAGGAGGTAACAGAAAAACATTAAGAATGGAAATAGGAGAGAGGGGTTCAGCGACCATTGGTGTTATCAGTATACTGTGGTAAAAGGAGAGTAGGTCTAGGTATAAATTATATATGCAAAATATTAAGCAAGAACATCTAAAAAAACAAACATACATACATGTAAAAGAGAAATATCTTCACATTTTGGCAGGAGGTAGGAAAAACACCCAACACATTTTGTCTGTAGACTGAGTGTTAACCAGTGGTTGTTGAACCCATATGCCCCATTTCCATGGTTTTCTTTAAAATTACTTATTGTACCATTACTTTGTACTTAGGGAATAGCTGACGCCCTTCAAGTGTTTGTGTACAAATAGGTATACTCCAGTGGTTTTTAACGATAGCTAAGAATTATTATTCACAAGTGGCACCTAACATTCTCTATCAGATTTTCAATTGTCGTTCTTCGTTATTAACCACAACATCCACATTCGTGATCCTGCGCGAACTACACTGCCTGGAATGCCTTCATATTTCCTACTTAATACCTTTTTGTCCAATCAGGGCCACAATTGGAGTGTGTGTGTGTGGGGGGGGGGGGGGAGGAATGGGGTGGCTAGGAAGTCATATGCCCTGGGTGATGGATGTGAATTGTGTCAAAATTACGGCCTTGCCCCGGGTGATGAAAATCCTGGTTTCCGCCCTGGTCCAATATGGGATACGGTCACTAGGTCTACAAGCAGATGTTCGAAAGCAGTAGGTCGACATGCATTAAGATTGACAGGTTGACAAGGGGTTTTTCCCTTTTTTTTTTTAAAAGAAAGTGAGTACTTCACACCCTACCATCCACTAGGGCATGGTGGAAGAATAATATGTGTGCCGAGTGCAGCGAGGCACCATGCCCAAAGCATGGAGTGCGCAGCAAGCCATGTAAGGGGATGCGATGCTACGTTTCAGTGTCCATGACTACTATGTCGACATTTGGGACAAAAAAAAAATTGTGAAAATCCCCATGTCAACCTTTTGACTGTCGACCTAATGCTTGTGTCGACCATCATGCTGTCTACCCAATGATCCCTACCCTCCAATATTCAGTGTTGCTCTTGAAGTCAGATAGCCATACAGTATTACAACACTGACATGCCTGCTAAATGTTAAAAAGAGGAGTCTCTCATGGCAAACATCCACTGCACTATGCAGAACTTGCCCCACTATACAGAGAACTTGTGTAGGTGTTAAGTAATCTAAAATGTTAATTTGCATGGAACAATATGTATTGCTTCATTCATTTATGAAATGTGTCTTTTAAAGTCACCAAGTGGATTTGGCCAGAGGTGGTGTCAAGGGGACAACGTCTAGTCATGTCTGCAGTCTTCCAATAGACGCTCCAGTATACAGGCAGTGTTAGTACGGCTTATCTACATAACTGTGGAGGGTGCAGTCACATTTGTGTTGGTTTAAGATGTGACAAATTTAGATTAAAATGGAAATTATTTTTTTTCTATACTTCCTGCAGTAACATTCCTTATACCTATATAGTGAGGATATATTGCCGCAGAGCTGCATTAACTTTGCCAGCCATATACGTAAAAGAAACATCCACCTAGGAGGTCTTTTTCAGAACTTACAACATGTATTTCCATTTAAAAGTGTCAGAACATTAACAGCAGACCATCATATCACCATGTGATGGGTGGTACATTAGGTACAGCTCCTCTGCACTATGTGGAGGATTCATTTTTTCAGGGGTCTTTCTAGTACAAGGAAGTACGAATCCCAAAGCAGGGGCACTACAGATTGAGGAGAACCCTTCTCAAATGGTGACAATGTTCTTTCCATCAAGGGGGTATAATCTATGAGGGGGAAAGCATCTGACTGAGCTATACGGGAGCAGTGCTGGTAGCCGTCGAGGATCGCCACTATATGCAGCGGGCTCCCTGCATTTGTGGCAAACATCATTCCAGGGAATCCTTGCCGCCCTCTGACTGAGGATTTCCCTGGAACATAAAATACGGCAAACGGCCGGTGAGGGGTGAGGTGAGGTGGTCGGAGAGGTTCGTTCAGGAGACTACAAACAGGCTCCCTGCTGTTCATCCGGATGCCCACTTAAGTATACTCCATGAATGTGCACATTTTTTGAACTGACCAAAGGATTGTTTTCAAAGCCACCGGTATTAACAGAGGGATAATCCCAATAACTTTTCTGCTATTACTAACCCTCTAGAAACTGCAACTTAACCGCATGCTGCTACTAATTACCCCCATTAACACCTGCAAGGGGTCTATCTGAGGGAAGCTTGATTTCATTACATGTTTGTTAGTCTTGTTTGTCCCAATGTTGGCCACATTGAATACTAAATATTTTTAAAATTGTTGTTCTAATTATGAAATTGTTTTAATAAATTCATTAATTATATTAAGCACAGCGCTGTACCACTTAGTCCTTTTTTTCCGGCCGGTGAGGGGGGCTGGATGGTGAGGATAGTTTTTCCTTGCAAAAAGGAAGAAGCCATCCTCACAGTACAAACCACCTTCACCGCCAGCATTTAATACAGCCCATAGTGTCTAGTGGAGTATTAATAATGTTTCTAGGTCAGTGGTTCTCAAACTCAAACATTTTCCAGGCCAGCCAACAGGTGCACTCATTACTGACTGCCACATATTAAAAGATCCAAAGGTGGAGCTAATTTCACTTGATTCTGTGAGACCTGCAAAACATGCACTGTGTGGGTCTTGAGAACCAACTTTGAGATCCTGAGTTCTAGATCTATGAATCTATGTATAAGTTCCCTTAGGGGAGATTTGCATACCACTTTTTACTGGTTCTGTCTTTTGGTTAATCCAGTGTACCCTGACCACACCTCCAACAAGGTATGCTCCCAATGTTTCAATACTCACTATTTTCTATACCCCTTAACCAGGGGTCTCCTACCTGTGGGCCACCATCTGTTCTGTACTATGGGGGGGGGAAGGTGTCTTTGGGAACAGGCACATTCATATGTTCTGTCCCCCCCCACCCCACATGGCCGAATGTTTAAAGTTCAATCAGCCTTGGCAAGCACCAGTTGGCCAATTGCGCATAGGACACTGCAGTCACATTGTGCAGACGCCGCTTCAGACCTGCTCCCATTGTGACACTGCCCATCATCAGTGATTCCTAACCTGCTGCTTCCCACCTGTACCAAAGGAGAAGGTGCAGGGTTGAGAGATGGAAGGAGGGAGAGAGTTAAAGGTGTAGAAGACGGGAGTGAGTTGAGGGGAAGATGGAGCGAGGTACAAGTGTGAAAGATGTAAGGTAAGAGCGAGGTGCAGGGGAGATTGGATCGAGTTACAGGTGTAGGCTATGGAATGTGGGAGTGAGGTGCAGGGGTGGAAGGTAAGAGTGAGGTGCAGGGGAAGTACAGGTGTGGGAGATGAAGGTGTGAGCGAGGTACAAATGTGAAAGATGTAAGGTAAGTGAGAGGTGCAGGCTATGGAAGGTAAGAGCAAGGTGCAGGGGAAGGATATGGAAGGTGGGAGTGAGATGAGGGGGAAGATGGAGGGAAGTACAGGTTTGGGAGATGAAGGTGTAACAGGTACAGAGAAGATGGGAAAGGGGGGGGGGGGGGGGGAGGCCAAGTACATGTGTGCGAGATAGAAGGGGGGAGCGAAGTACAGGTGCAGGGGTGGAAGGTGGAAGCAAGCTACAGGTGTGCAAGATGGAAGGAGGTGGAGCAAAGTACAGGTGTGCAAGATGGGAGGGAGCAGGTTTCAGGTGTAGGAGATGGAAGGAGGGAGTGAGGTGAGGGTGAAGATCGCGCAAAGTACAGGTGTGGGAGATGAAGGTGTGAGCAAGGTACGGGCCTAATGTACAGCTGTGCGAGATAGAGGGGGGAGCGAAGTACAGGTGTAGGATATGGGAAATGGGAGTGAGGTGCAGGGGTGGCAGCAAGCTACAGGTGTGGAAGGTGGGAGCAAGCTACAGGTGTAGGAGATGAAGTGGAATTTTTTTTTTTTTAATCTGTCTCCTAGTTGGGGGCAGAGATAACTAGGGGGCGCAATGAGTTTTATTTAGGCTGCTGCAAAAAAGATAGGTCTAGTCAAACCTAAATAAGAGCAAAAAAAAAAAAAAAAACAGAACTAAAAAACAAACAAAAACCCCCCCCCCCAAAAAAACCACACACCTCTGGAAACGAGTCAGGGACCTTACTTGGCAGCACCAACTTTTAACCTGGACACACTCCGAACCAGCCTGGACGGACAGACTGCTTTTTACCCTTATCATAGGGTTTCAACTAAAAGTTCAACCTCAAGCCTACCATTGGGATTACAAATTAAAGGGACTCCTACCTAGAACAAGACCCTCCTTGAAATTGCAGGAGACGTTCCATCTTATGGTCAAGCAGGACAATCAGAACCCTTATCCCCAAAATGCAGACGGAAACTATATCATTCCAAGCTAGCCCCAGATTTTCCCAGGCATATATAGGAACGGACAGTGTCTATTGTGCTGCCATTCATTTTAAAACTTTATTTTAGGTTTAGCATAAATTGTATGAAATGTTTTTAAATACCCTTTACCTTTATTAAAATGTACTATAGAAACCATTTCTTGGTAAAAATTCATTGTAAAGTCAATACAATTGGTTATATATTACTAAGGCGCTGCATTTTTTTTTTTTATCTCTGTAGGAGATGGAAGGTGGGAGTGAGGTGAGGGGAAGATGGAGCGAAGTACAGGTGTGGGAGATGAAGGTGTGAGCAAGGTACAGCTGTGCGAGAGAGAGGGGGGAGTGAAGTACAGGTGTAGGATATGGAAGGTGGGAGTGAGGTGCAGGGGTGGAAGGAGGGAGCAAGCTACAGGTGTGGAAGATGGAAGGAGGGAGCAAGCTACAGGTGTGGAAGATGGAAGGCAGGAATGAGGTACAGGTGTGGAAAATGGAGCAAAGTACAGGGGTGCGAGATGGAAGGTGCAGAAGGTTAGAGCGGGTTTCAGGTGTAGGAGATGGAAAGTGGGAGAGAGGTGAGGGGAAGATGGAGCGAAGTACAGGTGTGGGAGATGAAGGTGTGAGCAAGGTACGGGCGTAAGGTACAGCTGTGCGAGAGAGGGGGGAGCGAAGTACAGGTGTAGGATATGGAAGGTGGGAGTGAGGTGCAGGGGTGGAAGGTGGGTGCAAGCTACAGGTGTGGAAGATGGAAGGTGCGAGCAAGCAAGCTACAGGTGTGGAAGATGGAAGGTGCGAGCAAGCAAGCTACAGGTGTGGAAGATGGAAGGTGCGAGCAAGCAAGCTACAGGTGTGGAAGATGGAAGGAGGGAGCAAGCTACAGGTGTGGAAGATGGAAGGAGGGAGCAAGCTACAGGTGTGGAAGATGGAAGGAGGGAGCAAGCTACAGGTGTGGAAGATGGAAGGAGGGAGCAAGCTACAGGTGTGGAAGATGGAAGGAGGGAGCAAGCTACAGGTGTGAAAGATGGAAGGAGGGAGCAAGCTACAGGTGTGAAAGATGGAAGGAGGGAGCAAGCTACAGGTGTGAAAGATGGAAGGAGGGAGCAAGCTACAGGTGTGGAAGATGGAAGGAGGGAGCGAGGTGCAGGGGTAGGGGGATGGAAGATGGGAATGAGGTACAGGTGTGGAAAATGGAGCAAAGTACAGGGGTGCGAGATGGAAGGTGCAGAAGGTTAGAGCGGGTTTCAGGTGTAGGAGATGGAAAGTGGGAGTGAGGTGCAGGGGAGATGAGAGCGTGGTGTAGGATATGGAAGGTGGGAGTGAGGTGAGGGGAAGATGGAGTGAAGTACAGGTGTGGGAGATGAAGGTGTGAGCGAGGTACAGAGAAAAATGGGAAGGGAAGTACAGATGTGCGAGATAGAAGGTGGAGCGAAGTACAGGTGTAGGGGTGGAAGGTGGGAGCAAGCTACACGTGTGAGAGATGGAAGGAGGGAGTGGGTTTCAGGGGTAGGAGGTGGAGCAAAGTACAGGTGTGCAAGATGGAAGGAGGGAGCAGGTTTCAAGTGCAGTATATGGAAGGTGGAGCGAAGTACAGGGGTGGGAGATGAAGGTGTGAGCAAGGTGAAAGATGTAAGGTAAGAGCGAGGTGCAGGGGAGATAGCAGTGCATTATAGGTGTAGGATATGGAAGGTGGGAGTGAGGTGCGGGGGTGGAAGCGACGAAGATGAAAGCAAGGTGTGGAGAAGATGGAGCGAAGAACAGGTGTGGGAGACGGAAGGTGCGAAGTACAGGGAATATAGAAAGTAGGAGCCAGCGACAGGTGTGAGACATGGTAGGTGGGAACGAATTAGAGTCTAAATACCACAGTATAGCTTAAAGGGCCCTTGGGCCCTTTTTAATAGGTCACTGTCTAAAAGGTTGAAGACCCATCCTATATGATGCATTTTTCCTCTAAATATCCATGTTACAAATATATAGTGGCGAGCCTTGAAGAATGGATATTTTGCAAGCGAATTAAATCTATTTATAATGAGCATATATATAAAAAAAGGATGATTCAAGTGAATAGGCAAGTGTTGTATTACAGGTAAGTAATTAGTTTTCTAAAGAAAGAAAAAAAAAATAGATTCCACATGCAATGGCTCCACCCAATCTATTAAAGGCAGTCGTTTAGGAAAATTTAGCTTGTATTTACATTACTGATCATAATAGAAGTAGCTTCCACACTGAAAATAAAGTTTTACTTCCTTACATTAAAGATTTTTTGTCTCAGATTAAAACTACCTTCAATACTAGAATGCAACGGAAGTGTTCGACACATACAGAGTGAGAATGGGAGCAATTCATTTACTGATAATGAGAGTCTACACAAATTATGGTACCCTAATATTGTAGAATTTCCACTGCACCACTATAGGGTGCATGGAAACAACTGTGACATTGGTGGCCACAAAGTAGCAGAAAACCGCTATACTGTAGCTGCAGCATTTCATGGCTGCTAATCAAACTGCCCATGGAGGGCTAATAACTGTATAACTAAACTGATAATTAATTGACTTTAGGATTATGTACATATTTTTTGTACACAAGCCATTTTTTTGTTTTGTTTCAGAACTGTACCACTATCTCCTTTCTAAAAAGGTGCCCATACACGGTACAATTGCTGGGTGCAACTAAATACACGCTCCAGTCACATAGCATCGCTAGCAGTGGAGCCCCGACGGAGGGGCTTTACTGCATAGGAAAATGTGGTAAAACACCCGGTAACGGGGATTTTAACGCATTTTTTAATTAGAGAATCCCGCCTAATGTCTTTATGCAAATTTATACACACACACACACACACACACACACACACAATACCAGACTACCATTATAAATAACCAAGATTAATTATATTCATTAGGAGGAGCCATTGATGTCGAATTGCATTTGCTTACACAGCTGTGCCTTTGTTGTACATTAGTGCGCAATGAGAGGGATGAGGTGTTTATAAAAATAAAAGCACAAAACAGTAACAAGTTGGGAAAAAGCAAACATTACATCTGTTTAACATACTGGCTTTAAAACAAATTTGAATCCAATAGTCTCAGCAGTCCACATGTAAGTATTGGCACAACCATCGCTATCTTTAACTGCGCTGGAGAACCCGAAATACAATGTGACTGTCTCGAGCTTCAATACTTTGGCAGCAAATCAATATGTATAAATACATTTCACTCAGATTATTCAAATGAGACCTTCACAGAAGTTGCCAGTTGTCTAAACAGAGGTAAAATGTCAGTAGGAAATAGCCAGAAGTGAGCAATGAAAATAAAATTGAAGGTGTGAGGGTAGGACGTGAGTTTTATTAAGCGAGCAGAGAGGGTACGAACATAAGCGAAAACATAAAAAGGGGAATTTACATTGAAGTCATGTCATTGAGAGCGTGATCCAGTTCTTCACTGATGGCTTTGTACTTCAGTTTCTGGGCATACAGTTCATCTGCTCAGAGTGAAGTGGGAGAGAGGTTGAAGGGAGAGACAAACAGACAGACAGTGACAGAAACAAGAAATGGAAGAGAAAATAAAAAAATAGGATATGGCAAGGGGGCACACAGATAGTGAAAAAGGTGGAAAGGAGTCCAGTGTTCGGGACCACATCCATGGACAGTATGAAGAAGCAGACAGCGTGGTGAAGCAGTGAAGAGCCCGTCATGAAAATATATTGTATAGAAATAAAAGAAAATAAAAAGAGAGAAGAAGGGAAAGACAGATTAGCAGTAGAAAAGGCAACATCATCAACTGCCAGGGAAATTATTGTACGCCAAGAAATATGGGATATTTCCTTAAACAGCAAATCCGACCTCAAAAGGGCATATTTTTGTTTATATATATATTTCGGATTTCAATATGTTAAGATAAAAATAATAAAAATAAAAGGAAAAGATGTACTAGGTAATCTATAATGCATAATCTTACACAAGCACGCAGTGTTTGAGTGTTCTCCATCGCTTTTTTTTTTTTACTGTATTAATTTATGATTTATAATTTAAAATGCTTTAAATTACAAACAAAAAAAATAAATAAAAACATTTGAAGCCATTCTAAATAATAAAAACAAAATAGAAATAAAACTCATACCTTCTAAGTCATCGATGGTCTTTTCCAACTTGGCTACTGTCCTCTCTGCAAACTCAGCACGTGTCTCAGCCTGAAGGACAAAAGAGAGAATGAAGCTCCAAATAGTAAGTCGCCCTCCTAGTTGCAGAACTCCAAGTTACAGATGTGAAGTAAATCATCCGAGAACTTACCTCCTTCAGTTTGTCTGTAAGAACCTTTATTTCCTCCTCATATTTGTCCTCCTTCTGGGAGTACTGTGAACAGAAATAAAAGTCTTAGCATACTGGACAACTTGTTAACAGCACCAAATAGCAGCCGATGCGTAAAACAGCCACATCTCATAAAAGTGGATCACTAAGGGCCGTATCCAATGCGGCCGGCGAGGGGGTTGGATGGCAGGGATTGCCGAAAACAAGCGATCCCCACCGTTTAACCCCCACACCGGCTACTCACCCTATTCAATGTTCCAGGGGAATCCTCGCTGTCAGATGACGGCGAGGATTCCCCCAAACAGCAAGGCTCGTGGCTAATGTAGGGAGCCCTCAGCATTTAGCATCGAGCCTCGCTGTTTTAGCGTCCGCACAAGCCATTTCCCCAAAAAACCTAGCGAGGTGGAAACAGTGTGTACAAGTTGAATACTGACCGAGCGAGCTGTGACAGAACAGTCAGCACTGCTCGCGGTCATAGCTTGCAAAAAAACAGTGAATATACCGTTAAGAGTCTGTGGCAACGACAGTCATCTGCTAACATAACATCTGCCTTTAGTGATATTTATGCCCCATACAAAATCCCTGGTGTCATACATACATAAAAAAATAAAAAATCCCATACGTAGAAACCTAAAAGCTACATAAACTAAATGAATCACTAAAAATATAGCAAAGTAGCTAAGCCTATGTAAAATCTTTGTAACTCTGCTGGTGCATACAGGGTCAAATTACAGTGAAAGTCCCAAAGGTAATGCATCAGAGGTAAACATCACTAAGACAAACGCCACAGGGATTGCATGGAATCTTAAAATATAGTACATAAACAAGAGGGGGGATGGGACAGAGTTAAATAAACCTTCACCATAAGAAATTCACAATGTTTTCTGAACTTTGAAGGGCTTAACTATGTTCGGATTTTCCTCTACTACATCGCAAGGACAGATCATTTAAAAAAAGTTACTACCCTTTATATAGAGGGGAGTTCAAATCGTAAATATCTAGTCTTCTTGTATAAATAGAAGAAAAGGATTGAATCGCATAAATAGGCTTCCAGGTGGTAGAACCCATACATTCTATATTTTACTTTACAGATTTGTCTGTCAGCAAGTGTTTTGTTTAATCATTTGCATATCTAAATAAGGATTTCACTGGCAAGAACTTGGAAGTAGGAGGAGCCAACATGCAATAGTCCTCATTTACCACTTCATTACCAATCTAATAACGCATAGCATATTATATGGAATGGCACTAGGGGATTATGGCCAGGCTAGCTGGTTCTTGCTCTGCGACGGCCCATCTGATTAAATGGACAACAAAAGCATTAGCTCTTGCACAGAGATGTTGGGATCCCTCTTAGTATAGATCTATAAAACATGCCGTTTCATTTTTCTGCGCAGCAGAAATCCTTCATCCTACATGGTCCAGAACAGATTTCACCATCCTACCTTCTCTGCCTGGGCTTCCAGAGATTTCAGGTTGTTGGTGACAGTTTTCAACTCCTCCTCAAGCTCGGCACATTTGCTATTTGGATGGGGTAGGGTAAGAGGCAGAGGTGGCAGGAGTAAACAGAAGAAAAAAAATAGGATTGAAAGAGGAGAGAGAAGAATGAAAAACCAAACCGGAATGAGGAAAAATTACAGAGCCAATATAAAAAGCTGGGCCACAATGGAAAAGATATGCAGTGTAATTAACTGGAAAAATATCCAGATACAAGCAGCTGAAATTTAACAAAATAATAATCTGAATAGACAAGTTTCAAATGTCCTTGCACAAGATTGCGATTTGATACTAGGATAGTGCGCATGCCAATGCACAAAACATTTTAATTTCATCCAACTTTTTACAAAGTTTCGGAACAAAAACTGAAACACAAAAGACATCTTTTGCATGTGGACCATACAGCTTTTTTTATCAGATGGAGAGATACAGACTAGCACCCCAAAAAATGTAAATAAATAAAACAAGGCCACTGAGAAGACACTGTAGCAAGAGGAAAGCAAGGAAGACTACTACTCGGGACTGATTTAGGAGGAAGACGAGGAGATCTGAAGCCGAGCATATACATTTCAAAAATAAAATAAAAATGGCCCAGACTGGCATCAGTACCTTCCCCTCTGAGGCTACTAGTGTTTTGAAAGTTTGGTCCATTACACTCAGCTGATCATCCAGCTGCCGGTAGCGACTATTAATTAGTGCATGAAAGGAAGGAGCGAATAAGCCATTCACAATGTGTGGAGCATGCAAAAAAACAAAACAAAAACATCATTACATGTGGAATAAGATACAAAGCACAGAAAACATCAGTTAAAGCTAGCTATATTTGTATGGCTTGCAGGAGCTGGGTTATCAGTTCTGAAGTGTAATTCATGGACCACTTAATGTGATAAATTCTTAAATTAAATAGTAGCATCATCATCAGTTACTGGACGCAAGTATATGGGTCATTCAATAAGTCTTTTAAACTCTATAAGAGAGTAATACCCATTTTCTACAAGCCTAAATATCCCGGGTTTTTGCATGGGAGCGCGCAAAACCCGGGATTTTAGGCAGGTGGAAACGCTCCCTGTAGAAATAACCCAGATCGTGAGACCCGGCATTTCTACCCAGGTAGTGACCAGGGTTGAACACACGTTCAACCTGGTCACTGTAGTGTAAACTGGGTCGATGCAACCCGGGTCCCGTTCACTACAGTACAAAAGCCGGCGCAGGGAGATTCTTTCATCTCCCAGCACCTCTCGACTCCACCGCCCGATGACATCACCCATCCGGCATTATGCCGGGTGGGGACTCTAATGTGAATGGGTTTGTAAGCCGGGTCGCACCCAGGCTGTAGCCAGGTACAAAATCCCGGTGCGACCCGGCTTGCAGATGAAAAAGGGTATAAATAAAGAAAATGTTTCAAGGTGTCTAGTAGCAGATAATGAAACTAAAACACTGACTCTTCATTATTTTATTCAGTCAGGGACAGCGCTACATGCTTAGCAAAGCAGGGTGGCACCTGGCTTGAGAGGAGCTCTACCTACCCTGCTGCTGTCCACTCACTATTGTTGCCGCATCACCTGCCTAACTGCAAGTAGAGCAGCTTCCCCACTCTGACTCCCCCCCCCCCCCAAGTGAGCAGGCGGTGTGGGATTTTAACTTGGCATGCGCCTATGGGATGCCCAATCGCATGTGTGTGTGTGTGTGTGTGTGGGGGGGGGGGGGGGGGGGGGGGCTTGTCATTATACTTAATAAAAGCAGTTATCGGGAGAAAGCATGTCCGCATTGGGGCTGAGGATAGCCCCACAGCATCCTATTAGTAGTCATGAATCATCGCGGCTAATAGTATATCCCCTCAATGTTTTTATAGAAAACTAGATGACAGGCAAAAAAAAAAAAACCCACATAACCCATACATTAACCAACCCACTTTTTCAAAACAGATAACTCCAACTTTGTAGGGTTTTGAGGCTTCTGTAGTTTCATGCATACAACTACTGTGTAAACATTCAGATGTTTACAGGCATGCAGTGCAAGTGGATGTCAGTGACAACATGCGCTGTGCAGGGACAGACAACATACCTTTCTGACAGCTCAGCACGCTCCTCTGCACGTTCCAGGTCACCCTCAATGATCACCAACTTACGGGCAACCTATTATACGGAAGGGGGAGGAGGAATGGTCTTTAGGCATTAGGTAAAACAAAATTTTCTTGATATGATCCTTACTAATGGGAGTCTTGAACCTCTAAGTTTTGCTTCTCTAGCCATACACTAGGAATTTTAGCCTCCTCACCTCTTCATATTTGCGGTCAGCCTCCTCAGCAATGTGCTTGGCTTCCTTCAGCTGGATCTCTTGCAGCTCCATTTTCTCTTCATCCTTCAGGGCTCTGTTTTCAATGACCTTCATGCCTCTGAGATTTTACAGGATATGAAAGCCATCAGTAGACATACATTACACAGCAAGTGTAGCCACGCATTACATACACATTTTTGTAGTCTGCCATTTTGGTGTTTTTCTCTCCCCAAATCCAGACCTTAATAATAACATTTACATTTTGCCTTCTTGGTTCTATCTTTTGATATATATTTGAATGAACAGGTCTATCATATTACCTATAATCCATCTTTCCATGTTCCACTAATTGATGTCTATCCTGTTAGGTTTTGTTATTCAGGCGCCACACCATAAGGTTAAGATCCTCCAGGATTGCACATGTTACCAAAACAGAGTTCTTACCAATGACCCATAGATAGGTGGAGGAAGGTATTGTTCCCTAATATTTTATCCTATACAACAAGGTATTCTACTAGCTTTCCCATTACTTGCTTTCTTTCGCCTGAAATTAAATACCAAGGTGCCTGTCCTCCATAACCAGTTATTTCAGATTTTGTTTGTAATTTACAATTGGTATACGTAGATTTTCCATAAATCACTAGTTATATTTGAACCCTTCTTAGTTACATCATTGCAAGCCACTATATCCCAAGCAAAAATGACACCTTCTCTTATAGGCCAAAAGTAGGATCACAAATGAATACACTATGCAAAACATAACCTATGCCCAATTCCTTAGGTACCCAACTTGTTTCCACCCCTTCACCTGAAATTAAATAATGGACTACAACAGTTTCATGCATTCCACTACGAATAATAATGGAGTCAAATACAATGATTTGCAGTCGGAATTAAATGTGGGATAGTTCAGAAAGGTATAATTATTGAAGAATATTCAATATAGCCCCCAAAAACCAACCATTCCCCCTGGTATACCCACAAATATTAAGTACCACTTGGAGACATTTGTTGCAATTTCCAAATTAAAAAACAACCCCATTAGCTGCTAAAACACTGAATATTTGCTACAGATTGAAAATTTACCAGGAGAGGGATCTTTAAAATTACTCCCCAGCAATAATGCATTTGGGCAGCTGGCCCTCGAACCAAGAAACAAAAAAGTGACTGCATTAGTGATTCACTTTACTGCTTTGTACACATTGTAGGAATGGTCTGCATTTAGTTTTTATGGTCACTTTAAGAAATGCTTAATCAATAAATTACAAGTTTCTAGCTAAAATGTACACAAGAATAGTCATTACCGGTTAAAAAAATTAAAATAAAAGTTAAATCTCACCTCTCGCTCTCATCTGCAGCTTTTTCAGCTTCCTCCAGTTTCTGAAGGGCTGTGGACAAACGTTCCTGAGCACGATCCAACTCCTCCTCTACCAGCTGGATGCGCCTGTTCAATGAGGCTACATCTGCTTCAGCCTAGGTAAGAAAGGTGTAATAAAAAATAATGATTCTGTCAGGTTCACACAACTCTTGCTACCAGACCAATGATGCGAGTAGTCACTAAACCGATGCCTTTTATTGATTGCAGAACAAGGTAACTGTCCCATACAACAGCTCTTGTTAGAACATTACCATCCAAAGGAACAGTGTTTTTGTAATGTGTATGGATCCATGATATGATTGAATTTAAATGCTGTTGCTGATGTGTTAAAATGCCAGCAACAGCATGCCATCCCACCCAAAATAAGGTTGCAAACTATACTGTGCGATTCCGGGCTGCCGTAAAGCATGAATGCTACTGCACAAACAGTGCCTACAATTGGATTCCCCATAATGGACTCCCAAATAGACCATTCGGTACTTGTGAGTTATCCGGGCTCCCGATTTTGGGTACTTGCGATTTGCATGCGATATCGCATGCGACATCGCATGCGATTTGCATAAGATTTGCTATTCATTTCATTACCCCACTATCCCCAAAGTGTGTCTATCAACGTGAACCCGAAGCGTGGCGAGCATGCCCTACTATCCACTAGGGCGTGGAGTGAGAATAGAATAGTGTGGCGAGCGCAGCGAGCCCCGCGAGGGGACGCGGACACCTTCACAGGTATCCGCGTGCCCTTGCGGGCTTCACAGGTGTCCGCGTCCGCTCGCCACGCTTCGGGCTCGGTGGTTTGCTGCGCTCGCCACACTATTCTATTCTCACTCCACGCCCTAGTGGATAGTAGGGCATGAAAAGGTCGGAGGACGCGTACCGCTGCGCTCGCCACGCTTCGGGTTCACGTTGATAGACACACTTTGGGGATAGTGGGGTAATGAAATGAATAGCAAATCTTATGCAAATCGCATGCTAAATCGCATGCAAATCGCAAATCGCATGCGATCTAGTACCAAAATCGGACGCCCAGATAACTCACAAGTACCGACCATTCATTCTGGTCTTTTTCTCCTTTCCATGGCCAGTTCTCCATGAGGGAATTCTAAATTATACTTTTATTTGCATGTATTAGATAGTAAAAATATAAAGCCATGTAGTAATGCCTGTCAGGATATAATGTATGTTACAAGCAGATACATTATACTATCTACCTGAAAGTTGTGTCAGTGCTAAAAATTAACTGCATAGTTCACAAAAGAGTCATGTTTTCGGGAAGCCGATTGGCTGGAAACAGTCACATGATCGGAATACCAGGTTTTAAAATCTGCCCGGTAGATGTCAGCGGCACATCTTGAAAAAGGAAATGTTTTCCGAATCTTATTTATGTGGATGCCGCTCACGCCACCAACATGGCCAGCATTATCATCCAAGGTGGACTACCCATTTCCATCTGGGGACAGTGAGCCGCTCGGTCTTCAGCAAGTACTCCTGACTATTCTACTTGGCATTTGTAACTTTTTAGATTTTTATTCTGTATGTGGACTTAAATACCTTTTTTATACTTCATGGCACTGGATCCATATGTTTAAAGAACACACTACGTGCATTAGAGTAAGAATTTATAAGTAAGTGTTGCATAATATTGATGTATAAAAGCTTATATACGCTCTGAGATATATCAGCAGTTAAAGGATAAAAGAAACCCTTATGGGTACTCGAGTCAGAAATATGAAGAGTCTGCTTTAAACATATTGGAGAAGAACATCCTTTAACCTTGTCTACCTGTCAGAAGCATAAAGAAACAGCTATGTGCACTTGGGAACAAAACTTAAGTGTGGTACCATAGGGAGAAAAGGCTGATTGAATCACCTGTGGTTCTCCTACCAACACCTGTGGTTCTCCTACCAACACAAGACTGAACATAAGCAAGTTGTGACAGCGCTGGCTCCTCCCAGCCATTTTGAGTCTAATATGAAGTGCTTGTACCAATGGCACCCGAGTGATGTCACATTGGGTTCCTCAAAATTCAGATTATCTTCATAATCTTATGAGCATTCCTAAAAGGATTATCCCAGACCTAGCCAACCAGAATATTCATGTGCACTGTAACTCGCAGGCCTCATTTAATACAGCATTCTTTAGGATTGTGTCACATTGTACAAAGCAATATAAAAATAAACTAAAAGTAGAATAAAACCCAACATTTTAAACTAGCTGTTAACCACAGCTCGTATTGAAACTACAGGAGAAACTACATGAGGTACAGTAGTTTTATTATCGGTTATTCCGTAAAACAATTTTTTGTCAGACCATGTGACAAGTCCCAAACATATGTAGGATGTGGTCACACACCCCTCTAAGTACAAGCATTAACTTCCTCTTTCTTGAAAGGGGACATGGATAGGTCTGCCACTCCTAACTGCTAAAATGGTACAGATGGCCTCAGGATATCACATTCATTAATGTAGGAAGAGTAGCAACTATCAGGTGTAGCCACATATAAACAAACATGCTAGTTCTCAATTGTGACATAAAAGGGCTATGTTTAGCCATTAGTGTAAAAGAACAGTGGCTGAGCATGGGTGAAGCCGCCCTACAGATCTAGACATAGGCCATTACCTACAGCCATCATATATACATTATACATGCGTAAGAACGGAGTACACAAAACCCAAAGCAGCAATTTACTACATACTGTATATATAAAAACACCCCCCACACATACACACACCTACAGCACAGATTAGACAGCATTCAGCCCCAGGCCAGTCTGTTGCAGTTTACACACCCGTGCCCCATCCCCCAAATATGATGCTCTACCTGCTTAGCAGTGATCATGATATAAGGGGTTCTGGGGTAAAAGAGACTTAGTTAAAAAAAAAATAAAAAAAAATAAAGTATAATTATATCCAAAAATAAAGTGGAAAAATGTAGTACTACCAAACTAAAGTTGCTACCCTTTGTCTGTCATACATGTGCTTCCTTAAGATGAAATAAAACGTAAGTAAACAGGAAACATGGTTTTACCGCACATGAATGCTATATACTAGACGGCAAATCTCCACTAAAGGGTTAAAAAGACATCAGAGGTGGTTCACAGCTAAATATTTGCATCCTGTTGAAAGGGATGACTGCATGGTCCTCATGAAGAGTTAACCATTTGATAAGCACTGCCTATAAAGCTGGGGGAAGAGGGGTGTACTGATGTACTTTCGGTGTACATATTGTGCGTTTTCTATGCACTTTTACCAATACATTCAATTATACTAGAAGCCTGTGATACTACAAGACATCCATTGTTCACCATGATAATAATTTGAATGAAGGATTTTACTTTATAGGAACCATTAAATCATATTCTTAATAAAATTATCTAGCGTTTGAAAGCAACTTAAAAAGGCATATTAGCAGCAGATAAGTGAGCAATTCTACAAGGTTATTTAAAGAATGTGCCCCAGAAAAAGCTGCCTTACAAGAATGAACTGCAAGTGCTTCCTGTTGTGTCACTAGAGAATTTGTGGCCTCTAGAGGGAAGGACACTTCTAGATACTTAAACATGACAAAGCTGGTCTTGTGGCCTTATAAGGCAAGGAAAGTTATAAAGCAACTCCCAGTTACGCTACACAACTACACAGTATCTACTGTGCACATGCAGTACCTGGCTTTAGCAAACCTCGGGCCTTTATGATGGGAACAGGCACGTCACCGAGTACATGGCACAATAAATTATATAGAGATTCATTCCTCTTACAAGCCTGCCAGCAAGACTCACTCTCTCAGTTTGAGAACAAGCAGCTCCAGGTTTACCCCCAATCATAAGAACCTTGGAGAATAAATCTATAATAGAGCTACAAGATCAGTTAATCAGGTGTTATTGCAATTGTAAAACAGGAGCTGAATAGTCAAAATTGTATAATGTATACAATAATAATGTATAATTTGTGTTCTGGTCACTAAAATCTAATTGGGGGGGTGTTGGGTTAGAGATGCGCAAACAGCACATGATATTCTATAAAGCCATTTCACTTGGAATCAGCAAAACCACAAAACACAGAAAATAGTGCAACGTCACCCCAATTTTGTGGTACGGTTACATTTTGCCTCCATCCTTACTAAATATATATTCCAATATCTGTAGTAATTAAAATAATCATAACTGGCAGAAAAAGTGGTAACCCATACAATGACACCAAATTCTGTCCATCTGTTATATCCACAACCTATATACTAATATGAACACGCCATGTGTACACACAAAACACCCCACTCCAGGTAAATGAAGATAAGCTGTTAACACTGTTGTCCAGATGAACTCTTTTGCATTCCTGAAATTCTCCTTTCAGGAAGGCCCCAAAATTCCCTCCCTCAGTGCTTGGAAACCGCCTGTACTGGGAAGGGAGAGATCAAACACACAGGCTACTTAGGATACTACTTAGGCCACTATAAAATGGATCAGTAATAATGATAACTAGTAGGTCATACATGCATTATGGATGGATTTTGATGAAACAGCAAATTAATAACTTGCCATGAAAGCAGTGCAAGGGCTCAAGCTTACGAAAAAAAAAGTTATGCCTCGCCTGAAGAGTTCAGTATTCTGGCTTGAAAAGTAACTATAAACAGGGCATCTGGTGACCCAAAGAGGATTAAAAACACAAAATAAACCAGGTAAACACAAGCAAAGCAATTATCTAGATTAGAAACCTACAAGTTACAGCAAAAAGGGGGACAGATGAATATGGATCTTTAAAAAAGCAGTCAAAGTGCAGTACAGCGATTGGGGTTTTAACCACGGTGCCCTAGAGTATCAGAATATTTTTCATGGCACCCTTGGGTCAAAAGTTTCTTGTTGATAAATTTAGGAAAAAAATATTAAATTAAGTAAATTGTGTTAATATGTCATCTTTGGGAACAATTTTATAGTGAGGAACCAGATTTGCTTTTGTTTGCCCACATATTTAAATGATTGGCGGCCACCAAATCTGGTTTTTGCCTCATGGCTTCCCCAGACTATCCTGAGTTTGTCCTAGACCACTGTGCATCTAATGCACCCCTCTGCGAGTGTCCGGAGGCACCCCAGAGTGCCTAGACGAAGTTTGGGAACCACTGGCCCAGCAGAAGCAACAGCACATTATACACAATGTAGTAAGGCGTGTGGGCAGTACAGGCAAAGGTGGCGGTGGCAGTCGCCACTCTGGCACAGTGGTAATGAGCATGGCGAGGACAGACACAGATGACAGCCCCCATGGTCACCTCAGCCTGTACTCACCACAATAATTACTTTTGGGAGTATAGTGTACCAGCTTCCACTTTCACCTCTGTACTCATAACACTCATTACTACTAGGAGTCTTGTGTTCCAGTTTCCATTGTCACATTACACTCTCAGTAATAATTAGTGGGCAATGCAAGCAAAGGTGGGAGCTGCTGGCACAGTGGTAAGCTAGCTGTGTGTGCAGCACTAGCAGTGGGAGCTGCTGGCACAGTGGTAAGCTAGCTGTGTGTGCAGCACGGGCAGTGGGAGCTGTTGGCACAGTGGTAAGCTGTGTGTGCAGCACAGGCAGTGGGAGCTGTTGGCACAGTGGTAACGGGTGAGGGCTGCACAGGCAGTGGTTGCTGCTGGCACAGTAGTAAGCAGTGTGGGCAGCAAAAGCATTGGGTGCTGCTAGCACAGTGGCAAGCAGTGAGGGTAAGCAGTTAGGTAGGTGGGGGATTATCTTACTGCCTCTCTCAGCTTCTTCTCCGAGTCCACCTCTCTCTGCAGCCTCTCCGCCCTCTCCTCTGCCTCGTCCGCCTGGTCTTGCAGGCATTTTATCTTCCTTTTCACGGCCTCCAGGGAAGTCATGCCGGCCATGTCTCCTCTCTCTACAGCTACAGCGGCGGGGACAGCTCTCACTTCCGGTGACTTTCCCTCACACGCTAACTACACCCTGTGAGCCGGAGCGGGAGTCGCCCCTCTATGGCCAAATAACTCTCCCTGTGACTCGCTCAGTCCGCGTACAGGAAGTCTCCTCCTTACATAGGCTCCAACCCTCTAATTAACCCTCTCATTAGAGGCCGGCAGCAGTGCACAGAACCGGGATGGGCGGCTGCACCGCGGAGTCAGTGTGTGCCTCGGAGCGGCTTCTGGGTGAGGGGGGCTCGGGCTACTTTCAGTGCGATACCCCCCAGCTCACACATGGACACACCTAACCACACACACACCACTGCTAGAGAAATTCCTTCTCGTCTGCCCAGGTACAGGACAGAGGGACTCTGCTGCCACCTAATGGCAGTTAACTACATAACATCTGACACTGCCAGCCAGGAAGCTAACAAGATGGTTTTGTTTCTAATAAGGAGCAACACCAATTAAGTAACAATCCTGGGGTTCCTCAGATACATGACTGTAGCTGGGCGAAGTGGAAATCTAGCACAGATGCCCTTTTGTCACTGGGTTTATCAGTGAGACTGGCATGCACCGAGCTGGCAGCTATCATGCCAGAGGCATACCTAGAGATTCGTAGGCCCCATAGCAAAAGTTTGTAAGGGCCCCCTAATTGGCAACTGATGGTGATAAATGTATGTAAAACATATTAATTACACAGCCCCCTTCAGCTCTGGGCCCCATAGCAGCTGCACCCCTTGCACCTATGGTAGTTACGCCCTTGTATCATGCTGCATGTACAGTACATAGCAGGCATGAATGATGTTAGATGTTCTCTGTTTGCACAGGTCCGAATTTAGCCCCATCCCTGATGGTGGGCTAGTGCGCATGTGCACACCCCAGGAGCGTACACCTTCGTCAGCACCCGCCCCCAATTCACCAATCTCCATGCAGGATAACAGTAGGTATACACTTATTTTTATCTGAGAAGGCAGGGAAAATCATTCGATGCTGTGCGACTATCAAATGATTTTTCCTCTGTGCGGCCATATGCGAGCGGATGTATAAGCATACACAACTGCTTGCATCATGTCGATTTGAAGGGGTGCCATTTACCTGCTTGCTAGGCATCGAATATACACAGCCTAGCATGCAGGCCTGAATCGGGTCCTCGGCCTGCTGTGCAACTAAGGTGCTCATACACTTATACAATAAATTGTGTGAAAAGTGCCATAGTGTATGTGTTTTGCCTCTGGAGCCGATCCAATGTTCCCATGGGCATCAGATCAAATCTGGAGCTCGCCATGGATGCCAGTCACAAGGATTTGTTGGACCCTGTGGCAGCCAATGGCATTGCATACGATACATTGTAAGCAAAATGAGCGCAAACGGTGTATCAAATGCGATCCTGCCACCCAGGAGCCTGGCGGATCCCCACCAAGTAGTTGGCGAGGTATTGTATGTGACGTACGCATGGGATACTCAGTAGTAGTGTATGGGGGTCTTTACACTATGCGCTTATTTGTCCCTGTTTTGTGAGAAACAGATGGTACAGGTTGGAAGCACGAAGGGTAGAAATTCAGCTTTTTACTAATAAAAGGGTGGGTTGTGACTTGGGAGCAGATACAAACATGCCAAAAAAACCCGCTAGAAGAAAATGCTCTGTTCCTGGACCTCCCTGGTAATGTATGATTGCCATCACCTGTGGGGAACTAGGTAATTGATAAGAAAGGTGTTTCACCACAGGTGCTGGCTGGCATGCATACATTACCAGGGAAGTCCAGGAACAGAGCATGTTCTCCCTGAAGGAGAGGTTTATGTAGCAAGTATGCTCTAATGCGCATGTGCAGGCGCCGGCTGCGAGTGCCTTCAACAAATTTGCTGAGGTGCTTGCAGCCTAACTGACAGGCAGGGTGCTTTCTGGGGTGGACTCCAGGCATTTCATGGGCGTGCTCACAAAAACGGTGGGAGCGCCCATAGAAATGCTGGGCTGACCCCAGCGAATGCAGGCGTTCCCCTGCCTGCTTGGGATGGGCGCATGATATTGGCAGCCGCCCCAATATTGCATCCTTGGTCACATGGTGGGTGTGGGGTAGAGGAGGAGAAATCATTCGATGGTAAGTAACCATCAAATGATTTCTCCTCAGTGCAGGGCACATCAGTTCTCATTTTTTTGTAAAAATTTAAATATGTTTATTAAGATATTGACTTATAATAATAATAATAATAATTGTGGCAATGTGGTGATTATAGGCCCCCAAGACATACTAAAATTATAAGTATAAAAAAAGTGACACAATGCACTCAGTCATTGCTGCTCTGTCTTTGCTTGTTACTTTGTGGGCTGATATTATGTTCTAGTAAATCCTATTACATCTGTATTAACAAGCAGTGGAGGGTTAAATCCGAACTTTTTAGCAATGTGACTTGTATAGTCTTGGGTACATTTCCACTAGTAGAAATACACTAAGGGGGTGATTCTGGTTAGTCTGCAAAAGCAAAGGGAATGCTTTAGACGGCATCAGGTATGGAGAGAGGGGGCTGGAGGGACCGCTGGTGGCGCGGGAGAGGGTGGCGGAATAGCGTAGTGGCGGGGGTCAGCGGTGCCATCAGAATTGTTTAAGACACTGGGCAGCTCCCCCCTGCCATCACTTGTGTATGCAGTTTTCGATGCTGGCTATCCCATCGGGGTCCCATCTCTCCCAACATCATGCTGAATACACATGTCTAATCTGTGCCCAGCTTTACACTGTGAGGGGCTGATACCCCTCATTGTGGGTCATTTACACCAAATAAAAACATGCATGCAAAAATAGTGTATTTCTTCCTATATGTCACATGATTTTACTGATTTGTTTTGCTAAAATCTAACATTTTTATTAGATGTTAATAAAACAAACAATAAAATCTCTATTATATCAGAAACAACTCTCCAACTTACATATGTAAAACACAGACTTTGTGCAAGTCTGTCTGGATTTTTAAAGGGGCAGTCATTTACAACCATAATAGCTAACTAGCACTGCTTTTGCCTTGTAAATGATTGCCGATTTAAACATCGGGAGAGACTCCCTCCAAGTACCACATCTCTGGCAGCTTACATTAACTTATATTCTTCATATCTGCCTGTGTGACATATTAGTGTCAGATGTGTGTTCACAATCAAATCATATCAAGCAGTCCTGTAGTCCTAGCGACTGTCTTACTTACATTGCATTTGCCTCTACTTCAGGCTACCTGCAAATAATGTCAGACAAATATGTGACAGGATGCTGTTCTGCATGTGCTCGCAATTATGGGATCACACCTTTACTATAATAAGGCTAGTCTAAACTGCCCCTTTCCTCCCCTGGTGCAAAACTTGCACAAATCCACATAGGCCCATGTTTTTCAGACATACACAGGGCATATCACGAGGAGGTGGAAAGATGCAAATTGATCCAAATCAATGGGTCTCGGCAAGTTAACTCAATACGTTTTCAGAGTGTGATGAAAGTTTGTAAGGGCCCCTATTTATCACCTAATGCTGACAAATGTATACAGCACATGATACTTTAACAGGCAAAGTGGGCCCCTCTCAGCTCTGGGCCCCATAGCAGCTGCACCCCCTGCACCTTTGGCAGTTAGGTCCTTGGTTCCTGTGAATGGGTTGGTAGAGTTCCCAGTGCAATGCTTGCCCAGGGAACAACAATCCTGTTAAGACATCCTTGCAGCAATTGTGGAATATTTATAAAAAACTGGTTATAAAGAAAGCAGTGTTTTTATTCCAAAGCAATCCGTACGAGTTTTGGTACAATGCAGGTGGCCGTTTGGCTCTGGCTAGTTAAACCACTTTTTTCACCACTTAACAAAACTACTTCCACTGTGTTTATTATAACAGAATGCAAAGCACAATTTGATTGTGAGTATTATTTCTTAGTTCCAACAGAGGGCACTATTTACTGTTGTAGTAGAATCCAAGGTTCTATCACCTTGGATTCTGCATATCATGTCAAGAGCTCTATGTGGAAGGAATAATACTATTTTGCTTGACCAACCACACTCTGGACCTTATTCAGGTCCATGCTCTCCCACCTGCATTTCTGCGCAAGCGCTGTGTGCGAGTGGCCACGACGAACAGAGTGTTTGCTGGGCACTTGAACACAACGGTGTGGGGCGGCGGGCTGGGGAATGCGCCCATGGGAACACCCAGCGATTCATGGGCATTGCCATGAAAACACTAGGCGTTCTCATTCTAATGCCCCAGTGACGCAGGTGCCGGGGGCGGGCAGCTGACATCACCGGATGTCAGCTGCCCGCCCTGTCCTCACACAGGACACCACATCATTTGATGGTCAGCGACCATCGAATGATGTGGGTGTCGCCTCATAAGCTGCGAATGGATGTTTATGCGAAACATCCATTCGCAGTCGTGCGGGCGAAGTCACCCTGCGAAGGGGGATAGGGGTCTGTGCGAATGGCGAGAAGGCTAAAAAAAAAGACCCCTTCGCAATGCTGCGTGTTAATCTGAATAAGCTCCTCTGAACAGGTATTCAGCTGTCCCTATTTGCTGCTGGAATAAAACTCTAGACATACTACATTAAGCATTAAATGGCTATAATACTGTTGTAAATAAATATATATACAGATGGAGCCGGCCTTGTTCTTGCAGGCTCTCCCATGGGGAGCGCAAGCGTCTCGTGTGCGTGCGCCCCATGGCGGCGGCATTCCCCGCGGCTGCAGACAGAGCCGGTCCACACTAACACCCCAACCCTCCCACCTAACCCTGCCTGTCTCCCTGAAGCGTAGACGGGCAGGGGCCCGCTGCCCAGCCGCTGGGAGACTGGGATGCGCGTGTGCGTGAGATGCACGCATGTCCCAGTTTAATGGAGTCCCTCTCTGCCGGCGCTCGGCAGAGGGGACGTTCTGGCAGGCGCCGGGCAATAACGAGAGGGGCTCCATCTGTATATGTGCGTGTGCTAAGCTGGGTACACATTAGACAACATCGCAATGATGTGATGTCGTCAACAATTTCCCTTGAACTGTCTGGAACTCCCTGGCTAACGATATAGTGTATACACACTGAACAATGTTACAAACGATATCATTCACTTTCCACATCCATGAGTATGCTGTCGTTGATGATATAGTCAGGATTAAGCTGCATATACAAACAACAAAGGAGGTTGCTAAAGAATCAAATTCCTTATGTAGCCCATACACTTATGACCTATTGCATGCAATCATTCGATTTCGACCACATCTGTTCGATTAATCGAATGATTGCATGCACATGTGCAGGCCCGCTGGTCGAATCTCACAATGATAGTTGATATGTGCTGCACAAAATATCTATCGAATTGCAGGAGTGATTCCATGTGGTTTTTAACCACATGCAATCACTCCGATGCAATCAGCGGGCGGAGGGAGCACTGGTGGATGTCGGGTGTCAGTCCGGGGCTGTGCCACTGTAACTTACTGACGGAACTGGAAAACAGACCAGAATGGTTGTTTAGATACATTTGTTAATTCAAACCGATTTAACCAATTTGTATGAATGACCATTGTCTGTTTTCCGTACTTTTTTTCCCAGAAGATAGTTTGGACAGATATAGTTATAGTCGTGCACCCAGCTGAAAAGCCTCCATACACTAGTGGGAGTTGGCCCATTTTCACCTGATTCCGACAGATCAGGCTGAGAAATCAGGTGTAATTGGGCCAAATTGCATGTGTTTGACATCTGCTCTGACCCGATGCGCGGTCACGTGCACATCGAGTCGGAGACTGATGTGCTGCACATAAGAGAAATCATATGTACAGCGGATAGCTAAAAATTCACCCGCTATGTATCACATCCGGCTTCCATGGAACTTCCCCAGCAGCTCCAGAGTCCTTTTACATAGGATAAATCAAGTGCCAAGTCCGATGTGAGCCCTCCTGGGGAGCTGCTGGGGGAGCTCAAGGTAAATTGGGTCCGACTTGTCCTTAAGACTAGTCGGACTAGTGTATGAGGGCCTTAAGGCTGAATACACACATACAGATATATCTGCTGACAGATCGGGCAGTGTGTTCTGCATTCACAGTGCCTGATCACTCATGACTGACGTTACAACTGGGCAGCTGCATTTACATGCGCCTGCCCAGTTGTCAGTCACAGTTGGCTTGTGCAGTGGGTGTACTGTGTAAGCAGTACACCTGTGTGTGCTTGGATATCAATATGTCTGTGAATGTTGTCTTTCACAGACATATTTCTGGTACACACTGACCAACACACCCAATGGGGGTCATTCTAATTCTTTCAATCCCCGGTGAATTTGCAACGGGACCAATGTTTTTATTCTATACATGCGCATAATAGCTTATGTGCATGTGCAGGGTCCCTGTGTGAATGGCTTCGGCGACTTGCATAGTCAGAGGTGTGTGGCGGCGGAGTCGGGTGTTGCCCATGGGAATGCCCAGCGTTTCATAGGCATCCCCGTGAAAACACTGAGCGTTCCCATGGGAATGTGGGCGGGATGAGGTGTGCTGGGGGTGGGCAGCTGACATCATATGACGTCAGCCACCCGCCCTGTCTTTGTCCCGGCACACGCAAATAAAAGTCAGTTTCCACTGACTTATATTTGCAAGTCCACAAATCCACAGCAGGTCCGGCACAGCCACTTATGCGAACAATAGGGAGGGCGCCCGTTATCCAGGAGAAATACAAGATGCACAGTCGCAGCACTCCGTCCACTTGAAAAATCCGTTTAATGGAATTAGCAATAAAGCAACGTTTCAATTAGTATTAAACGGATTATTCAAGTGGGCGGAGTACTGTGACTGCATCATATATATATATATCTGTGTGTGTGTGTGTATTCTAGTGGATTTTATATATATACATATATATACATATATATATATATATATATATATATAAAAGCACGCACACACATATACACATATTGGGGCCAATTCAGACTTGCTTGCACAGGTCCAAATTCGTCCCCGTCCCCAATGGTGGGGGACTGTGCATGCGCATAGGTGCTAATGCCCATGTTCGGACCCGCATAGCGAGCGCATTCAGCGATATTTATATTCGCAGGGGAACACGCTGCCCGATTGTGTAAGCGTACACATCCTCGTTCGGTGGCGGCAGCGTCAACCTGCTCATTAGGCTGCGAATATTCACAGCCTAGCGAGCAGGTCTGAATTACCCCCATTGATTATATATTTGTACAAGTGGATGTGTTTTTACTGATGTGTAATATTGTGTATCATTCCAGGGAAGGACTGATTTTATATCTGGTATACTGTACCTCATAAGGAATCCCACTGAGGCCTCTAGTTAATACAAAGATAGCTTAAACTCAAATAAATGTAGAAATGTTTTCCATTATGCATAGTTCTGCTGTAATAATCATTAGTACCGCAACAGAGCCAAATCTTAAGTACTAATTATTCAAAAGTTCCCTCACATGTAATATTCCGGAGAATAACCTATGCGAAATATTTTATCCTTCAGCTTTTCTTTATAATTAACTAATTCATTAGGACAAGTCTCTTCTTGCTACTAACATTAAACAAACACTAATAACTGTTCCTACATTTCCAAATGAAATCTGCTCTCTCTGTCTGGATTCTTCATGGAGAGCGATTTCTAAATAGTCAACATACTTTTCCTTATAAGGAATATGTGTCTGGAATCCATATGCAGCCTCATTCACTCCACAATACAGAATGTTCCATTGTATCACAGCCTGCAAGCGCCATCCCTATGCACTGCTCACATTACATCTGGACTCAGCTGGCCTTAAACAGTCAATATTGGTTTAACACTCTTCCCTAAAGATGAGGGTTCTTTTATTTTTACTGATATATTAGAAAGCATTGTGTTGGTAATCTGTGGAATTAAACCTAAAATAAATACGTAAATACTGAAGGGTGTTTTTTGTGGGGGCGGTTTTTTAAGTAAAAAAAGAAATAAAAAAAGTGGGAGTAAACTTAATTTTTTTATTTGTATCAATGTAAATATTTTTTCCCACTGATTATTATTATAATATATACACCGTATATACTCGAGTATAAGTCGATCCGAATTTAAGCCAAGGCACCTAATTTTACAACAAAAAACTGGGAAAACTTATTGACCCAAGTGGGACCCTCACTCGAGTATAAGCCAAGGGGGGCTTTTTCAGCATAAAAAATGTTCTGAAAAAGTAGGCTTATACTCGAGTATATATGGTAAGTATAAAATTAGAACATATAAACTGATTGGTGAATGGAAATATGCCAGGTAATGTACAGAGAATCTCATTATGTAGGCATTGTATATTGCAGGGTCCTCCCCAGATCAAAGTTATTTAGCATTTGACAGGAAGCAGACAGCTGAGGCAGAGAGTCTTGAGTGTATACCATATAAAGCTTGGAGTTATATATAAACCAAGTGTGTTCCTATCTCTGCACTCTGCAGGCCCAGCAAGTATCATCTTCCTCCTTACTTTACTGTAAGGGCTAGGTTTCTGCTTGGCAGCATGGAAGAAAGAGGTCACTGCAAAATTTAAATGGCTCCTGTCATCTCCCAAGACTTTTCTCTCTGTGACCTCATCAGCTAACAATAGAAGGACATCACCAAGATATAAACGCTAATATCTCTCATTATCTTGCCATATTTTTCCTAGCTGTAACACAACTTGTAAAATGTAAAAACAAAGAAACTTATACCAAACAAGGCTCATCCACAGCCATTAAAACTACTGTTCAATCCACAGAAAATAGTGCCCCACATTTAAAACCTAAAGGTTATTCTGCTTGTGAAATAATGGTTCTAGGTGGTTTGTTATTTACATTTGACAGTAGCCACTACAATTGTATGGCAGGTAATATGAAATATTAATGAGGTTTGCACTAAATTTGGATCAGCCAAAAATACAAATGACATGATCAATCTGCAATTGTTTTATAGAATCTGACTTTTTAGTGCAGGGATGGGAACCTTCGGCCCTCCAGCTGTTGTTAAAGTACATATCCCAGCATGCCCAGCATGGCCAAATAGCAAAACTGTAGCTGAGCATGCTGGGATGTGTAGTTCAACAACAGCTGGAGGGCCTAAGGTTCCCCATTCATGGTTTAGCGGCTGATGGCTGAAACTGAGAATCATGGGGACTAATGGAAATAGTCAGGATCCCAACATACAAGCTAATAAATAGGAATATATTTATCTGGATTTTGATTCTGATAAGTTTTAATTGAATTGTATAAAATAAACAAATATAATTTTTTTTTTTTTACTAAAAATCACCTTAACTACAAGTACAATAATATGAAATCTATTCTGATACTATATACAATCCTGGTTGTGGTGGGCAGGGGGAGTAGAAGTTGTTCCTTTCCTACAGCCTTGAAACTTGCTTTGAACCCATAGGATAAGGCCATGTATGATAAGTTTTTAATTACAGCAAATAAATATCTTTTTTCTTTTTCAGTAGTTGTTCATTTAATACTCAACGTCTTTATCTAGAACAATTCTTTCTTTAGTTTGGATATCCAATATATTTTTAAAGCTGTGTATTTGGTCGCTGAGCGATTTTGGATTAAAATCACTCAGCAATATATTGCTCGGTGTACTGTTTTCATCAGTGACCAGCAATTTTTAGCCATAATTGGAGGAGCATGCTCCTGCGACCAGCGACCATGAAGGGCTGGCAGTGGGTGTGCACTCCTGGTGATTTATCTCCCACAGCACATGAAATCACTGGCAATATGGCCGCTCAGCGACCATATTGCCAGCGATAGGCGCTGAAATCACCCCCGTGTGTACACAGCTTTATATCACTCCAATTACATTGCCTGAAATTCTACACTGAGCCATGGGATAATTTACATTGGCTGGCTCACTGTCCCATATGGGATCACTTTTAGTGTTCCTAATAGGAAGTGGTTCTAATACACACATAGAACACGGACACTGTGGACTGCATAAAGTATATATGGGCCTTAGTAACATGAGTTGTGTATTAATCACACCACACCACGCAGTTGTGTTCTACTGTATTGTACTTGCAAGATTACCCATATTGTGCCAATGAGTCTACAAGTTGGGCTAGAAAAGGGAAGATATACTAAATCAAATGTTGGGTTAGATGTTAAACTTATGTAGGTAAGAACTACTTTCCCCAATCTTTATATATGTTTCAGTATGAGGCTATGACATACACATAGATTGTCCTGACATGTTCCATGCTCCTATGTGACACATGCAGTGCTCTATAAGGAAGAATATCTGAATGGATCAAGTGCACAGCTAGAGTGTCATAGCAAAAAAAGAAATGGGGGAATGTGCAATGGTCAGGGACTTTGTTTAACCTTAACTTACATCAGTGGCTTTCTTCTCAGCAAGTTCCAACTTCTCTTGGGCATCCTTAAGTGCTTCTGAATATTTGTCCAACTCATCCTCAGTACCTTTTAGTTTCTTCTGCAGTGCTACAAGTTCATCCTCCAGCTGAGACACGGTTGTACAGGTGCCACAGTGGGGTTGTGGGTGGATGGGCAAGGGTAGTGACGAGGGGGCAATAAGGTGGTGCAGCAGCCAACAGAGGTGCAGAGAGACAGGACAGGACAGGAACCACAAGGAGGGAGAGAGAGAGAAAAAAAAGAGAGAGAGAGAAGACAGTTAGACAGATGTAATTGGTACAGCCATATACCTTTGTGGCCTTCTCCTCTGCAGTTAGGAGGCTCTCCTCAGCCAGATGAAGGTCATCAAAAATCTTATCTCTTAAATCCTCTGTCACCCGCAGCTGCTTTTCCATTTCGGCAATCTCTTCCTCTAACTAATGGGTTTCATAATAGTTAAGAAGAAAATAAAAGATATATATGTATATATATACACATACATATCTATATATATATATATATATATATATATATATAATATATATATAATATATATATATATATATATATATATATATAAGCCTGCACAGTTATTTAAGATTACTTTTATGACCATGTGCATTAAGTAATATGGGGATGAAGCAAGTGGCTTGAATCCATTAATAATTAAAGGCTCATTTCCAGAGATGAATTAAAAGAATCCGAACTGGGTGATGAAATGCAGCATTCAAAACATTAAAATCATTACTAAAACGCTCTATTCTCCTTATTCAAATTCAACTCCATAAACCAGCCTTTCAATTAATCATTCAGGACACATCAAAGAGAACGTTCTAGATCTACACCTATTCCAATAGCTATAACACTCTGACGTCAGTCATTGTGTTCCTAAACTTTCTTCTCAAAGCTATACTGAATAAAAAGGCATTACTATCACTGTAATACAGTGCTGTGCTCCACTGCATGAGTGAAACAGTTAACTGGCTCTATCTAGACATGCTGGAATATTGCCAGCTTCAACAGCACACAAAAAGATACACTTTATCACTTTATTTCATGTCTCATATACTCTTATCTATCGTCTGTCTATCCATATTTCTATCATGGAGCAAATATATCACTAGCACATTTGAGTATAATCCACTATAGGTCAAATGATTGACAATCACAACTGGTTGTACTTTCCAGGACTATAGGGAAGGTGTACCCATGATTATCACTGAATAAAGATTCTTTTGTAATAAAGGCAGGACCAAGGTGGCATCTGATGTCCTCCATTGGCACTGCTATTGACAGGGCATATGGCTCTGGAGCAGTAAGGATTTCCCAAGCAGACCTGTTTGCTCTTGTCCTCTGCTCCCTTCTTGTCAGCTTCTGCCTGTTCTGCTCTGTCCAAGGCATTTTCCTTGTCGAGCTTGAGCATCTGCATCTTCTTCTTGATGGCGTCCATGGCTGGTGTTTGGGTGGGGGGCTAGTCAGACAGAGAAACGGGACAGGGAACAGAGCCTGGGAGGATGCAGAGAGAGGTTCAGTCCTTCTTAGTCTGAGCCCTGGGCTGGAGTGCAAACTCTCAGCTGTCCCAGTCTCAGAAATATGTACCGGGGAAGGGTGAGGGGGGGCAGAGAAATTCCTTAGGACACTCAATACTTTTTTGGGAGCCTTGCCTTTCTCTCCTACTGCTGGCTTTTTTTAAGGCTGGCTCCTTCTATTCGCTGCAGCCGACCATTTGACTGCATTTGACTATATAAGGGGTGTGATGGGCAGAGGCATACATTGGGTGGATGGGAGGGGGACACAGGGGGAGCGCAGCCTGTTCCTATTTCTAAACCTTCATGCAGGAGAACAGCAAATGGGGGAGGTCTCTCCTGTATGGGACGTCTCAGGGCAACTCATTCAGGAACAATTCTCTTCCTGGGATCTGGGGATTAAAGAACAGGAGCACAATATACACTACTCCGTAATCACACACTGCGCAGGTCATGTCATATGTAGTAATATAAGTGCCGTGCTGTTCTGTACACTAGGAGTACTACTTACTAGTATTACCAGTTATGCATAAAACGAACCTCAGTACAGACTTCTGCTTTATTACCGAGAAACCCTGACAACGTTCTCTATGAGCTTGTTATTTATCACACACTGGCAGCTGCTATCGCTACATACTAGATAATGTTGTATTATATGCGGGTGCGGCTGCTGTCCCTCTCTATAAGCACACATCAGCGTGACAGCACCATTGCTATATCCTGCCACCACCTGCTCTTCATTACGCTCACACATTTGTTGTAACCTAGGAGCAGAGCCACAGGATGTGCTAAAGTACAGTTGTATTCTATTTAACCAACCAATTTATAGCCACAACATCAATGGTCAAAATCTGCTATCCTTAGGTAGATTCTACTGGCCACAGGATTTTTGTAACCAATTGTAACCAACTACTTATTTGAAGGCCATGTAGCAAAAGTTTGTAAGGCAACTGATGGTGATAAATTTATGTAAAACATATTACTTAGACAGTAAAGATGAGTCCCTTTCAGCTCTGGGTCCCATAGCAGCTGCACCCCTTGTACCTATGGTAGTTACGCCCTTGGGTGTAGGTCCCTTTAATGTGTCTGCACTGCATACCTCCCAACTGTCCCGCTTATCGCGGGCAAGTCCCGGTATTTTGGAACATTCCCTCCTGCCACCGGCAGTGTCCCGTGAGTATAGGCCAAGCCCCTTTTCGATAGACCACGCCCCCAAAAATTCGGCGCACGCCTTCGGCACCCCTGTACCGCCCCTGTGTCGGCAAATGTTGGGAGGTATGGCGCTGTGTGCTGAGCAATCTGTCAGGGCCAGTGTTCTCTAGTGAGAACACTGGCTCTGATGACTATTAACTAATCTTGATTTTAATCGCCGGGCGATAGCGACTTGTGGGCCACGCATCACTATTGCTATGGTCCCTACACACTGAATGATGTAGGGGCATTTTGTAGTGGGTCCTACACACGTAGCGATGTATGTAAATGAGCGTTCTGAGCGATGCTAGATTGATGTTATATTTTACATGGCATGTTGCTATGGGAGACCAATCAGATACTTTCTATTATCTTCTAGTAGGTGCTAAAGAAATAAGTAGATTCAGATTGGTTGCCCATAGCAACATCCCATGTAAAATAGAATCCCTTAGTCAATTTTCCCCATAGTGCCTGATTCCTATTACCCCACACATACTGTAATAGTGCCCCTTATTCACACTATGTTATAACATAGTGCCACTTACACATAATGCACCAGTAGTAGTGCAGTTTACACATAAGTTCCACATTAGTAGCAACACTTATACACGTAGGACCTTATTCTGTTTGACTCGCCTCAAGATACATGCATCATGTTAAATTTGAAGTGTGCTACCATTAGACAATGGGCAGAATATAATCAAGGGAAACAAAAAGAGTGTCTATAGGTTGTGTAGTGGTGTAACAATAGCCCCACAGAACGGCCGCAGGGAGGCGCTGAGTAAAGTGTGGGCGCCGGGGGTCTGCGGGGCTATTGTTCCGCTCCTGCCTTACCCCAGTTGCCGCTTGCCGCCTCTAACCGGGACGCAGATCGGCGCGGGGGGGGAGGGGGGTAACGAGGGGGGTGTTAACTTTCTGGAGGGGGGCACTGAACATTCCCGGCAGGGGGGGGGGGGGGGGGGCGCTATATTTGTAGTTACGCTTCTGAGGTTGTGCACTGAAGAGATTTACTAATAAAAATGTACTTATATTGTATGTTTAAAATTCTGCAAAATCTAAAACAACAGGAGAAGTGAAGAAATATAAAGAATGAGTGTATTAAAGAAGGATATAAAATCCTGACGTGGCAAGGCTCCAGTGTCACTATATTCATAAATATCACTGATTTGGATGTGAGTAATGGTGCGTCTTATTCCAATGGGGACTGGCAGGTTACAAAGTGACACTGTTTCTTCACAAATGTAACAATTGAAGTTACAAAATATGAGTTCACTTCTCTAATATGGTGTGAATTGAGCCTCAGTAATGCTGCTTTCAGACCGCATATCTGGCTTTGACCCTGTATTTGGAAACGTTTCCAAAAACGGGTCTGCCAGATAAAACCCCTTTCACACCGCAGCACTTAAACGGTATACTACCGTTTAAGTGCCGATTTTTTGACACTGGCAGACCCGTTTTTGGAAACTTTCCAAATACAGGGTCAAAGCCAGTGCAGCCTTCAGCCCTCCCCTCCGTGCAGCTCCCCCCCCCCTCGCGCGTGTCGACCGAGAGCGTGTCGACGCCCCCCGCGCATGTCGACGCCCCCCGCGCATGTCGACGCCCCCCGCGCGTGTCGACCCCCCCCCCCCCCCCCGCGCGTGTCGACTTACCCCGTGCCGGTACCTCCGTTGTGGATCCCGGCACTGCAGCTCAGTATGCTCGGAAAGCACTTATGAAAAAAGTGTCTTCCAGAAAATGGCTGCCCCATAGGAAACCCAGTTTAAAAAAACTGTCTTTCGTATGGGGGCAGCCATTTTCTGAAAGACACTTTTTTCATAAGTGCTTTCCGAGCATACTGAGCTGCAGTGCCGGGAACCACAACGGAGATACCGGCACGGGGTAAGTCGACACGGGGGGCGCCGACACGCGGGGGGGCGTCGTCGACACGCGCGGGGGGCGTCGACACGCGCGCGGGGCGTCGACACGCGCGCGGGGGGGGGCTAAAGTGCTGTGAATACTTAATGAGCGCTCATTAAGTATTCACTGTGCTGAATTTAGGACCCAGCTCATTGGCTGGGTCCTAAATACCGTTTCAGAACCGATTTTGAGCCTAAAATACCGGTTCTGAAACGGGTAGGACCCTGCATTTTAACCGGTTAGAAAAAAACGTTTTTTTCTAACCGGTTAAGTGGTCCTGCACCTTTCAGACCGCACACATTACCGTTTTAAAACGGTAAAAAACGGCAATATACCGTTTTTAAAGTGCGGTCTGAAAGGGGCATTAAGGGCCCCATACATCAGCAATTAATTGTGACAATTTTCAGATATGGAGATGATTGCCACAATTCATTTTAGATGTGTGGGCTCCCCCTTTTGGCAATCCAAATCAAAATTGCCAATCGATTGCTTAATCAGGTTTTTAAACATGTTTAATAATCTGGTATTATCTGCAGATCTTTTTTGTATGTGTGGGCATTCCCAATTTGTCTTCTTCATCTATTTACATTACGAAAAGCAATCGATTGGGCAATTTCCAGATATGAAGATGCAATGTTCAGATGGAAAAATCTACCGATCACTGAAATAAATCTGTAATGTGTGGGCAAAGTCAGATAGATTGTAAAATCCATTTATCTGGCCAAAAAAATCCCAGGATCTGGAAATCCATTAATTGTGATTGCTGATGTATGGGGCCCATTAGATTAGCCTGTTTATGATTTAAATCAGCCTAATATATTCTGTGCATATGATATCACCCATATATTAGCTGGGCCTCAGTTTTAATTACTGAGCTATAATGTGTGTGGCTCACAATTATAATATAAAGAGAAGGAACATTGCTGTGTAGCTGTACTAATGGGGGACAGCGTCCTGTCCTTCAATGCCGCTCTAACAGCGATGTTGAGAATAGAGATGAGTGACTGCAGGCAGACACACAGAGCCGCTGTGGACCCTGTGCGGGTGGCAGGCACTTGCCTGGGTAGACTGACGTCTTTTCCCCATACGGCGCTAAACAGAGTAGTGGCAGTGATAACAAGGTTATCTCTGTTGTCAGCAGAGATCAGGTAGGATGCGCATCAATTTTCAACTATACCCATTCAAAATACATTTCATATATGTGTGACACTGGAAGCACTCACACACGGGAAAACGCCGGTGCACGTTTTGCAGTGAGCTTCCTCAGGTCCACCAGATGCTGCCCTGTAAATGCAGATACGCATGCCCTTTCTTACACGCTGCGTTCATACACATGGGCTGCGAATGGATGTTTAACATAAACATCTATTCGCAGGGTGTGGGGGAACACCCACATCATTCAATGGTTGCTGACTATCGAATGATGTGGAAGGCACACGCATAGCTAAGGTTAAGGCCCATACACACTAGAAGATTTTCATTTCAAAAGACTTTGCCAAAATCTGTGATAGATATATCTTTCACCAAAGTAGTGTGTACACATTGAGCTATTTTCCTCAAAGAGCAAGAGATTTTCAGGAGGCAAAAGACTTTGCTGAAAATCTTTCATATAAAAGGCGATTTACATAATGGGCTGGGTTTGAATTACAAGGGTGGGAGCAAGGGCCATTTTATTCAGTGCATTTCTGTTATAGGTGCCTGATTCAGAACTGATTGCTGGGCTGATCTTCAGAGCCCGGCAATCAGGTAAACTCCACCCGCGCTGCAAAATCCCACCCATATGCACGGAAAACATTCAATTTGCAGCTGTGCCCGTAGGGAGAAATACATTCACTTGCAACAGCAATGTATATGTTACGCCATAACAAAATATACATATGTGTAATGCCCATTACACATATACCACATACTGTAATGCCCATTACACATATACCACATACTGTAATGTCCATTACACAATATGCCACACACTGTAATGGCCATTACACATAGGCCACACACCGTAATGCCCATTACATATAATGCCACATAAGTGCTGTTTACCTACATGCTCATTGCTAGGGTTTTCATGCACGGTGCCAGGGGTAACATGCTATGTGCACTGCATCCTTATGCTCACCTTGCCCCGCTGTCTGTCCCTGCCTGCATCAGTAAAGGAGACCGCCGGGCAGAGCGGTGGGGAAATCCGACTGTCTCAGAGCAGGTCCATCTGTTTGCGATTCGCAGCCAATCAGGCAACGGTGGCTTGCGAGTTGCATGCAGGCGTGTCATTCAAAATAGCCACATAGCGGATGGTTGGACCTGCTCTGAGACAGACGGAGGGAGCAGCCTCACTACGTGTGGAGCCAGCCTGACGGGGCGGTGCGGACGAGCGGGACGGCGCTGGTGAGTATGATCTAGAGCAGGGGAGGGGGAGGAGGGAGGAAGGGGGCGGTCAGCTGGGCTGAAAGACTATCATCTCTCAGCCCGTGCTGCGTACACACCTAGCGATGATGGCTGAAAAACCAGCCATCATCACTAGATGTGCTGGTAAAACCAGCAGACTGCCCACCTCGCTGGCGATGATGCGGGAGCGCGCATCATCGCCAGTTGGCTGTCGGTGGGGCATTTTCAGCTGAAAGTCGCCTAGTGTGTATGGGCCTTATCTCTCATGTAACCTTAGATATGCGTTGGCAATCAGCTACCCGCCCACATTACAAGGAGATTTCCATGGTAACACCCAGTGTTCCCATGGGCATGACTATCTGCCGCCCCACACCACTCGGCCGCAGCCTTGGGTGCACGCACCCAGCATATGCACATGTGCAGAAATGTGGCTGCGTATACGCAAAACACCCCACCCCGTACGAACATACAGTCCTTGCGATTGGACCAGAAAAACCCCCATAATGCCTCCAGTAGTAGCTCCACTAATATACATAATATACATAATGTAGCAGCACCTCTTAAACACATAATGTCCACAGTATTAGCGGCACTTGCACATAAGCAGAACCCTTGTGGTGCTATATAAATAAGTGGTAATAATAATAATTATAATAATAATGCCATCAATAGTAGTGAACCATATATACATAATGCCTCCAGTAGTAGTACTCCTTATACAAAAAATGTCCACAGTATTAGCTCCGCTTATACACATACTGCCCTCAGTAATGGTGCACTATATACACATAATACCCCCTGTAATAACGCCCCTTATACACATAATGCGCCCAGTAGTAGGGCTCCTTATACAGGGGCGGATCCAGGATAAAATGACAGGGGGGGCACCATGATAAAAAAGGGTTTGGGTGGGGGAGGGGCGGTGTTAGTGGTGCGAGTGTACATGCTAAGAGAGCGGCAGGAGAGGGTGGGAATGGAATTAAAAATAGGCCCTGGCATTTAAAGTACGCAGGCCCACCATGGCGACAAAAGTGAAGGATGTAGTTGCGCGCGCCGAAGGCGCGCTCCGGAAAAGGGTGTGTGGCCACTCAACAGGGGGCTTGTCAACACCATATACAACTTCTACACATTATGCAACAAAATACTAGACCCCATTATACTTGCCCCTTACACATGATGCCAAATGGAATGAACCAAAATTGACATAATGCCACATGGATTGAGACAAATTTCAAATAATGCCACATGGATTGTGTCAAAATTCACATAATGCCACATGGATTGAGCCAAAATGTACATAATAACACACACGGATTAAGCCAAAATTCACATAATGCCAAATGGATTGTGTCAAAATTCACATAATGCCACACGGATTGAGCCAAATGCATAAAATGCCATACGGATTGAGCCAAAATTCACATAATGCCACATGGATTGAGCCAAAATTCACATAATGCCACATGGATTGAGCCAAAATTCACATAATGCCACATGGATTGGGAAAAAATTCACATAATGCCACACGGATTGAGCCAAAATTCACATAATGCCACATGGATTGAGCCAAAATTCATATAATGCCACACGGATTGAGCCAGAATTCACATAATGCCACACAGATTAAGCCAAAATTCACAATACACTTCATAAACAGGTACATTGTCCATCAAAGGCTCGCATAAGACATTTACACCATAATGTCCATTACACGTTAAGTTACAAGCCATTATGTCCATTATGTGTTATGCCAAACCATAATGCCTATTAAAAATTATGCTAAATAAGTGCTGCTTCTCTACATGCTCATTGCCAAGGGTTCCATGCTCATTGCCATGTGGGATTACATGCTCGTTGCCAAGGGGGAATACATGCTCGTGGTAAATGGGGGACAGCCGCCGCCAGGCAGAAGTGATAGCCACTGACAGTGGCAGAGCCTGGCTGTATTCAGAGCACTGCAGGTCCCAGCTATTTGAAATAATACCCCTTTCACACCAGAAAATGCATTCCCAGGTTGGCCCCTTTTACACCAGCCTAGTCCCTGCATTTTCTGGTGTGAAGGGGAGAGAAAACCACCCCCCCCCCCCTTTAACCAGTTATCTCATTTAACCGGCTATAACTTCAGAACCAACTGACCCATTTACATGAGGCAAGTATTATATTGAAGAACTTTTGAGTGGGCTTTGAATGATTTTGGTCTAGTGAAACTGGAACGTTTGGTTCCAGAGTAATCTGTCCTCAAAGAACATGAACAGCATGAAATTACATTTCAAAAATAAAAAAATCGGTTTACACACAATATCTCTGGAACCGATTGACCAATTTGGACCAGCCTGGTACCATATTGAAGGCCCAGCGATTTGGAATGGAATGAAATCAACCACAAGCTTCTGTGATGCCAGGGGTGGGGGTCGGAATTGACGGGTCCCATATTATCCTATGGGGAAAAAACGTTACAGGTTTGCCAGGCGATATCTCCGGTTCCCTGGGGGCTAGAGACACGGGGCTGGGCTCGTTGGAAAGCCCTGTTCCTCAGCTACAAAATTCATGACAGGGGGGGCACGTGCCCAGGTGCCCCCCCCCCAGAATCCGCCACTGCCCTTATACACACAATGCCCCCACTAGTAGTGTTGCTTACACATTGGGCCTGATTCCACCAACCCTGTTGGTGAGCAAGTGTCATTGCAGGACTTTGGGCGAGACCATTGGGATTATAAGAATCTGGTTCATGCTTTTTGAAAGTGGATCATGGTAAGGTGGTTGCTGCCTTGCCACCATTGGGTGTACAATATTTTATTTAAAAATGAAGTGTTATATTATGTAACCATTTTACTGGGAAAAATGGTAGGCCAGTTGTGAGATGCCCTAAAACGCAAGCATTTGGTATTGGGAGCTGCACATATGCAGTATTTAGGGGAGGAAAAACTCTCCAACACATACAGTTGAGGTTCTTTGAGCCAGGCATCCATTCAGCAGTCAAGTGGTATTGTTAGGAATTCCCAGTGTGTCAGAAGACAGCACCTTGGCCAAAGTTTAGTGCTCCCCTGGTACCATTCCCTATCATTTATGTGCCTTTTGAGAGAATTGGCATGGATCTGATAGGGCCAGTGAAAAAGTCTGCCTTAGGATTAAGCCACCAGATACCCAGAGGCTATACCACTGAGTAATATAAAATATGGCACTATTGCTTGCAAGTTGCTAACACTGTAGATTCACCTGGGAATTCTGAAAGACGATTTAATGCATCAAGGTATCACTTTTGCCTCTAACTTTATGAAATCTCTATGGCCTGGTAAATGATTTAATCAGACCGCATATGATAATGAGGGCAGTGTCTCAAGAAAAGCGAGACTGGCATTTACTCCTACCTTATTTGATGGTTGCTGTGTTTGAGAGGTACCCCAATCCTCTACAGCAGGGATGGGGAACATTTGACCCTCCAGCTGTTGTTGAACTACACATCCCAGCATGCCCTGCTACAGTTTTGCTATTTGGCCATGCTAAAACTGTTGCAAAGAATGCTGGGATGTGCAGTTTAACATCAGCTGGAGGGCCAAAGGTTTCCCATCCCTGTTCTACAGGGTATAGTGCATTTGAACACCTCTATGGGAGACAACCCAGAGGGATTTTGGAAGAAGAACAGCCATGGCCGGAAACCAACATTGTTCATGTGTGTTCTAATTGTATGGCTGACTAAGACAGATTGCGCCAATCAAAGTCATGGAAAGGGCTCAATAGTGTCAAAAACAAAATATGACGTTACTGCAGTCAACAGTTCCCACTGCTCAGGCTCACTACTGAAAGCAAGTTGTATGCTTAATGGTGAGGCCCTTATGAGATCATAGAGGCAATGATACCGATCGGTACTTGTTTCCTAGCACGGCCACAATCGCGGCCATTGGGTGTAATTTTTAGTGGCCTGCGACGCGACCGACGCGATGCCCCCGATTTTTCCATTGAAATGCATTGAAAACAGTGAAAATCGCATCGGTCGGGTCGTATGCGGCAAAAAATGCTTAAATGGTCCACCCGGGATGGCCGCGATTTCCCCATAGGGAACAATGTTAAATGCCTCAATTTACCCGCGATGACCGCGATTTCCCATAGGAAACAATGTTAAATGGGTCAATTTACCCAAATCATCATAGGGAACAATGGTAAATGGGCCAGAAACCCCAAAAAACACCCCTGAACATTGACATGTCCCCCCAAAAGTATTTCACGCCACCCCGCAATCAACGTGAACCCGAAGCGTGGCGAGCGCGGCGGTACGCGTCCTCCGACCTTTTCATACCCCCACTATCCACATCGGCGTGGAGTTGAGAATAGAATAGTGTGGGGAGCGCAGCGAGCCACCGAGTCCGAAGCGTGGCGAGTGCAGCGAGCCCCGCGAGGGGACGCGGATACCTTCACAGGTAAACGCGTCCCTTCGCGGGCTTCACAGGTATCCGCGTCCCCTCGCGGGGCTCGCTGCGCTCGCCACGCTTCGGGCTCGGTGTTCTCTATGGGGAAATCGCGGGCATCGCGTCTGGCCCATCGCGCCCCATTTTTTAGTGCATGCGATGGCCGCGATGCCCACGGTTTTACACCCGATGACCACGATCATGATCGTTGTGGCCGTGCTAGGAAACAAGTACCTACCGATCCATTACAAGATTTGCTAGGAGAGTAGAAGGAAAGAGGTACAAATGTACCATATAAACCTGTTAAAACCTTGGAAGGAAAGTACCAGTCAAACGGCTGCCAGTTCCCTCTCCTTTATCACAGAAGCATTCCCAGCCACGGTCCTCAAGGCACACCAAGAGTTTACGTTTTGGTGGTATCCAGGCTTGAGCACAGGTGACTTAATTAGTACCTGAGTGATTGTGATTAATCCAGCTGTGCTGGAGCCTGGATATCAGTAAAAGCTGCACTGTTGGTGTGCCTTGAGGACCGTGGTTGGGAATGGCTGCCCTAGTGCATGGTAGGGCAGGCATGAAAAACCACCTGTGGGCATATGTCAACTGAAAAAAACAGCGAAAACAGCCATGTCGACCTAATGACCTAGACCTGTCTGCATGTCGACCCGATGCTTGTCGACCTAAGGCCGTATACCCCAAAAACGTATTCAAGGCAGTTCACATTGCAGCTTAAACGGGAAAGCCGGGACCCCTTGACAGCAATGAAATAGGCAGCTAATAAAATGAAACGTGTGACTCAGACACAAGACACAAGTGGCACTGTACATAGAGCACTTGGACCCCAACACCCTGAGCCGCTTATCTGCAGAGACTACTGGGCTCCTCTTGTCAGTCTGATCAATCATCCTGCAAGAACATTCAAAGTAGTAAAATAAAATCTGCATTGGGGCTAGAAGCTGGGCCTCCATAACGCCAAAAAGGAAGTATTAGCGGACACAAGATTGTTTAATGTCCAAAGCGTGAATATTGCAGTGCAGTGCGATTGTAAATGTATGACAAGTAATGCAGAATGTGTAGCGGAGTGGCCTAGGTATTGTGCACATGCATCATGGCGTGCTTGCAGGTTTGAATCCCTGGACCTGTGTTGTTTCAACTTTCAAATATATCAAGGGCTTTAACAAGGTACAGGTGGGAGACATTCTTCACAGGAAGAGGAGCAACAGAACACGAGGACATGCACTGAAACTAGAGGGAGGAAGATTCAGGGGAAATGTGAGGAAGAATTTTTTCACAGAAAGAGTAGTAGATAAGTGGAATAGCCTCCCAACAGAGGTGGTAGACGCAAATACAGTAGTACAATTTAAACATGCTTGGGATAAGCATATTGATATCCTTACAAAAAAATCAGGATCAAATATGGTTTGAGGTAACATGTTTAAAAAAAGGGGCAGACTAGATGGGCCAAGTGGTTCTTATCTGCTGTCAAATTCTATGTTTCTATGTTTCTATGTTTCTATTTAGTGGCCAAGAAAGTCCCAGAATGCCAGGTACCTACTGAATTCACCCTTCCTCCTAGCCAGGGCCAGAATTACAATGGGCCTGATGGGGCTACAGCTCCAGGCCCACTCTACAAATAGGCCCATTTTATAGCTGAGGGCCAGGGCTTTCCAACAAGCCCTGCCCAGCATCGTTAGCCCCCCGAGAACAGGAGATACCGTCTGGGAAAACTGGAATGTTTTCCCATAGGATAACATGGGACCTGCTAATTCCGACCCCCGCCCAGTTCAAACGGCTGTCAGTTCCCTCTCCTTTATCACAGAAGCTCAAGGTTGATCTCATTCGAACCCAAGTCCATATGGGTTAATTGATTCCAGAGATATTGTGGGTAAACCGATTTTTTTTTCATTTCTGAAATGTAATTTCATGGCTGTTCATGTTGTTTGAGGGCAGATTTCTCTGGAACCAAACGGCCCAGATTCAAAATCATTCGAAGTCCACTCAAAAGTTCTTAAATATGATACTGGTCTCATGTAAATCGGTCATTTGGTTCCAAAGATATAGCTGTCGGTTAAGGGGGGGGGGGGGGGGGGGTTCTCACATTCCCGGGTAAATCCCTGCATTTTCTGGTGTGAAAGGTTCAGTGCTCTGAATACAGCTGTCCCTCAGTTACTGCGAGCACGTATTTCCCCCTTGGCAATGAGCATGTAATCCCTCATCTCAACAAGCATGGAACCCCTGGTAATGAGCATGTAGGTAACCAGCACTTATGTAGCATATTTTTGAATAGGCATTATGGTGTGTGGCTTAACATGTAATGGGCATTATGGTGTACATTTTTAAAGCGCGCCTTTGGCACGCAATGCCCCTGTTTGTGAAGCATATTGTGCATTATTGCTCAATCCATTTGGATTTAGGTTTAGGTTGACATCCGTAGTGGATGGTAGGGCATGAAATACCACCTTGCAGCACATGATGGCTCCCCAAAAAATTCCTTCCAACCCTGTCGACCTTAGCCATGTCAAGCTATTTCAGGTGTCTACCTAAGCCCTGTCGACCTTCAGCAGTCGACCCAATGCATGAGAATTTAAGGAAGGGTTTGTCAGTCGCACAGAGGTAAAGTTTATTATTATATACGGGTGGACCCTCCTTGCATGATAACAATTAAATATTTGTGAATGGGAGGGTGTGCTACCACAGACACGGAGAGGACATATTTAAGTGGACAGAGAAAGAGTGTCTTTTTCTTGGTGCACCTGGAAAAAGACTCTTTCTCTGTCCACTTAAATACGACCCAATGCATGTCAGCCTAAATAGGGTCAACCTAGTGCCTGTATCCCACAGACTGATGCCTCTGGGACAGGATTAGGGGCAGTCCTTTCCCAATAGGTAGATTTGGAGTAGATGCCCTCCCTCTACCTTAGCCGTATATCACTTCCTACAGAGTGCAAGTACTCAACTGTACAGGAGGGGTGCCATGGGTGAAGGATGTTCTGGGGTGGGAGTGCCATGGGTGGTGGAGGGGGGGAAGCCATCCTCCATCCTCTCCAGCTCTCTCATTGAGCCACCATGGAAAGGCCTCCTGTGGCTGGGTTATTGGCCTCCTGGTGGCAGGGGTTGGTGTGCTGTTGATGCTGGCTCTAGCCTCCAATTGCTGCTTGGCCTGCTGGTTACTATGGCAACCACAATGCGGGGTGGGGCTGCTGCTGGCACAAGGGGTGTTTCCGGGCATCGAGGTGCCCGGCACCCGCCCCAGCGCTCACACCGGCGGGGAGGTGCTGTGCTGCGGGCGGGGGGAGGTGGTGGTCTGCGAGTGGAGAGGGGCTAGGCTAGGCTGCAGGTGGGGAGGTGCTGGGCTGTGGGCAGGGAGGGGAGGAGAGGATGGCGGCTGCGGCTCCGGGATCGTGGGGATGAGGACAGTGAAGTTCCTCCGTCTCCTCTCCCCACTTGATGTCGAGCAGCAAGGGACTCGTGGCCTAGTGGTGCGAGGTGGGGTAGGCAGCAGGTGACCCAGGCCCTCCCCTCAATTGAGAGTGGCAGGGGCTAGGACAAGTATCCCCATAGCAACCCCCTAATGGTGAGGCTGGAGAGGCTAATAGCCCTGATCTGTCACTCTATGACCCTGCCCAGTGTTATACACATGCTCACAGAGTGACAGAACTGGGCTATTATATAGGCACCTCCCTCAAGCCACCAATCGGTCGAGGCACAGGACGAGGCGCGGACAACAAAGCGAAAGGCAGAAGAGGTCGCAAAGCCGCTCGCTAGGTAAGGACCTCGTATTCAATCTGTCCAGTACCCCTTTATGTGTGAATGAGGTGGAAGTGTTATCAAAGGGACTATCTTTTGTCCCCACCTCCAAAAGAGATAAATTCCAGTGGAAAGTGGACACGTTCAGATTTGGACGTTCGAGGCTCCGAGAGCATTTTTCAAATAATGATAATATTTCTAGTGACATTGTGACCCCTAGCATACCTGTACAGCTGAAAAAGTTACAATCTAGATCCACCTATGACCCGCAATCCCACAACCCTTCCATACGGTCCTTTACTAGGATGATGGACAATTCAATTTATTCTGTTGAACATGAGACACAGGCCTCGAATAATCTGACACGCACGGAGCAGCAGGCATTGCGTGACTTACAAAAGAGGTCTGATGTAGTCATAAGGAAAGCGGATAAAGGAGGTTTGGTTGTGGTACAAGACTTGAGTAAATATCTCCAAGAATGTCAGAGACAATTAACTGATCTAGAAGTGTATGAACATTTGACTAAGGACCCCTCTTGTGAATACAAGAGTGAGTTGGACGGTATTTTGTTAACAGCTATTAATGAGGGTCTTATAGCAGAAGAGATTGGTGCAGCATTGCGCACTGAGTTCCCCATTGTACCTCTTTTCTATACCTTGCCTAAGGTGCATACGAGTTTAATTGACCCCCCTGGTAGGCCGATAATTTCAGCCAGGGGCTCATATCACAAGGTCTCTACTTTTCTAGATGCTTATCTCAACCCCTGCATACAACACACAAAATCATATTTAAAAGATACTAATATGTTAATTAAACGATTGCAGGAGATTGAGATATGGCCGTAAAATATGCTATTATGTAGTGCAGATGTCACTGGTTTATACACCTGCATCCCTCACTATTTGGGGATGGATGCAGTAAGTGGGTTGATCAGTGACAATGAGACCTACAGGGGTCCTCCTGCACAGCTCTTTATGCAATTATTGTCACTGGTACTCAATAGGAATTTCTTTACTTTCAATGGTGGCATGTACAGGCAGAGACTTGGCTGTGCAATGGGGTCCCCAGTGGCCCCATCGTACGCCAACGCTTTTATGTGCACCATTGATGAGTTACTGTTTCATCAAGGCCCTTTATACATAGATGACTTGTTAATTTTCTGGCAAGGGTCCAAACAGTCATTGGTTGATATGTTCACAACACATAATCAGTCTTCTAGTCCCGTTAAATTCACATACTCCATCAGTGACACGTCTATTAATTTTTTGGACGTATTGATTACACAACAGGACCGAAGATTATCAACAGCAATATTCGTTAAAGGAACTGACAGGAACACATTGCTCCGTCACGAGAGTTGTCACCCGCTGCCACTGCGTAGGGGTTTACCCTATTCGCAGATGCTCCGGGTGCGACGGATCACTAGTGATCCACAGGAGACGGTAAAACAACTTGACATCATGCAGGCTAAATTTGAAGAAAGAGGGTATAGACGTAGTGACCTCATTAAGATCAAGGAGAGGGTTTTACAGATACCCAGGGAAGTTACTTTAAATCCTCAGGATAAGTCCGATTAGGACCAGCAGAGGATCCCTTGGGTCAATCAGTTTGCTAGTGACAGTCAAACAGTCACTAAAAGAGTGAAACAACATTGGCCCCTGATTGCCACTGACAAAGACCTACACGGTGGTCTTAATAAGCTTCGCATTATGCCCACTTATAAAAGGGGCAGAAACTTAAGTGACTTACTAGTTAAACTTGACATTAGTAATCTTACCCAAAAATCTGTTCCCACCCATTTTTTGTCACGACCTATGGGTTGCTACAGGTGTGTGGGTTGTACTACCTGTGGGTCACTATTAACAGGTAGTTACATTACCCACCCCCACACAGGACGTAGAATACCCATTAGGTCGGCTGTCACATGCTCTACCCGCTTCATTGTATATGTTCTGTCTTGCCCGTGTGGTCTTTACTACGTGGGCAAGACAGTATGTCAGTTTAAAGAAAGGATGGCGAATCATCGCTATGCAATACGGCAGGCACTCTCCAGTGGTGCTAGTGATCAGCCGGTGGCCTGGCACTGTGTTACTCACGGTCATAGCGTTGCCCGTTTACGCTCAAAAATTGTGAACCATGTGCCCCCCCCCCCAATAAGGGGTGGCAACAGGGGTAAAATGCTGTTACAGGCAGAGGCAAGGTGGATCCATGTATTGGACACCACTGCCCCCAGAGGGCTCAACGAGCAACATGGTTTACAAAGTTTTTTGTAGCACATGATGGTCTGTATCACAGACACACCTAAGTATATTGGTACAAAAAGAGCTGATTTGAGTGTCTGGTTCAGCTGCTCATATAGGAATTTTTTTTCTATTTAGCAGATGTTAAGCGCAATAAGTAGATACAATATTAGGACTTCTGGTCAGTATTTTGTAAGTAATATAATGACAGAAATCACATGCGCAATTTCTATGAAATAGCTGGTATCCCTCCTTTTTATTATTTATATGTATTGTTTATGTATTTTTGCATTATGTTGTTGATTATATGCCCTTATGTTTATGCATATATCGTACACACAGGAGTCTCCCTGGGAGGTGCCAGTGATGTGTGTCATGAGGCGGAGGTCATGTCATCTCTGAAGTGTTCCTGCGTTTCACAGGCCAGGGCGCATCCTTGATGATGCATCCAGGAAGTGAGCGGAGGATAGGAGATGCATTGATGAGACGCCGGAGGAGCCGCGCTGACACCTGGGCCAGGTGAGTAATCCTGTTGATTATAATGTGGGGAGTGACCTTTGGGGTATTTAACATGGTGTGTGTGCAGTTATGGGTTGTACCCTGAGGACGAGCTTGCGGCTCGAAACGCTGGTGTCGGTTATCACCTTGTGCTTAATAAAGCATTGAAGTTTTCACTTATCCGTCTCCGAGTGACGCCTTTGCCACCTTGTATGTTTGGACCTTGGAGTCTGAGGAGGGCAACGGAGCAAGGAACCAGCATTGCAAGCAGTGGAGTGCCGGACCCTGCATATCTCTCTCTCTCTCTCTCTCTCTCTATATATATATACTAGGCGATTCATCCTACGGGCGCGCTTCACACCATCCTGAGGGGCTCTGCCCCCTTAACCTGTGACTGTGTATTGCGTGAAATATAGTTACTATTATATGGAGGATTCCCTGCTGTGGATGTGTGCGTGGGTACAGCGAGTGGGGGATGAGTGGGTGCAGTGTTTCCATGGCAGGGTGCAGAGGTACTGCAGGTTGAGGAGGTCCGGGTGCGGGGGTGTCATGGGTGCAGGCCCGGCGACAGGGGGGGTCAAGGGGGACAAGTGTGACGGGCCCCCGGGATCTGAAGGGCCCCAGAGCTTCCGTGTCCCGGCCCGACTGCCTGTACAGAGCTGTATTAAAGCCCCCACCCGTCGGCTGCCGCAAAACATATCTATTACGATCCTTTAGTGCTGCACTGCATACCCCCATTGACAGCCGCATCGGGACCGCAAAGCAGTACTGGGAGGTGAGGTGTCTCTCTGCAGCTTGCAGCAGGAGAGATGCTCGGGAAGCTCAGCTGGCTTCCTGTTGTGTAGAAGTCGTCGCTGACTGTGTGCTGTGGCCGGAGGAGGGGAACATGCAGGACAGATCTTGTGTCAGTCCTGTACTGCATGCAGGGCCGGCCTTAGGCATAGGCCAACTAGGCAATTGCCTAGGGCATTTGGAATGCCTAGGGGCATCAGCAGCTTCTGCTGATTAAAATGATATGCAGCATGCCTATATTCTGTGTGTGAGTGAGGCTGTATCTGCATATGAAATAGTGTATTCATGGAACTCACTGTAACATAGCATTCCGTATGCAGGTACAGCCACAGTCGCACACAGAATATAGGCATGCTGCATATCATTTTAATCAGCAGAAGCTCCTTGTGTGTGCTGGTCAAAACAATGCAAATAAGACGAATTTTCAGCAAAAAAGGCACTGAATGGGTGTGCTGGTTCTATTTAAAATATTGCGGGTAGGGACACCAAAATGATGACTGCTATGATGAGGGTTGATGGTGCTGGGAAAGGGGAGACGGAACTAGTGGCAGAGCTAGGGGGCAACAGTCAAAATCTTGCCTAGGGCGTAATTTAGGCTAGGGCCGGCTCTGACTGCATGACAGCCTCTCTGCGCTGACAAAGTAAGGTATATAAATCTGCCTGACATTCCCTGGCTCCCCGACCCCACCTCACTCGAGGGCGTGCTACAAATGTATGTGAATTTATTTATTTATTTTGTGGAAAAGTGATGTGGTGATAGCCCTTGACCCCCCTGTCACCGGGGACTGCAGTGGGGAGGTGTACGGGGTTGACCAGGATAAGGGCCATGACTCCAGATACAGAGGAAAACTAGTCAGAGTTTGTAAGATGGATGTGGAGTATATACATAAATTATATCTCTCACCACAAAGGGCTAACGGGCTAACGCTGCTTCACTGTACTCAATATCATCCACAATAGGTATTGTTTCATTTGAATCCATGGATCATGTGACATGCGCTCAATTTGTACTGTAGTTAAATAATGTGGTGAACCCCAGACATTTTATTTTGAATACTGAAATCTATGTTAAGGTGTCCATACACGCACCGATCCCGGCGTGCGTTCTGGGCTAAAATAGCATCGCATCGCATCGCATGCCTTGTGCATGCAATGCGATGCGATGAAAAGCAAGTACAAAAAGTATGTGCGGCACATACTTTTTTGTACTGTGCGATGAGATGCTGCGGGAGCGGTGCGTTTATGGGCACCTTTACAACTTATAAGAATATTGAACAACACGTGTGTGTTTATATAAATATATTTGTCTTCTTTGACCTCAAAACATTGTAGGAGTCAGTTATCTACTGAACTTCTGCAGTGCCATGTCTGTGTTTTTTCTGCATCTACAGTCAGACACTCTGCCTATGGGCCTGATTCAGATCCCTACTGCCACCTCTGACTGACCTTTGGCTTTAACTGTGCGGAGTTTGTATATTCTCCCCGTGCTTGCGTGGGTTTCCTCTGTGTACTCCGGTTTCCTCCCACAATCTATATATACTGGTAGGATAATTGGCTCCCAACAAATTAACCCTAGAATGTCTGTGTGCGTGTACATGTGGTAGGGAATATAGATTGTAAGCTCCACTGGGGCAGGGACTGATGTGAGTGTTCAACTATTCTCTGTACAGCGCTGCGGAATATGTGTGCGCTATATAAGAAACTGTTAATAAATAATAATAATAATAGTTAATAATAAATAAAATGGAGCATGCATAAGCTATACCGGGACTTACAGCCTGGTTATAGCTCGCAGTTAGAAATAACACTCACAGGAGTTGCTTGTAGTGGGCAATAAACCTTTACTGGCGGTTGTATTTATCATATTGTATATGGACCTTGACATAACAATAACTGGAGGAGGGTGCTAGCCTTTGGGTCTGTGTTTCAAATATATGTCTTTTGATTAAAATTAGTAGGGGCCCCAGAAATATCAGTGTACAGGGCCCCAAGATTTCTGTTGCCGGCCCTGTATGGGTGAGGGCATTAGTACCACGGGTGGGCAAGTGGAAGGTGCAGGGTTAACGCAGGTGGGGGATGGTGTCAGGGGGTGATGTTGTTGTGTGAGAGTTGGGTGCGTTGCAGGTTGTGGAGTTGTAAGTGCAGGGGAGGTGTATGTGGGTGGTGGGGGTGGGTGGAGGGGTGCCATGGGTGAAGGATGTTCTGGGGTGGGAGTGCCATGGGTGGTGGAGGGGGGGGAGCCATCCTCCATCCTCTCCAGCTCTCTCATTGAGCCACCATGGAAAGGCCTCCTGTGGCTGAGTTATTGGCCTCCTTGTGGCAAGGGTTGGTGTGCTGTTGATGCTGGCTCTAGCCTCCAATTGCTGCTTGGCCTGCTGGTTACTATGGCAACCACAATGCGGGGAGGGGCTGCTGCTGGCACAAGGGGTGTTTCCGGGCATCAAGGTGCCCGGCACCCGCCCCAGCGCTCACACCGGCGGGGAGGTGCTGTGCTGCGGGCGGGGGGAGGTGTGGTCTGCGAGTGGAGAGGGGCTAGGCTGCAGGTGGGGAGGCTCTGGGCTGTGGGCAGGGAGGGGAGGAGAGGATGGCAGCTGCTCCGGGATTGTGGGGATGAGGACAGTGAAGTTCCTCCGTCTCCTCTCCCCACTTGATGTTGTCTGAGGTACGGTGCAAGGCAGATGCATTAACGGCGGCAGGGGCAGCTGTGATGTGTGTGTGTGTGTGTGGGGGGGGGCGATCGAGCAGCAAGGGACTCGCGGATTAGTGGTGTGAGGTGGGGTAGGCAGCAGGTGACCCAGGCCCTCCCCTCAATTGAGAGTGGCAGGGGCTAGGACAAGTATCCCCATAGCAACCCCCTAATGGTGAGGCTGGATAGGCTAATAGCCCTGATCTGTCACTCTATGACCCTGCCCAGCGTTATACACATGCTCACAGAGTGACAGAACTGGGCTATTATATAGGAGATAGCTTCCAAATGTCAACACTTGCTGTAATTCATCAGGTCCTTGCAGGGTGCCTTCCGAATGAGTGCGGGAGGCTGCTCAATATCATAGGCTGGCTGCGTGTCAGCAGCACTCTGGACGGCTTACAGGAATAAAAAGACACCATATGGTGTGGTACTAGCTTACCCGTCCGTGTTTTACATGAAAACTGTCTTTTATTTATCAAATGATTTGCAAGACATTGGCAAGGTTAGGAATACATTTTAATTTGAATAATTTTGTCCTTTCTTCAAAGCAATTACAGCAATTAAAGCAATCACAGCATTGCAGACCTTTGGCATTCTAGCTGTTCATTTGTTGAGGTAATCTGAAGAAATGTCACCCTACACTTCCTGAAGCACCTCCCACAAGTTGGATTGGCTTGATGGGCACATCTTGCATACCATACGTTCAAGCTGCTCCCACAACAGCTCAATGGGTTTGAGATCTGGTGACTGCGCTGGCCACTCCATTACAGACAGAATACCAGCTGCCTGCTTCTTCTGTATATCGTTCTTGCATAATTTGTAGGTGTGCTTTGGGTCATTGTCCTGTTGAAGGAGGAAATTGGCTCCAATCAAGTGCTGTCCAGAGGGTATGGCATGGCGTTGCAAAATGGAGTGATGGCCTTTCTTATTCAAAATCCCATTTACTTTGTACAAATCTCCCACTTTACCAGTACCAAAGCTGGTATGGATCATAGGATAGACAGACATTAGGTCTACAGGCATTAGGTCGACATGCATGAAGGACGACATGCATGAATGTCGACATGGGTTAGGTTGACAGGGTCATTAGGTCGACACAAGCAACATGGGGAAGATCAACAGTGAAAAGGTCGACATGGGTTTTTCACTTTTGGGGGGGGGGGCCCTCTCTTTTGGGGGGCCCTCTTAAAAATTATATTATAACTTTTATTGAAGTAAGTGATCTCCCCCTGGGCAACAAGCATGTATTCCCCCATTGCAACGAGCATGTAAATCCCCCTGGCAATGAGCAATTAATTCTCATCCCTGACACAACGAGCATGAAACCACTAGTAACGAGCATGAAACCTATGGCAATGAGCATGAAACCCATCGCAAGGAGCATATAATCCCCAGACAACGAGATGTAACCCCTGACAATGAGCATGTAACCCCTTCCATAGAGCAAGAAACCCATGGCAACATGCATGGCATGTTACTCCTGGCAATGAACATGTAGGTAAGCGGCAGTTATGTGGCATAATGTGTAATAGGCATTACGGTGTGTGGCATAAAGTGTTAAAGGCATTACGGTGTGGCATAATGTGTAATAGGCATTACGATGTGTTGTATAAATGTAATAGGCATTACGGTGTGTGGTATAATATGTTAGGGTTATTATGGTGTGTGGCATAATATGTAATGGACATTGCGGTGTGTAGCATAATATGTAATTGCCATTGTGGTGTTTGCCGCAATATGTAATAAACAATGACATGTGTGACCATGTGTAATAATCCTGGTGCAGTGTGTGTAAGGGGCTCTACTTGGCGCAGTGTGTGATGTATTGGGAATTGGTACTAAAATGTGGCAATGCCCCTTCCCCACACTCATTTCTGAAGGCAGCCCTGAATGTATTTGTCTTCTTGCTCAATTGTGCATCGGGGCCTCCCACTTGTCTTTGCACTCTGGTTACAACCTGTTTTAGCTGTTCTCTGGGTGTAGCACACACCCTTGTAGGAAATATTGAGTTTCTTGCCAATTCCTCACATGGTATAGCCTTAATTTCGAAGAACAGGAATAGACTGTCCAGTTTCACATGAAAGTTCTCTGTTTCTGGCCATTTTGAGAGTAATCAAACCCACAAATATGAGACTCCAGGTACTCAACTAGCTCAAAGGAATGCAAGTTTCATAGCTTTTCTAAAGAGAAAACCCATTTTCAGCTCTGCTAACATAACTGCACAAGGGTTTTTTAATCATCCATTAGTCTTCTAACGGAATAAACAAACACAATGTACCATTAGAACACTGGAGTGACGGTTGCTTTAAATGGGCCTCTATACACTTATGTAGATATTCCTTTAAATTCCAGACATTTGCAGCTACTATTTACCACATTAATAATGTATACAGTGTATTTCTGATTAATTTAATGCTATCTTTATTGAAAAAGTGTTTTTTCTTAAATGACCTCAAACTTTTAAACAGTAGTGTACATGGGTGCATATTATTAGTCAGTGTCTAGTTCAGTGGTAGCCAACTCGAGAGCTACCAACAATTCACGTTTTGCAGCTCACCTCGCAGGTACATATTACTGACTAACACATTTTAAAAGATCCACAGGTGGAGCTAAATACTTCACTTGTGATTCTGGCCCTTATTCAGGTTGGATAGGGCAGCCACGTGTTCGGACGGACCGTCCGAACGGATTGCTCACTCTTTCGGTGAGCGTGAGTCCGCCCACATAACATCCGCGCACGGTCAGTGGGAAAAGCTAGCAAAGGGGAGTGGCATGTATATGAGCATACGCTACCGTGCTCGATCGGGTCTCATCTTTTTCGGTCGGAAACTAAGCGTGTTTCACCGTCCGTAGGAGGAAGCGTACGTCCAATCATGGTGGCGTACGCTTCACATATATGGTCCAGCAATTATTCCCTTTGAAGTTACCTTTTAACAATTACCCAATTATGCTAAGTTTTATTGATTGATTTCTTTATATTAACTCATTTGTTTCCCTTAATTAATATACAATTGAACCCTCATTACATATATTTCTTTTGTTCTAATGTGGCACTTTCATTACTATCTATGTGTCCCCCAATGTTTTATTAAAAAAATAAAATAAAAATTAAAGTAGCCCGTACAGGCGAGCGAGCAGCATCGCAGCAGTGAGAAATGAGCCCTGTAGTTCTGCCATAGTCTGGGCCAAGGCCTCCTTGTGCTCCTGAATTTCTGTTGGGAAGGAAAAAAATGTTATTTTATTATATAAGTTTAACACAAAATCTTGGTCACTTTTTAATGATTAATAAGCTGCCAGTGTAATGTTAAGGCAACACACATTTTAAGAGAGCATTGAAGATGGACCTGCTGTGAAGGGATGCAGTCAAAATCCCGACGGTCAAAATCCCGACAGGGTCAAAATCCCGAATGGGTCAAAATACCGACAAGGACAAAATCCCAACATGGACAAAATCCCGACATTTAAAATCCCGACATTTAAAATCCCGACAGGGTCAAAATCCCGACATTTAAAATCCCGACAGGGTCAAAATCCCAACATATAGAATGTACAGGTGAAACAGTCTACATGACTTTCAGTCGACAGGTGCGAGGTCGACATGGGTTTTTTCACTGTTTTTTGAACCGACATGTGCCGACAGGCGGTATTTCATGCCCTACCAGCCACTAGGGCGTGGTGGGAGAATAAAATAGTGTGCCGACCGCAGCGAGGCACAGTGCCCGAAGCATTGTGAGCAAAGCGAGCGATGCGAGGGGCTGCGGTTCACTTCCAACGGTGTCCATGTTGACTATGTCGACATTCAAGTAAAAAACTGTGAAAAAACCCATGTCGACCTCACACCTGTCGACTGAAAGTCATGTAGACTGTTTCACCTGTACATTCTATATGTCAGGATTTTGACCCTGTCGGGATTTTAAATGTCGGGATTTTGACCCTGTCGGGATTTTAAATGTTAGGATTTTGTCCATGTCGGGATTTTGACCCATTCGGGATTTTGATCCTGTTGGGATTTTGACCGTCGGGATTTCATACCGAATCCGCTGTGATGTTGACACACACAAACACATTACATGACTTTAAATAAGTGCCCTTTGCCTTCTTTGCTGAATGTATGCAACATCACATTTGGGAGGTTTGTGTAGGGGAAAACAGGTCAAACCTCTGGACTAAGGTATGCAGTGTAAGGATCATTACATTGTTGATGTTTATCAGATTCATCTATTTCTGGGCAGAGGAGCTGACATCTATTGCTTACTGTGAATGACAGCGGCAGTTGTCCAATAAAACAAAAAATCTACAACCATTGGATGCGGGAGGCCTGCACCGTGGACCTTATGGAGTCCCAGCGGCATATTGGTGGTCCCAGTAAGATTGTGGAAGTGGATGAGAGTCTGTTCGTCCAAAGAAAAAGCCATGTTGGACGGACGCTGCCTCAGCAGTGGATATTTGGAGGCATTTCAAGGGAAACTGGTGAGTGCTTCGTAACTCAGGTGCAGAAACGGGATGCCAGCACTCCGATGGCCGCCATCAATGAATTTATCGAGCTGGGCACAACTATTTACTCGGATTTCTGGCAGGCCTATAATACCGAGCAGCTGGAACAGCCCGAATATCACCATGCTCGGGTTAATTGTCTTTTTAACTTTGTGGACCCGCACACAGGTGTAAATGGTACAACAAGCGCCTAAGAGTCCTACCTGCAGGAATTCATCTGGCGGAAGACTATGGGCGCTGATAACGCATTTCAGCGTATTCTTCGCGCACTTTTGCTGCTTCCTAAGGCAGAGTGACTCTTTTATTACGTTTTTTTCTTTATTGGGATTAATGTGATTGAATTATTTAATGTGATATTTAATTATTATTTATTGAGTAAATTCATGTTAGCTGTTAACACTTGTACATACCCCCCCCCCCCCTCATTTCTGGAGAGGTAACACGTCATGGGGGCGGGGATGAGGCGGACATCACCAAGCTCCGCCCCTATACCACACAAATGCAGTGATTCATTGGTCTGATGATAGGGGGCAGGCTTAAACAATACACAATGCCGGTATTCCTGTCATTTTAGCCTTGCCCCCTTTACGCAGACCTGCAGATTTTGGTATTTAAGTCAGCAGGGAAAGGGAGTGCGGGGGCTCTTGGGAGCAAGTGGGAGACTTACCCACCTTTATGGGGGAAACTGGGACATATCTGTTTTCCAGTTTGTAGTTAGCCAAACTCTATAACTAAATTGCTTTTTAAATCATGTATTTAAAAAGATGAAATACATGATTTCTTTACTAAACAGAGCTGCACTGATAACGAAAAACATTTATGCCCCTTTCAGACCGCACATATTAACCGTTATATTGCCGTTTTTTTACCGTTTCAAAACGGTAATGTGTGCGGTCTGAAAGGTGCAGAGTGAGTGATTTAACCATTTCCAAAAAAACTATTTTTGGAAACGGTAAATATGGAGGGTCCTACCCATTTCAGACCCGTTTATTTGGTGTCTAGAACGGGTCTGAAACTGTATTCCCCCCACCCCCCCAGCGCAGGGAAGGGAATGGTCACGCCGAGGGCAGGGGGTCCCTGCAAGTGTCCGGGGCACTGTGTCCTGCCCTGCCCGGGGTGAGAGCGGGGGCTGCTGCTACTGCTGGCAGCGCCGGGGACTGCGCCGAGGAGGTGAGCGGGGACGGGCGGCTCTGGCTGGTGTGCGGGCAGCTGTCTGCCCTGACTCACCGTCAGCCTGCAGGTTCCGGAGCGGGGCAGCAGCAGAGTGCGGGCTGCGAGAGCCTGATGTGGATGTCCCGCTGCCTCCTCACCCTCTGGGGAAGGGGGGGGGGGTACCGCTTTTCACTATGCTTGGAGAGACGGCGCTGAGACACAGGCAGCAGCAGCGCAGGGTGTGCTGATGATGAGAGGGACGGAGAGCAGCCAGCGGTGCAGCTGATGGAGAGTGGGCAGGGGGGGGGCATCACCTCACCATGCGCCCCCCCTCACCATGCGCATGATGGGCAGTGACCGGCGGGGGGGCTGGATGGACGGGGGAGCCGAGGAGGTGAGCGGGGACGGGCTGCTCAGGCTGGGCTGTGAGCGGCAGTCTGTCCTGTCCCAGGCGCTGTACCTGCAGCCGGCTCACTGCTCTCACCATCAGGCTGCAGGTTCCGGAGCGGTCGCGGCTGCTACCTCCAGCAGTGGAGTGCGGGCAGAGCCAGATGCTGACATGGTGAGGTCTTCCCGGGATTTCCCGCTGCCTCCCCGCCCTCCGGGGGGGGGGGGGGGCGGGCTGCCTGCACTGGCTTTGACCCTGTATTTGAAAGCTTTTCCAAAAACGGGTCTGCCAGGTAAAAAAAACAGCACTTAAACGGTAATATACCATTTAAGAAATGCAGTGTGAAAGGGGTTAAACCTGGCAGACCAGTGGCGTAACTATAAATTTTGCTCCCCCAAGCCAAAAAAGTTTTGGCGCCCCCCACTAACTAATATATATATATATATAAAATATATATATATACACATACATACATACACACACACACACACACAGGGATCCAGAAAAAATGACAGTGGGGGCACTACAATAAATAAATGGGGGGGGGGCAGTTTCGTGCAGGTTCCTAGAAAAGTGTGTATGGTCTAATAAAACGGGTTGTGGACTCCAAGGAAATACTGTTCCCAGGAGCCACAAATTCATTTTCATCATTCCAGGTGCATGGGATACAGTTCTAGCTGGGGACAGATGGGTATATGCTGGGCAGAGAGAGGGAGACAGATGTGGGGAGAGGGGAGATAGATGCTGAGGAGTGCGCATGGGGCAGATGCTGGGTAGAGAGAGGGTGGTACAGATGTTGGGCAGGAAGAGGAGACAGGTGATGGGCAGGGAGGTGGGTACAGATGCTGGACAGAGAGAGGGGGAGAGATGCTGGGGATGGAGGGGGACAGACATTGGACAGAGAGAGGAAGACAGGTGCTGGGAAGAGGGAGGGGGGATGAATGGTGGGCAGAGAGAGGGCTTGGTTTGCAGGGAGTGGGGGGAGGGATGGTTGACAGGGAGAGGGGGAACGGATGGTGGGCAGAGAGAGGAGATGGATGGTGGGCAGACAGAGGCCGGATGGTGGACAGGGAGAAGGGGTACGGATGGTTGGCAGGGAGAGGAGGGGGGCAGATGCTGGGCAGGCATAGGGGGGAGAGAGAGGATATCCAGTGAGTCGGTGGGCAGATACTGGGCAGGTAGAGTGGGGACAGATATTGGGCAGGGAGTGGGGTAGGCACTGGGATGGAACGCAGGACTGGGGGGCGGGCATAGACGGACTACCTCATACATACATACAAACATACATACATACACTGCCTCCCTGATATATACAGATACATACAGTACATACATACACTGCATCCCTCATACATACATACATACCTACATACATACGACCATCCATACACTACCTACCTCATGCATGCATACATACATACATACATACACTGACTTCCTCATACATACATACATACACTGACTTCCTAATGCATACACTGCCTACCTCATACATACATGCATATATACATACATACATACACTGCCTCCCTGATACATACAGCACATCCATACACTGCCTACCTCATACATACATACATACATACACACACTGCCTCCCTCATACATACATACATACACTGACTTCCTAATGCATACATACATACACTGCCTACCTCATACATACATACATACACTGCCTCCCTGATACATACAGCACATCCATACACTGCCTACCTCATACATACATACATACATACATACATACATACATACACTGCCTCCCTCATACATACATACATACATACATACACTGACTTCCTAATGCATACATACATACACACACTGCATACCTCATACATACATACATACATACATACATACATACACTGCCTCCCTGATACATACAGCACATCCATACACTGCCTACCTCATACATACATACATACACTGCCTCCCTCATACATACATACATACATACATACATACACTGACTTCCTAATGCATACATACATACACACACTGCATACCTCATACATACATACATACATACATACATACATACACTGCCTCCCTGATACATACAGCACATCCATACACTGCCTACCTCATACATACATACATACACTGACTTCCTTATGCATACATAAATACATACACTGCCTCCTTCATACATACATACAACCATCCATACACTACCTACCTCATGCATACATACATACATACATACACACACACACTGACTTCCTTATGCATAGATACATACATACATACATACACTGCCTCCCTCATACATACATACAACCATCCATACACTACCTACCTCATGCATGCATACATACATACATACATACATACATAAATACATACACTGACTTCCTTATGCATACATACATACATACATACACACACACACACACACACACACACACACACACACACTGCCTCCCTCATACATACATACATACACTGCACCCTCATGCATACATACATACATACATACATCCATATGTCCCCAAAATGACATCCATACATGTATCCCAAGATATTAATAATATTGTACATACCACTGGCGCTGGGTGGAGGGCCTGCCAGCAGCAGCACTAGGGAGTCCAGCAGCAGGTGTTTGCAGGGGCCAGCTTAATTGTCCCCTGGCAGAGAAGAGGCAGCTGCTCCGGCCCCAGGAACACATGCTTGTTCTCAATCAGGCTCAGCAGTGACTGGAGGGAGGAGGCGGGGCTCAGAACTGCAGCGTGGAAAGTGAAAGTAAAGTGACTTCCTCTGCTGCTGCTGCCCTTGTAAGCCCCGGCTCCTGAGTCCCGTCCAGCAGCAGCTGCTGCTTTCATTACAGCCGGCGCTGCTGCCTGTCATCCCTCCCTGCATACTAGTTAGTACGCCGGGCGCCCACCGCAGTTGGCTCCCCCAAGCAGCTGCGGGGGCTGCCTTTATTGTAGCTACGCCCCTGTGGCAGACCCGTTTTTGGAGACGTTTTCAAATAGAGGGTCAAAGCCAGTTATGCGGTCTGAAAGCAGCATTACACAGAAATATCCAAATGTATTTTAGTTTTAGTGATTTTTTTTTTTTAAGAATCTGATTCTACGATCACCATGTCTGTTTAACTTTAATATACATGCTTTGATTATATATGCTAATATGTAAAACATTACATTTATAGTTTGGTGGTGTTTGCTGTTGGAAACATAAGTATATTTATATACTGTATTATTTGTGAATGATGCAAGTGCGGGTTGGCTGCCAGAAACATGTGTGAACTGATAGACTGCTCATTCCTTCTTGTGATGCTTTTCTGTCAGCACTGGTGAGGCTATTCTCTGTGATCATGCATGTAACTGCTGGAATATATTATGGGCTTTGTAGCTTGCTGCTTATCTCACGTTCAGTAGTATGAGGTTATGTTGGGCCAGCTGCCAAGTTTAGTTCCGCACAACATACAGATTTTTTAGAAGTCAACAAAAGTGAGATTTTGAAGCTGCGCGGGCCAACATGGTTCTGTGAGACAAGAACAGTAATGGCTATAGTGCTGGAGATGGGTTAAATGCTGGCTGCCACTGACACTATTTTTTTGTTAAACAAATTCATATTATAAGATTTATTATATCTATAAGCTATAAGACAGCGTAGTGCATATGTAATGAGGTAAATGCAGACTGGTGCTTTCACACTGTAGCTCTAACCGTTTTAAAAGGCTAAAAAAATCGTCAATATACCGGTTAAGAGCTGCAGTGTGAAAGGGGTATGAGTTACTGGGTATTATACTGGGCATTTTATTGCTGAGAGTTATATCTACGCATATATGGCACTGAGCTTTAACCCTTTCAAGTCCAACGTCTAGTCAAGCTCAACAGCCCTAGCGCTAGTATCAGATCCAATGGTGAGCCACTTTAAAATAAGAACATTAACATCGTTCAACATTCAATGTAGACTATTTTTGAATTAAAAAAAGAGAAATTACAATTCATTTCAACATTTAAACCAGACTGTTTAAATTGCAAAAATAAATTTGGACTGAAAAAGGTTCATATTTATCATATCATATTATATTTAGCAGGGCATTTACAGTTGGATATATGTTAACATATGTGTCTTGAATATAAGCATTTCTGTTGTACACATTTGCACCCACATCTGCGTAGTCTTGGCTTGCGGCAGCCCCTTACACCTTGGGTTGTGGAAAGGGAGTGGTCTTGATTATAGTAAGTTCTTGATCATGCAAGCAACGCAAGAACACTGAAGATTAGAACTTGAATTTCATACAGAATCTGGAGGTCTGGCATATACTGTAGTTCAGGGGTCCTCAAACTATTTTGCTCTGGGACCCCATTAGACAATAAAAATAAATACAATACCCCAGCAAATTACTGCAGAAGGTCGTCACATCACATGTGCAGGCAGCAGACAGCACATACATGGCAGCATTGTGGAGGCACAAACTGATGTGAGAAGTCTAAAATAGCAGACAAATCAACAGATTTTTCAGACTCCTTGAACCACCGATTTGAAAATGTACTAAGGGCCAGATGTACTAAGCTTCAAAAGTGATAAAATGGAGAGTGATAAAAAGCCAGCCAATCAGCTCCTACCTGCCATGTCACAGACTGTGTTTGAAAAATGTCAGGCAGGAGCTGAATGGTTGGTTGTTTATCACTCTCAATTTTATCACTTTTGAAGCTTAGTGCATCTGGCCCAAAGCCTTGAAAAGTGATACAATGGAGAGTGATAAACCACCAGCCAATCCACTCCTACCTATCATTTTTCAAACTCAGCCTGTGACATGGCAGGTAGGAGCTGATTGGCTGGTTGTTTATCACTCTCAATTTTATCACTTTCTAAGCTTAGTACATCTGCCCCATTGTCTGACGATAATAGAGAAATAACTTCCTGCTCCACCCACATATATAAACTTAACCAATCACAACAGTGCAGCTTATCTGAATCACAGGCATTATACAGAACCTAGGGACAGACCCCAGTTAGGTGACCTAGCTGCCAAAAGCTCACCACCATAAACCACAACGCTACACCGACACCCCCTCCTTCCTCCAACACTTAGCAGCTGTGCAAGATCAGTGAAAAGAAATGGGGCAGCACAGGAGCGCATCACACTTGTAAGTTGAGGAGGTGATGAGTGAGGGGCATAGCCAGTACATACATCTGAGCTATAAAAAGTGTCACTGTATACATGTATGTATTTATGTATGTATGTGTATAAAGAGAACCGATGGCTGATTAAGCACAGAGGTGACATAAACCACTGAAGGGTTCTGTTATGCTGTCAGTTTAAATAGCATGTTGTTAGTTACTATGAGATCTGATTAGGTAGGGAATAGCCAATGGGGGCAATAGGGGAGGAGTTGGCAGGCTAGGAGAGGACAGCAAGTTAGGTGATCGGCCTCTTTGTGAAGTGTTCCCCTCCCTCCCATCCCTATTTTGCAGCATCGGTAGATAGTGGGTGAGCTCTCCCGACATTGATATATCATTAGCCCATGCTCCTGGACGGGAGATGGCTTACACCACCTGCATGGGTGGGTTGTGAAGGGGGTGTGAATCGTGTGTGGTGATGTTTCCCCTATCCTCTGACCGTTCTTTAGTGCCGCCACCATCTATAGTCAGATCATAGTCGAGTTGTCAATTAATAAATTTGACATTCATTTTGAAATGCCAGCACTTGTCTTATTTTAGTGTTAAGATTTATAAGGTTTAAGTTGATAAAGGTTAAGTTTGTTAAAGTGTATGCATAAAGATAGCTGATGGTGAGTTTAATACAACAGTGCTAACATGGGGTATTTTGTCAGTCATCTTATCTACAGTTTCAACTCCGATTGCAGCCGTCTTGTCTCGTAGCAACTCCCAAAGGTGATATTGGATCATCTCGAACACACCTTTGCAGATGATCCTAAACAAATTGAATAGGATTGCAATCAGGTCTCTGGGCTGGCCAAACCCTATTCTTCAGCACCTGTTGTCATTCTCTTAACTAAATGTACTTTTTGTAATTACTGCAGGTATGTTTCAGTTAGTTATCTTGATGTAGTGTGAAACCACAACCAATAAAGCAGGTGCCAGAATGAATGGCATTGAACACCAGGATGTTGGAGTAGTATTTGGAGTCCATGATTTCATGAGTTTTATGAAGTCATCAACCACGCTGTCTCCAAATCATCTCCAGACCTTAATGCAGGGCTGGGCAATTGCGGCCCTCCAGATGTTGATGAACTACACATCCCAGCATGCCTTGCAACAGTTTCAGCATGGCCACATAGCAAAACTAATGCAAAGCATCCTGGGATGTGTAGTTCATCAACATCTTAAGGGCCGCAATTGCCCAGCCCTGCCTTAATGGAACCTCCTCCATGCTTGACTGGGGGATGAACGCAAGCAGGAAGCATGCACTTGCCTGTCACATGATGAACAAACTTACGCCTCTTGGAACCAAACACCTCAAATTGATTCATCTGTGAAAATAATGTTTTTCCACTGTCCATCCTGTGCTATTTAGCCCAAAAATAGCCTTTTCTTTATATTTATGGGCCTAAGCAATGGTTTTCGAGCTGCATCACATCCCTTCAAACATTAAGTGGGAAATTTAATAAGAAAAATTTGTGAAAAAAAAATCATATTTTCATATGAAAATACGATTTTTTGGGGGCATTTACTATGGCAAAAATACAAAAATTCCTATTTTTTGGTATAGTAAATGCCAAAAATACGTATACGCCCCCCTAAAAAAATCGTATTTTCATATGAAAAAATACGAATTTTCGTATTCGTATTGATGGGACATTGATGAATACACCATCGATAGAATACGACAGAAATCACCATTTGATTCCTGATTTACTTAGCTAATTAGCGTAAAACGTCCGCGAATGGCGTGCCAAATACGGCAGGAAAATACATTTTTTTTTCCTGTCGTAATTGGCAGAAGCCTGCACGGATCAGTCAGATCCGTGCAGGCTTCAGTGTGTAAAAAATAGAAAAAAAAAATAAATAAATAAAAAAACCCAGTGTGGGGTCCCCCCCACAGTCGTAACCAGCACCAGACTGAAAGAGCCGGGGCTGGTATAAAAATAATCAGGAAACCAACCGAATAGGGGTTAACCGATACTTTAAAACCAGCCCCAAGCTCCAGGGCCGGGGCTGGTTCACAAAATACGGGGGACAAAATGACTAGGGGTCATTTGGCTGGCTTGCGGCACCTAGCGGCCAATCAGGAGCAAGCCGGCCAATAGCGGTATTCCTGGGGCGGAGCGGCACGATGTAAACTAAGACACCATGTGGCTCTGCTCAGTCTGGCTTGGTTCACGTACTCGGTTTATTTTTTTGCCAAGACCCCTGGACTACTGCTTGATTGAAGAGGACAGATCGTCGCCATAGGATGCTTGTAAGTATAATTTCCTTCCACAGGTCCCCTATGGATTACTTCGGACTCCGGACCCAGACGCCGACATGGACCAGGACACCAGACCAAGGGATACCTACGGGCTCAAGATAGGTAAGTATCAGCAGGGCCGAAACTAGGGTTTCCTGCGCCCGGGGCAAGGCAGTCATTTGGTGCCCCTAGCCCCGGAGACCCACCTCCCCGCTGACAACATCGCCGGAGACCCCCCTCCCCGCTGACAACATCGCCGGAGACCCCCTCCCCGCTGACAACATGCATACCTCCTGTGTGCAGCCAGCGGGGGTCCGGGGACAGGCAGCGAGGTTCCGGGGACTGGTGTAGCCGCTGTAGCGGCAGCTTGACTCCGTCCGTCTCTCCTACTAGTGCGGCGGCGGGAAGCGCTGATGACTTTGAAAAGACTTGCCGGACGCTGATTGGCTGAATTCAGTTTTTTCGCACGGAAAGACCTGTCCGTGAGCATTGTAAAGTCGCCGCACCTGCGCATTGCGAAAGGTACGCATGCGCAGATGAAAAAAAAAAAAAGGATCCGCCCGTTTACGGTCCCACCGTAGCGAGCAGAATAACCCCCTTAATCAGCCCGGTGGCCACCGCTCCAGGGCCACCGGGGACAGCACCAGGCTTCAGCCTGGTCAGGTAAGTCATGGAGGGGGGGGGAACACTTTATTGGGGGGGGGGGGGTGTCCCCACTCCCCACGGGCCCCTGGCCAGGCTGACTGGTCAGTAGGGTGAATGTTTTAGCCGCGGGAACTTATATAATAAGTGTCCCCCGGCTGTGACATTACCCTGCTGGCTGGTTTGGCCTAGGGCTGGTTCTTAAAATACGGGGGGACCCCCAGTCATTTTGTCCCCCGTATTTTGGGAACCAGCCCCGGCCCTGGAGCTGGTTTAAAAAAATCGGGGAACCCCTATTTGGTTGGTTTCCTGAATTTTAATACCAGCCCCGGCTCTTTCAGCCTGGTGCTGGTTACGGCTGGGGGGGGGACCCCACGCCGTTTTTATTTATTTAACCATTTTTTTTACACTCTACAGCCTGCACGGATCTGACTGATCCGTGCAGACTGCCTATACAATTCATATTAGCGGCTGTGTATACGGCCGCTAATACGAATAGTTACGCCATCGGAGGGTTACAAAGCAGTCGTATTTGACTGCTTTGTAAATTCCCCTCCGGAACACGACTTTGCATATGGCTGAAACAGTCATATGCATTCGTATTCATTCGTATTAAGAATACGAATACGATTTTTTTGTATTCGTATTCTTAGTAAATTTCCCCCTACAAGTCAACATTTGATGGTTGAGATTGGCAGCTGTTCAGAATAAAATTCTGGATAAATTTGTCCTCCTGCTTTATGGTCACTCAAGGTTGTCCAGGTAGTGGGTAAAGACTGGGATTCTTCCACTCTATATATGTTGATGTATCGGTATTTGACTTGTGTCTGCTATCACTACAAGCACCTTGTAACCTTGCAGGTGTCATTTGTTTATTTTCAGGGAAGAAACGAGAGGCCAGATGCACTAAGCTTCAAAAGTGATAAAATGGAGACTGATAAACAACCAACCAATCAATCAGCTCCTGCCTGATATTTTTAAAACACAGTCTGTGACATGGCAGGTAGGAGCTGATTGGCTGGCTGTTTATCACTCTCCATTTTATCACTTTTGAAGCTTAGTGCATCTGACCCATTATCCTACTGTTAGCATATTTTTCAATTTTTTTCAGCTCAGGAAGAGTTACCTTTGCACACAGGGGCATGACATCGCAGTTAGGGGTGTGGCTTCATGGGGATGGGTGCAACCGCAAGTCACAGCAGTTGGCCTAATTTTTGTGCAAAAACCACATATCAAGTCATCCTTTAAAGATAAACTGATGTATCTGGATGTGTATTGAAATTGGTGAGCTGTAGTGTATATATAATATATATATATATATATATAATCTTTTGTGTTGTTCGGCACTCCGGACGATGTAGTCACTTACCGCGGTGCCCTTAATATCGTTTGATACAGGGTGCAATCCCCGTCCTGGGATCAGGCACAGGGGAAGGAAAACGGCACTCGCGGATTTTTGTAATTATATTTTATAAATTTATGGTGACATCAGATACAGCATACCGACGTTTCAAGGCTTGTCAGCCTTTTCTTCAGGATGCGCTGTAAAGTGCATATAGTGCTAGTGCAGTGGAATAAACAGAGCAGTCTGCTCTCTTACCTTATGTAGCTTAGTCAGTGAAGCTTTCCCCAGCATGCACGGCACACAGCTTCCGGGACCCACTGTTCAGCCCACAATGATGTCAGACTGTTACCATGGTAACCCTGGACGCCTAGTTCCCTGTCTGCCGGGTGTGGCTTGAGTGAAAGTGCTCTAAAAACAGAGAAGACCAACATTAAAAGCTTGTTGGATGTTTGTTACATAAAATCACACAAGTGTTAAAAATCGCTACAGTTAAAAGGTGCAGTGAGTGTTAAATGTTAAAATACAGGTTCTCAGTACTAAATTTAGAAATGTATTAATGGTATGCACTCTGCCTTATGTGTACCTTAAAGCGCCCCTACATATTATAACAAAAATGGATACTTTGAAAAATACATAGTCAAAAAAAGGGCATGCATGGTAAGCAAATGATCGGTCGACACAGCCGTGTCGACCTCCACAATAAATCCTCGTTATTGTTATACAATTAGATGGTATATGCTTCTCTCTGTCCCTGTATGAGAAAAAGGGGGTTAGAACATGTTATTTATACAAAGGCATTCCATGCAATCATTTCGTTTAGGCCCGCTGGTGCCATGGTGTTCAATCTAAAAATCCACTGGGACTCGCGTTGTGTTAAAAGTCTCTGCCTGTCTCCTCCCCGGCTCAGTGGGGGGATATGGTCGATTATTTGACATTTTAGATTGGCTAGCGTATGTCCATGGTTTTTAAAGTGGCGAGCGACTGGTTGATTAATGTCTTTCCCTTGTAGGCTTGCTACGATGGCAGATCTATGTAAAGCCATCCGGACTCTTAGATTTACAATAGTTTGGCCCACGTAATACTTGCCACATGGGCACATTATAATATAAATAATGAAGGGGGTTCTACAATTCACCACATGATTAATTTTGTAAATCTGGCCGGTTTGGGGATGCTTAAAGGAGGAACCTGCTTCCACATGGTTACATGTCGTGCATGAAGGGCATTTATAGCACCCTGGTTTTTTTTGCTGGATGTTGAACAAAGTCGGAGATGGAGGTTTTGTTATGTTGGTTCTAACCAACATATCGCGCAGGTTTCGACCCCTTTTATAGCTCGGCATAATGTCCTTGTCTCTAAAGCAGGGTAGTTGCCTATCACAACGGACAACTGGCCATATCGCTTTGAGGGCTCTGGGTAAAACTTTAGTCGCTGGGGTGTATGTCGTTACCACTGGGATTTTGTTGAACGCTGAGGTAGATTTCTTAGATTTTCCTGTGAGTAGCTGATTGCGGGGGATTTGTAATATCTGTGCCTTTTGTTTTTTCAAAACAGCTTTGTCATATCCCCTAGCTGCAAACTTATCCACCATAGTATCCAATTCTTGCGAGAGGATGGTACTGTCGCTGTTAATTCTGGCCACCCTCATCATTTGGGATTTGGGTAGGCTTCGCTTCAAGGCTGGTGGATGGTTGCTGCTAGCTTTTAATAACGTGTTCCTGTCGGTTTCTTTGTAATATACAGATGTTACTACCTTGTTGTTCTTAAGTTCGATGTTGACATCCAAATAGTTCACTTTGACAGCGTTGATATGGTATGTGAACTTGATGGGATTTTGGTAATTGTTGATAGCATCTATGTGGTTACTAAGCTTTTTCTGTGGACCAGTCCATATGAGCAAGAGGTCGTCGATATAACGTGTATACAGCCCTATATGTCGACTGATGTTGTCATCTGAAAAAAAGAAGTCGTTCTCTTGTTCGAACATGTAAACATTCGCAAGGGCTGGAGAGACATTCGACCCCATAGAGCATCCCGTCAATTGTAGGTAGTAACAACCGTTGTGCAGGAAGTAGTTTCTGGTGAGTGTTAAATTTAATAATTCCAAGAATAGGGGAATGTCCAAAGCTGAGAAATTAACTTTATGAAGGAATGACCTCATCGAAGAAAGTGCATGTGCATGAGGTATAACCGTGTATAAGTTTTTAACGTCTAAAGTGCACAGTACAGCATTTTGAGGTAGATCTTGTAATGCATCAAGTTTTAATAGCAGCTGGGTAGTATCCTTTAAAAACGTCCTTTGCTTCATGATGTATGGCTGAATCAGCGTATCTAAAAACTGCGAGATCGGTTGAAATAATGATCCCCGGGCTGATATAATGGGTCTGCCCGGGGGGTTTTTGGGGTCCTTGTGGACCTTCGGAATGGTATATATGACCGGATTGATGGGGTGTTCCTGTGTCAGTGTATGCAACACCTTCTTGCTTATGTGTCCCATCAAGTGCGCCTGTCCCAGTACTGTATCCAGCTCCTTCTTAAAAAGGGAAGTAGGATCGCTTGGCAATTTTCTGTATGTGGCCGAGTCAGCCAACATTGCGTCCAGATTTTTTATGTACTGGTCGGTGTCTTGTAGTACTATAGCCCCGCCTTTGTCAGCGGGGCGTATAGTGATAGACAGATTTTGGGACAGATTCTTCAATGCTCTGGCTTCACTGCCCGTCATATTTGACCATTCCTTGGGTGTATTACTATCAAATTTTTTAACCGATTCGTCAACCATTTTTGTGAACGTTTTGATGGATGCGTTTGTGGACGGGGGGTCAAAGGTCGAGTGTCCATGTTTTCTAATAAATTCTTCATGTATATCCCGATTGGGGCTCGTAGAGTTCTGGAAGAATTCTTTGACCCGGAGTGACCGTCCCAGCTTATGTAGATCAACATTCCAATTAAAAGTGTTATGTTTATTTGATGGCACAAATGATAGCCCTTTATTTAAAACTTTTTCTTCATCTTGGGACAAAATATGAGAGGAAAGGTTAAATATTAAATTGGTCTTCTGTTGGCGGTTGGTGGTTTTTTGGATCCTCTGCGATTGACCACCTCGTCTGGTATTTCGGGTGCCTTGCCTCCGGTTCTTGCCCGGGTGAGTCGCCCTAAAGGGACCCCTGATTGGGGTGTACCCTCATCCGAGTCGTCGACAGCAAAGTCGCTATCACTGGTGTATCTGTTGAAATCTTTACGTTGTCTATCCCTCCAAGACGTTCTGGCGTTAGACCGGGTTTTATAGCGTGTAGGTTCCATACCACTCAGCCACCGATAGACTCTCCCATCCTCGTAGTCCGCCTGTACAGTGTCCCATTTTTTTCTTTTAAATTTTTCCAGTTCAGATTTATACTGGCCCAATTGTATCTCCAATTTCTCCCAAAGTGCAATGTGCTTCTTATCAAGTAAGGTGCTTTTGTTATCCTCACGGGTCGCATTGATTTTGGATTTGGTGGTCTGTAGGGTGTTACCGGATTCCTCAATTACCAGGACCATAAGATCCTGGCTACATTTATTTAAAATTGAGATCCATTTCAAGCAGAATTGTGGGTTGTTCCTCCCAATAGTGGGGATGTTGCTGATACGGAAACCCCTTGGAATTCTGTGCGCCCTGTAATAATCTGAAAGCGTAGAGCCATGTAGCTGGAAATCAATTTCTTTCTTGTGTAGTTTGTATAACACATTATACAGGTCATCCGCAGTTTGGGTATGTTGGAGGGGGCTTTCTGTTTCTTTAAATAGGACAGACTGTACATGCTCCTGCGAGAAGGACAGAGTTTCATTGAGGTGCTTTTGTATTTCCACAAAAGAAAGTGCATTGCTTTGCAGGTTATCCATTGTGCAAAAAAACGCTGAGTCCTTGTAGAAAAAGTGGTGAGTGCTAAAGTGCAATGTGCAGAGAAGTGCAGACTCCTGGATAGAAAACAGCACAGGTCGTTTGAAGATAATAAATTGTCCAAAGTCTTGGTAGAATATGTAAAAGATTCCGGTGCCTTAACACGTAGGAGGCACACAGCCCGTGCGTCTCCAAAGTACAATCTTTTGTGTTGTTCGGCACTCCGGACGATGTAGTCACTTACCGCGGTGCCCTTAATATCGTTTGATACAGGGTGCAATCCCCGTCCTGGGATCAGGCACAGGGGAAGGAAAACGGCACTCGCGGATTTTTGTAATTATATTTTATAAATTTATGGTGACATCAGATACAGCATACCGACGTTTCAAGGCTTGTCAGCCTTTTCTTCAGGATGCGCTGTAAAGTGCATATAGTGCTAGTGCAGTGGAATAAACAGAGCAGTCTGCTCTCTTACCTTATGTAGCTTAGTCAGTGAAGCTTTCCCCAGCATGCACGGCACACAGCTTCCGGGACCCACTGTTCAGCCCACAATGATGTCAGACTGTTACCATGGTAACCCTGGACGCCTAGTTCCCTGTCTGCCGGGTGTGGCTTGAGTGAAAGTGCTCTAAAAACAGAGAAGACCAACATTAAAAGCTTGTTGGATGTTTGTTACATAAAATCACACAAGTGTTAAAAATCGCTACAGTTAAAAGGTGCAGTGAGTGTTAAATGTTAAAATACAGGTTCTCAGTACTAAATTTAGAAATGTATTAATGGTATGCACTCTGCCTTATGTGTACCTTAAAGCGTACCATATCAACGCTGTCAAAGTGAACTATTTGGATGTCAACATCGAACTTAAGAACAACAAGGTAGTAACATCTGTATATTACAAAGAAACCGACAGGAACACGTTATTAAAAGCTAGCAGCAACCATCCACCAGCCTTGAAGCGAAGCCTACCCAAATCCCAAATGATGAGGGTGGCCAGAATTAACAGCGACAGTACCATCCTCTCGCAAGAATTGGATACTATGGTGGATAAGTTTGCAGCTAGGGGATATGACAAAGCTGTTTTGAAAAAACAAAAGGCACAGATATTACAAATCCCCCGCAATCAGCTACTCACAGGAAAATCTAAGAAATCTACCTCAGCGTTCAACAAAATCCCAGTGGTAACGACATACACCCCAGCGACTAAAGTTTTACCCAGAGCCCTCAAAGCGATATGGCCAGTTGTCCGTTGTGATAGGCAACTACCCTGCTTTAGAGACAAGGACATTATGCCGAGCTATAAAAGGGGTCGAAACCTGCGCGATATGTTGGTTAGAACCAACATAACAAAACCTCCATCTCCGACTTTGTTCAACATCCAGCAAAAAAAACCAGGGTGCTATAAATGCCCTTCATGCACGACATGTAACCATGTGGAAGCAGGTTCCTCCTTTAAGCATCCCCAAACCGGCCAGATTTACAAAATTAATCATGTGGTGAATTGTAGAACCCCCTTCATTATTTATATTATAATGTGCCCATGTGGCAAGTATTACGTGGGCCAAACTATTGTAAATCTAAGAGTCCGGATGGCTTTACATAGATCTGCCATCGTAGCAAGCCTACAAGGGAAAGACATTAATCAACCAGTCGCTCGCCACTTTAAAAACCATGGACATACGCTAGCCAATCTAAAATGTCAAATAATCGACCATATCCCCCCACTGAGCCGGGGAGGAGACAGGCAGAGACTTTTAACACAACGCGAGTCCCAGTGGATTTTTAGATTGAACACCATGGCACCAGCGGGCCTAAACGAAATGATTGCATGGAATGCCTTTGTATAAATAACATGTTCTAACCCCCTTTTTCTCATACAGGGACAGAGAGAAGCATATACCATCTAATTGTATAACAATAACGAGGATTTATTGTGGAGGTCGACACGGCTGTGTCGACCGATCATTTGCTTACCATGCATGCCCTTTTTTTGACTATGTATTTTTCAAAGTATCCATTTTTGTTATAATATGTAGGGGCGCTTTAAGGTACACATAAGGCAGAGTGCATACCATTAATACATTTCTAAATTTAGTACTGAGAACCTGTATTTTAACATTTAACACTCACTGCACCTTTTAACTGTAGCGATTTTTAACACTTGTGTGATTTTATGTAACAAACATCCAACAAGCTTTTAATGTTGGTCTTCTCTGTTTTTAGAGCACTTTCACTCAAGCCACACCCGGCAGACAGGGAACTAGGCGTCCAGGGTTACCATGGTAACAGTCTGACATCATTGTGGGCTGAACAGTGGGTCCCGGAAGCTGTGTGCCGTGCATGCTGGGGAAAGCTTCACTGACTAAGCTACATAAGGTAAGAGAGCAGACTGCTCTGTTTATTCCACTGCACTAGCACTATATGCACTTTACAGCGCATCCTGAAGAAAAGGCTGACAAGCCTTGAAACGTCGGTATGCTGTATCTGATGTCACCATAAATTTATAAAATATAATTACAAAAATCCGCGAGTGCCGTTTTCCTTCCCCTGTGCCTGATCCCAGGACGGGGATTGCACCCTGTATCAAACGATATTAAGGGCACCGCGGTAAGTGACTACATCGTCCGGAGTGCCGAACAACACAAAAGATTGTACTTTGGAGACGCACGGGCTGTGTGCCTCCTACGTGTTAAGGCACCGGAATCTTTTACATATTCTACCAAGACTTTGGACAATTTATTATCTTCAAACGACCTGTGCTGTTTTCTATCCAGGAGTCTGCACTTCTCTGCACATTGCACTTTAGCACTCACCACTTTTTCTACAAGGACTCAGCGTTTTTTTGCACAATGGATAACCTGCAAAGCAATGCACTTTCTTTTGTGGAAATACAAAAGCACCTCAATGAAACTCTGTCCTTCTCGCAGGAGCATGTACAGTCTGTCCTATTTAAAGAAACAGAAAGCCCCCTCCAACATACCCAAACTGCGGATGACCTGTATAATGTGTTATACAAACTACACAAGAAAGAAATTGATTTCCAGCTACATGGCTCTACGCTTTCAGATTATTACAGGGCGCACAGAATTCCAAGGGGTTTCCGTATCAGCAACATCCCCACTATTGGGAGGAACAACCCACAATTCTGCTTGAAATGGATCTCAATTTTAAATAAATGTAGCCAGGATCTTATGGTCCTGGTAATTGAGGAATCCGGTAACACCCTACAGACCACCAAATCCAAAATCAATGCGACCCGTGAGGATAACAAAAGCACCTTACTTGATAAGAAGCACATTGCACTTTGGGAGAAATTGGAGATACAATTGGGCCAGTATAAATCTGAACTGGAAAAATTTAAAAGAAAAAAATGGGACACTGTACAGGCGGACTACGAGGATGGGAGAGTCTATCGGTGGCTGAGTGGTATGGAACCTACACGCTATAAAACCCGGTCTAACGCCAGAACGTCTTGGAGGGATAGACAACGTAAAGATTTCAACAGATACACCAGTGATAGCGACTTTGCTGTCGACGACTCGGATGAGGGTACACCCCAATCAGGGGTCCCTTTAGGGCGACTCACCCGGGCAAGAACCGGAGGCAAGGCACCCGAAATACCAGACGAGGTGGTCAATCGCAGAGGATCCAAAAAACCACCAACCGCCAACAGAAGACCAATTTAATATTTAACCTTTCCTCTCATATTTTGTCCCAAGATGAAGAAAAAGTTTTAAATAAAGGGCTATCATTTGTGCCATCAAATAAACATAACACTTTTAATTGGAATGTTGATCTACATAAGCTGGGACGGTCACTCCGGGTCAAAGAATTCTTCCAGAACTCTACGAGCCCCAATCGGGATATACATGAAGAATTTATTAGAAAACATGGACACTCGACCTTTGACCCCCCGTCCACAAACGCATCCATCAAAACGTTCACAAAAATGGTTGACGAATCGGTTAAAAAATTTGATAGTAATACACCCAAGGAATGGTCAAATATGACGGGCAGTGAAGCCAGAGCATTGAAGAATCTGTCCCAAAATCTGTCTATCACTATACGCCCCGCTGACAAAGGCGGGGCTATAGTACTACAAGACACCGACCAGTACATAAAAAATCTGGACGCAATGTTGGCTGACTCGGCCACATACAGAAAATTGCCAAGCGATCCTACTTCCCTTTTTAAGAAGGAGCTGGATACAGTACTGGGACAGGCGCACTTGATGGGACACATAAGCAAGAAGGTGTTGCATACACTGACACAGGAACACCCCATCAATCCGGTCATATATACCATTCCGAAGGTCCACAAGGACCCCAAAAACCCCCCGGGCAGACCCATTATATCAGCCCGGGGATCATTATTTCAACCGATCTCGCAGTTTTTAGATACGCTGATTCAGCCATACATCATGAAGCAAAGGACGTTTTTAAAGGATACTACCCAGCTGCTATTAAAACTTGATGCATTACAAGATCTACCTCAAAATGCTGTACTGTGCACTTTAGACGTTAAAAACTTATACACGGTTATACCTCATGCACATGCACTTTCTTCGATGAGGTCATTCCTTCATAAAGTTAATTTCTCAGCTTTGGACATTCCCCTATTCTTGGAATTATTAAATTTAACACTCACCAGAAACTACTTCCTGCACAACGGTTGTTACTACCTACAATTGACGGGATGCTCTATGGGGTCGAATGTCTCTCCAGCCCTTGCGAATGTTTACATGTTCGAACAAGAGAACGACTTCTTTTTTTCAGATGACAACATCAGTCGACATATAGGGCTGTATACACGTTATATCGACGACCTCTTGCTCATATGGACTGGTCCACAGAAAAAGCTTAGTAACCACATAGATGCTATCAACAATTACCAAAATCCCATCAAGTTCACATACCATATCAACGCTGTCAAAGTGAACTATTTGGATGTCAACATCGAACTTAAGAACAACAAGGTAGTAACATCTGTATATTACAAAGAAACCGACAGGAACACGTTATTAAAAGCTAGCAGCAACCATCCACCAGCCTTGAAGCGAAGCCTACCCAAATCCCAAATGATGAGGGTGGCCAGAATTAACAGCGACAGTACCATCCTCTCGCAAGAATTGGATACTATGGTGGATAAGTTTGCAGCTAGGGGATATGACAAAGCTGTTTTGAAAAAACAAAAGGCACAGATATTACAAATCCCCCGCAATCAGCTACTCACAGGAAAATCTAAGAAATCTACCTCAGCGTTCAACAAAATCCCAGTGGTAACGACATACACCCCAGCGACTAAAGTTTTACCCAGAGCCCTCAAAGCGATATGGCCAGTTGTCCGTTGTGATAGGCAACTACCCTGCTTTAGAGACAAGGACATTATGCCGAGCTATAAAAGGGGTCGAAACCTGCGCGATATGTTGGTTAGAACCAACATAACAAAACCTCCATCTCCGACTTTGTTCAACATCCAGCAAAAAAAACCAGGGTGCTATAAATGCCCTTCATGCACGACATGTAACCATGTGGAAGCAGGTTCCTCCTTTAAGCATCCCCAAACCGGCCAGATTTACAAAATTAATCATGTGGTGAATTGTAGAACCCCCTTCATTATTTATATTATAATGTGCCCATGTGGCAAGTATTACGTGGGCCAAACTATTGTAAATCTAAGAGTCCGGATGGCTTTACATAGATCTGCCATCGTAGCAAGCCTACAAGGGAAAGACATTAATCAACCAGTCGCTCGCCACTTTAAAAACCATGGACATACGCTAGCCAATCTAAAATGTCAAATAATCGACCATATCCCCCCACTGAGCCGGGGAGGAGACAGGCAGAGACTTTTAACACAACGCGAGTCCCAGTGGATTTTTAGATTGAACACCATGGCACCAGCGGGCCTAAACGAAATGATTGCATGGAATGCCTTTGTATAAATAACATGTTCTAACCCCCTTTTTCTCATACAGGGACAGAGAGAAGCATATACCATCTAATTGTATAACAATAACGAGGATTTATTGTGGAGGTCGACACGGCTGTGTCGACCGATCATTTGCTTACCATGCATGCCCTTTTTTTGACTATGTATTTTTCAAAGTATCCATTTTTGTTATAATATGTAGGGGCGCTTTAAGGTACACATAAGGCAGAGTGCATACCATTAATACATTTCTAAATTTAGTACTGAGAACCTGTATTTTAACATTTAACACTCACTGCACCTTTTAACTGTAGCGATTTTTAACACTTGTGTGATTTTATGTAACAAACATCCAACAAGCTTTTAATGTTGGTCTTCTCTGTTTTTAGAGCACTTTCACTCAAGCCACACCCGGCAGACAGGGAACTAGGCGTCCAGGGTTACCATGGTAACAGTCTGACATCATTGTGGGCTGAACAGTGGGTCCCGGAAGCTGTGTGCCGTGCATGCTGGGGAAAGCTTCACTGACTAAGCTACATAAGGTAAGAGAGCAGACTGCTCTGTTTATTCCACTGCACTAGCACTATATGCACTTTACAGCGCATCCTGAAGAAAAGGCTGACAAGCCTTGAAACGTCGGTATGCTGTATCTGATGTCACCATAAATTTATAAAATATAATTACAAAAATCCGCGAGTGCCGTTTTCCTTCCCCTGTGCCTGATCCCAGGACGGGGATTGCACCCTATATATATATATATATACACAAGGTTGCACTAGCCCACAAGGGTACACAGGAAATCCCTAGTGGTCCCCTCTGCCTGAAGGCCCCTCCACTCCTCTGATGATCAGGTTCTCGATTGTGAACTTTAATTATACATGTGTTACATTATACTGTACAGGAATATCGTGCATGAAATATATTTATAAATGTACCCAGAACATATACTCTCTAATGGTTAGCCAAGTCTCAGGGCCAGATGTATCAAGCTTCAAGAAGTGATAAAATGGAGATGATAAAAAAACAACCAATCAGCTCCTACCTGTCATTTTTCAAACCCAGCCTGTAACATGACAAGTAGGAGTTGATTGGCTGGGTGTTTATCACTTTCCATTTGATTACTTTTTGATGCTTGATACATCTGGCCCCCCTCATCAGCTCCTTACTGACTTTTTTCAAAGACAGCCTGTAACATGGCAGTTAGCAGGTGATTGGCTGGATGTTTATCTCTCTTTATCACCCTTGCATTTATCTCTTGTTAAAGCTTAATATATCTGCCCCAGTGTTGGCTAGCCACACCCCCTTTGCAGGCTGCCCACACTCCTAAGTAGTATTTATACTGCTAGAGAGTAGGCTTAGGCTATGGATGGATGGAGTGCCTATACAGCAGCTGCAACACCACCTTTCCTTATCCATGTGATGAAACCCTGGCTGCCATAACAGGAGGGATTTGGATTAAACACACAAAAGCTTTAAATACAAAAGTCTGGAAAAACAGGGAGCGGGAGGCTTGGAAAACATTAGGCGGGAGTGACATGGCAGGAAACTGGAGAAACACAAAGGGACAGGGGGCTAGAGAGACAAGGTTTGACTGACATGGCAGGAGGTTGGAGAAACAAAAGGGGATAGGAGGCTGGAGAGACAGGAGGCTGGAGTGACAGGGTAGGAGGCTGAAAAGACAGGTGGCTGAAGTGATGGGATGGAAGGTTGAAGTGATGGGGTAGGAGGCAGAAAAGACACAAGGGGCAGAATATGAGGAGACAATGAGGGACAAGGTAGTGGATTAAAAGATGGGAGAGGAGGCTGGAGTAACAGGACACTGGAGAGACATTGTAGGAGGCACATGAGGCTGAATAGACATAAGAGACACAATGTTGGAATGACAGGAGAAGATGAGACAGGCAGCTAGAAAGACAGGAGGTAGAAGGCTGGAGTGGTGGGACAGAAGCCCGAAGAGGCATGGCAAGATGCTGAAGAGATGTAGGAAGACAGATGGAGACAGTGGAAAGGCAGGAGGCTGGAGTGATGGGGCAGAAACCTAGAGAGACATAGGGGGCAGTAGGCTCAATGGAATACTAGGTGACACACGGGATGACATTGTTTTTCCTACACAAAAGGGCACCATCCGGACATATGATCTCCTACTTGAATAATTAATACCAACTGAACAAAACTGTCTATTCAGTGAGGATCAATTTCTTCAGAGGTTCCCTGTTTCTATTAAAACATTATATAAGTAAGGTATATTTGGAATAGAGAGAAATGTTCTCATAGTACTGTTTGACAAATTGGGTGTTGTGTCATGCTGACATGCTACCTTTCAAGTGATCCCACCCCCTATGATGTGTGGCCATGGCTTTTTTTCATGTGCACATCTTCAGTGCGCACACTGGGTGACACTAAAAAAGTAATCTACTTGCACCACTGTATATATAAAAAAGAAAAAAAACACAAGAAAGGCACCTATAGGACTTGATTCAGGGATGGACATTCCGCCATCAGCACATTATCGCACACCATCAACACTGGCATCAGCCCTATAACAGGTGCAGTTTCACCATTTGACCACAGCCTCTGTATCTGCTTTGCACATTTGGGAATACAGACACTTTCACTGACACACTCATAATACTCCCATAACATGTTCATGATATGTAAAGCACAGCATGGGTTTTATCAAAATAGATCATGTAATGGATGTAATCCTTCTTGACTTTGCAAAGGCATCTGACACGGTACCACATAGGAGGCTGTTCTGGAAAGTAGGTAATATAGAGATGGGGGAAAAAATTGTACTTGGATAAATAATTGGTTAGATGATCGGGAACAAAGAGTAGTGGTTAATGGGAAATTTTCAGACTGGAGAAAGGTGGAAAGTGGATTCCCACCGGGTTCAGTATTGGGTCCCACCTTATTTAATAAATTAATTAATGACATAGGTGATGGCCTGCAAAGTAATATTTCAATATTTGCAGATGACACAAAACTGAGCAAGGAAATTAACTCAGAAGGGGACGTGGAAGCACTGCAAAACAACTTGCAATGTGGGCAGCAAAGTGGAAGATGCAATTTAATGTAGATAAATGCTAAGTAATTCATTTTGGGAGCAAAAATGCTCACGCTATTTATAAATTAAATGAGGTAAGTATTGGGAGCTCTGCAGTGGAAAGGGATTTAGGCATGTTCATAAATGATAGAATGGGTAATAGTGCACACTGCTCAAGTGCGGCAGCTAAAACGAACAGGACCTTGGCATGCATTAAAAGGGGAATGGAATCAAGAGACTCCGGTGTGATAGTACCTCTTTACAAATCGTTGGTAAGGCCTAATTTAGAGTACTGTGTCCAGTTCTGGGCACCTAACCTTAAAAAAAGATATAAATTAACTTGAATTGGTTCAGAGAAGGGCAACTAAATTAATATGGGGTCTTGAGTTGATAGAATATAAAGATAGGCTATCCAGGCTGAATATGTATTCACTTGAAAAACGAAGACTGAGAGGTGATATGATTAGTATGTTCATATACAGGATGGGAAATCATAAGGAGCTGGGAGATGACTTATTCAGTAACAGGGCGGTACTTAGGACGCGTGGGCATGCACTAGGATTTAAAGAGACAAAATTTCATACGGAATTAAGAGGAGGATTCTTCACTGTGAGAGCTGCGCTTGCCATGCTTTATAAAATCAACTCCACGTCAACGTGGATCGTGGTGGTATGAATAGCTCGCCCCGCTTCGGGCTGACTTGGAAAGTGGGGGTATGCAAGGATGGAATAGCATGCAAATCGGTAGGAAATCGCAGAAAATCGTCCAAAAATCGGCCGCTAAATCGCATCGCGGATCGAATCGACAGCAAATCTGCAGTAAAAGAACTCAATGGTGTGCAACTATCAAATGTGTTACAAGCTGCCTCTGGTGGATCTGTGTAAATGCAGCCTGACTCCTGTGTCCTCAATGTGCAGCGCAGCTGCTGCTTAATTAAACCATTAGCTCTGGGCCTTGTGTGTCAGGCTGCTTACCTGTAGTAAGTCTCCTCATTAAGGTAGCTTGTCAGCCTTGGCTATTCTGATTGGGAGTGTTCCCTTTATCTCCCATACTGCATTTCACCAAGGTGATTCTTTGTGCAGCCTGTCTTAGTCTGCTTTCCTGTCAGCTGACGTTTATTCAGCTTCCCAGATCCAGCCTGTGTCAAGTGGCCTTGGAGTTCTCTGCTTGGTCCCAGATCCTGCAATGACAGAGATAAGTGCTCGTTCTATCTCCTGCAGTTTTTCTGCTTTCCATTGCTAGTATATATCTGTGTGGAGTTATATGGTCTCTCTTACTTATGTTTTTGTCATCCAGCTCCACATGGGTTGCTTTGTATATTATTAACACCTTCATGCATTGTTGCATTTATGAGGTCAGCCGGGACATATTGGGTGAGATTTAATAGGATGAGAGTTTCAGAAAGTGAGAGATTTGGTGAGAAATCTCCAGTTTTTTTAAAGCGGCAATCATTTACACTGCAAAATCAAACTGGTTTAGCAGTGAAAATGATTGCCACTTTAAAAAACCTTGGAGATTTCTCACCAAATCTCTCACTTTCTGAAACTCTCATCCTATTAAATCTCATCCATTATGTTTAACACCTTCCTACATTTCTGAACTAATAAGTTTAGCTGGGAAGTATTATTTCTATGTATAACATCTTCTTGCATTATTGCATTCACATATTGTAAAAAGAAAAAAGATAACTCTCTTTTTAGGGGCACTAACTTGTTTACTTGAATTAATAAATGTATTTAATGTGTGTTAATAAGTGATCCAATGCGCTATCCTGCACGTATGTCCCTGGGCACCCAAGGCACAAAAAAGAGGAAGGAAAAACACAGTATAGACAAAAAGAGAGGAAAATAGCGTGTCACAATTAAATATGATTATGAAAAGTGCCAATGCATTCCCTTACAGGGGACTAATCCGAGCTCGCACTAGTGAGCCCAAGACTCAGCGCCCTCCTTCACTTATTCGTATATAGCAGGGCTACAGTTATATAGTGATTTAACGTGAAAACATTAGTGCACACTTAAAAATTGAAAAATTAATTTTTGTTTCAGCTTTGTATGTTCAGTGATTCCCATATATGGTCCTTCGTAGAACTCTTTGGGTCAATGATTAATAAAGCTGAGTTTTTTTGGGTTGCTTAATGTGAAAAAATGGATTCAATTGAATCCATTTTTTCACATTAAGCAACCCAAAAAAACTCAGCTTTATTAATCATTGACCCAAAGAGTTCTACGAAGGACCATATATGGGAATCACTGAACATACAAAGCTGAAACAAAAATTAATTTTTCAATTTTTAAGTGTGCACTAATGTTTTCACGTTAAATCACTATATAACTGTAGCCCTGCTATATACGAATAAGTGAAGGAGGGCGCTGAGTCTTGGGCTCACTAGTGCGAGCTCGGATTAGTCCCCTGTAAGGGAATGCATTGGCACTTTTCATAATCATATTTAATTGTGACACGCTATTTTCCTCTCTTTTTGTCTATACTGTGTTTTTCCTTCCTCTTTTTTGTGCCTTGGGTGCCCAGGGACATACGTGCAGGATAGCGCATTGGATCACTTATTAACACACATTAAATACATTTATTAATTCAAGTAAACAAGTTAGTGCCCCTAAAAAGAGAGTTATCTTTTTTCTTTTTACAATATATGGTTATCCATAACTCTAGGGAGCACCACCAACAAGTTCATGTGAGGTATTGTATACCGATATCAATAAAAAAGTTGGTTCATTCATTCAGGCTTAGGCAATTAAAAGTCAGTGCAAGCCAATTTCTTTTTGCAAAAATTATTGCATTCACGGTAGTTCAGTGGAAGATTGTACCCCTATTTTCCATCTCACTATCTTTTTGTAATTGATCTATGTAGGTGTCACTTGTGTTTAAATTGTTTGTTGGTCTGCTGGAGGATCCCTTCCCATGGAGGACAGCCCTTTTGTTTCTCAGTTTTTTACGGGTTTTAGTTAGTTCCACTCTTGTCCACTCTGGAGGTATTGGGCACCTTGTCCCCCCAAAAGGCCTGGTTGCACCGGAGTTTGCCCCTTCAAACTTGGCTAATATAGGCGAAGTCTTATGCTGGGTACACACCAGGATGACTAGGGCCCGATCCCCTCAATCTAGATCCAATTCTGACCAATTGGATGTAGATTGTGTGGTGATAGGGCCCTTTTCTGTCCTGGTGTGGACCGATACCGATCCGATGCGCGGTCCCGCGGGTCGGTCGTTATTGAGATCCTGCCTGCTGCAGGTAGGATCTCAATGACGACCATACAGCCGGGTGCGGGTCGCCATCGGATCGGACCCGCTCACGGTGCACATCGTGAGCGGGTCGTGCCCCCCCCGCGTCACCGTGAGCGGGTCGGACGAGACACTGACGACCCGCTCACGATGTGCATCGTGAGCGGGTCGCCCTGGTGTGTACCCTACATTAGCTTTGCAGGTGCCCATAATCTCTGGAGGGATTAACAGAGTTAGGGTTAATATTGTGGCCTGTCCTTTTGGTCAAAACTCTTGTCTGGGAAACCCTCAGCATCCTAAAAAAATTATCTCTCTGTGCGGGCGCATGCAAGCAGATGTAAAGGCGTACACATCCGCTCGCATCATAGCACTAGGATTCAGGTGGCGGGGTGGGCATGCATTCACCGGGGCGGCGTTAACCTAATCGTTAGGCAGGCAGCCAATATACGCAGCCTAGCAAGCAGGTCTGAATTAGACCCAAGTGCTTGATTCTGGTTATGTTTCTCAAATGACAGAATTTATTTTTTATTGTGGCTGATATCTTATGTTAAAGTGTCAATTTACTATCCAGGACAACACCAAGATCCTGCACATGATGAGTGTTTTGTGATTCTAAACCTCCTAGAATAAATCCAGTTGGTGAGCTACGCTGCAGTGTTGTCCTTTAATGTCAAGGATAGATTATAAAGACCTCTGTTCAGGATTCACCCGCAGCCAACTGACACTCATACACTTTTGGAGCTCAGCTAGACAGCAATTTATGGTTGTTATTGGGTTCTCAGTACCTCTAGCAAAGGACAGGTACAGTTGTGTATTACCTGCCAGGGCCGGCGCTACCCGCTCAGCACAGTCTGCAAAGCAGGTAGGCGCCGGCCCTGATAGGCGCTCCTGAGTCCCCCCCTTCCCTCTGCCACTATCGCTGCCAGCTGTGGCAGCCTGCGTATGTCACAATAATGACAGTCAGTGGCGCCGGAAGCGGACAATAGGTACCGCACAGATTGGGCATAAATGCCCCCAGGAGGCCGCCGGTAAAGTGGGTTCTTATGCAGGCCGCCTGCCCTTACTAGTGAATCACCCTTCTTGAATGACAGGAGGACGCCGGTCACCGGGCCAGAAGTAACACGCAGCGCTCCCGCTGCCTGCAGCCTGTCACACATCTGCCTGCCTCTCCAAGTCTCCCTGCACAATGGTTGGCAGCTGAGCTAAACACCAACACTGGCAGTAAGTGGAGGAGGAAGATCCCGACACAGGGTCCCCTTTGCAGAGCTCAGGCAGAGCCTAGGTAAATTGGAGGAGTGGGAAGATTCAGTGGTGGGGATTGGCGCTGCCATGAAGCAGAGCTGGACCTGACTCTGAGGTTTCTCTGCCACAATTCCCACCTGCAGGTGCATCCAGCACAGGGCAGGCCCACATTTTCCTAATCAAAAGCCAGTACTGGGGTCCCCATGTCCCCCAGCAGCCTAGCTAACTAATTTTCTGCAGTATGACTGACCTTTTTGCACCATAATATTGACAACCCTGTGATTTACTGGCCATGATTCTAATTGATTCACTCCTCTGTGCCATTTTTTAAAGACTACCCATGCACATAAGCATTTATGCAAATGTGCAGCCGCAGTGTGCACCCCCAGCAATGAGCATGTAACACTGCTATGGGCACCCCTGAGAAATCAGCAAGGTATTCCCCCATGGCAACAAGCAGGTAACTCCCCCTGGGCAACAAGCACGAAACGCTCCATGGGCTACGAGCATGCAAGTCCCCCTTCCCCCATGGCAAGGAGCATGTAACTCCCCCTGGTAACAAGCATTAAATCCCCCTGTGGCAATGAGCATGAAATCACTGGCAATGAGCATGAAACCCCTGGCAAAGATTCGGCATAATATGTAATGGACATTATGGTGTGTGTGTCATACTATGTAATGGGCATTACGGTGTGCTGTATAATATGTAATAGGCATTACGGTGTGCTGTATAATACTGTATGTACTGTAATGAGCATTATGGTGTTGCATAATATCATGTAATGGAAATTGTAGTGTGTGATAATATGTAATGGGCATTACCATCTGTGGAATAATATGTAATGGACATTGCCGTGTGAGTGATCCTGGTGTACTGTGTCTATGGGGCTCTACTTGGCGCAGTGTGTGGAGTAATGTGAATTGGTACTAATATGTGGTGACGACTCCAACCCTCCCTCACACCCTTAATTTTTGCCGTGTGCCTATGGCGCGCACTATCTCTGTTGTTCTTGTATGTGTGTGTGTGTGTGTGTGGGGGGGGGGGTGCGCATTAATGCCTTTTCTGGCACATGGTACCAAAATATTTAGTTACGTAACTGCTGCTGCTGGGCACATATGTGTATAAGTAGCACTACTACTAGGGGCACTATACACCCTTTTTTTAGTAAATGCATTCAGCACGCACTGTCATACATGTAGACTATGGGAGGGCGAAAATTTATAGTTTGCAGGGGGGCGCTCAGCACCCTAGCACCGGCCCTGTTACCTGCATAGCAGTGGTAGACCAGGCAATGATGTTTGATTATTATGTCTCCCAGTGGGAGCATGTATTTTGCAAATAGTGTGGGGTATAGTATAGAAAAATATGGACCACAACATGGTAGGGGCACTGATGATATAGAGTTTACTCCAGTCCAACCTCTCTGTGACCTGCTGGTGAGAAATTATCTGCAACAGCTAAGGACTGTGCCATCCAGTCCACAGATACTTTTCAGCAGCTCAGAATATCATGGTCCATGGTATCGAATGCTGCAGAAGGATAAGGTTGAAAAGTCGCGATGTGATCAATGTCAACCACGACAGTATTTTTATTTTTTTCAAAAAAAGGTGATTTTTCATACTTTACTATCCAAGTGGGCAGAGTGAGAATATAATATGGTGCCCTGGTCGACTTAAATCGATATAGACACAAAAACATGAAAACTCATGTTGACCTTTTTCATGTCAACATTTTTAATGTCAACGTAGTGACTATGTTGACCTATTTCATGTGCCAACCTATAGTGATCGACATAATGACCCATAACGGAACAGTCTCCTCTGTCTCTTGTCATCATAAGATCATTAAGCAAACTGGAATGGATCATAAACATCATGGGTTGATCATGAACATTCAGGCAATTTCATCAATGTCTTTTACATCCATTGGGTCAAAGCTGTTCCCTGAAGACATGGTTTACATTGGCAGACTTGAAAACTTGGCACTCCTTTGATGGCACTGTTGAGATTCCAGCTGGGATGGAGAATACCGTATCTGCAAACTCATTGCATCTTAACCAGGAGAGGGTTTCATCATGCTGCAGGCATGCTGGCTTGCAAAGCATCTCCACTGTACAGAAAAGCTGAGCTGATCTATTGTTTGCTGCCATGATTTCATTTGACAGGAACTCGTATGTGGGTGGTTCTGAAATTAGAGGTGAGTTATCTTGGAACATTTGAAGACTTGGGGGGAGATGTACAAAGCTGCAAAAAGTGATAAAGTGAAGAGATAAACAACCAGCCAATCTGCTCCTACTTTTCATTTTTCAAACCCAGCCTGTAACATGGAAGTTGGGAGCTGATTGGCTGATGTTTTATCACTCTCCATTTCATGACTTTTCAAGCTTAGTACATCTGGCCCTTGGAGACTTGAGGAGAGTCTTATGGGCCCCACACACAGGGCGACATTCAGGCATTTTCTGAGCAATTTTACAAAATCACTCAGAAAATGCCTGAAAACGCATATAAATTGCTGTGTGTGTAGACCACACAGCGATTTAAATTCACGGCCCCACCGTTCTGAATCTGCCCAATATCAGAACTGATGGGTCAATTAATTTCAGTGCAGTCACTCAGAAGCTCCTGCACATCTCTTACTTGTGTGGTGCGGGCAGAGGAGTAGGGCCTCTGAGCAGACGATGCGGCACCACAATTCCACCCCCCCCCCCCCACTCACGGCACCCAGGGCTGGAGCGGGCAGGGGTGTCCGTGCCGCAGGGGTACTTGCGGCGCTGTCACTGTATAAAGCTGCTGGTGGCAGCGGGGTCCCTGCAGTGAACTGGGACCTTAGCCGCGCCAGGCCAGCTGGATGGCGGCGAGGCTGAGGAGAAGCCAGGCCAGCAGAGCCTGGAGCCTCAGGTCGTTACTCTCCCAGCCAGCAGGCAGCCCAGGAACGGAGACAGCAGCTCAGAGCCCCACGCCGCCTCCTCCGCCATCTTACCCGCAGGCAGCCATTACCTACCCTCCCCTGACTGACAGAGCGAGCGCCGCCATCTTACCGCCCGCACATTCCGCACTCACAGCCGCCAGTGAGGAGAAATCAGTGAGTGGCGTGGGCAGAAGCGCACGGAGCCGAGCACACACCCGCTGCCGTTTATCGGGCTCCGAAACCGCAGAGGACCGGGCTCTCACTAAATAGAGAATAACTAGCGCTATGCGCGCAACGGCGCGGGAAGCGCTTCTGATTTTGAAAACACTTCACGCACGCTGATTGGCTGAGATTCAGCCAATCAGCGTGCGGCAAGTGGTTTCAAACCCAGAAGCGCTTCCCGCGCCGTCGCGCGCATAGCGCTAGTTATTCTCTATTCAGTGCAGGGACCCCGCTGCCGCCAGCAGCTTTATACAGTGACAGCGCCGCAGTTACCCCCGCGGCACGGACACCCCTGCCCGCTCCAGCACTGCAGGGACGCCAACAGCTATATGCTGGGGGTGAGGGGCGAACTGCCGCCCTCCAGGTGCCGGCGCCCTAGGCAAATGCCTAGAGCTGCCTAGTGGTGGCGCTGGCCCTGGCGGCACCTGGACCCAACCCCACCCTCACGCTAAATAAACTCATCCTGGTGGTGACCTTGTCTCACTGGCATCAGCGGTGATCCTGTTCCCCATCGGTGGTGGTCCACGTCCCGCTCATCCATCTGCGCGGTGGCAGTGGGGGCTGAGGAAAAAATTTGGTACTTGTGCTTCGCTCGCCCACGCTGCGGGCGCCACGCTATTTAAAATCAACTCCATGCCAACATGGATAGTGGAGGTATGAACTATCCATGTTGGCATGGAGTTAAGTTACTTTTTTGGACATATTTCGTGGCGAGCGTACACCCGGAAGTAGCACGGCGCCATGAAACTACACAAGTACCAAAAATTTCAAAATGGCAGTGGCCAGTCAATCATGGCTGTGTCATTGCCCCACCCCCTATAGCTGGCTATATTAGTCAACTGGAGACAGGGGGCAGCCAGTCTGATGGCAGAGGAGGAGCAGAGTAGAGCTCTAAAAGAACAAGCCCTGGGAGGTGGCGGCCATGCAAAAAAGCAGAAAAGGCTGACACCCCCAGGTGAAGAACACAGGCTGAAGCCCTGGGAAGCAGAGGCCATGCAAAAGAGCTTAAAAGGCCGCTGCCCCAGGTGAAGACTGCGCAGAAGCCCTGGGGGGGGGGGAGGGGCCACCCTGGGTGAAGACAAGATGCAGTTTAATAAATTATTTAAAAACCTGTATTTGTGTTTTTATTTTATTATTTCCTTTACATGGGGGGCTATAGGTACCGGCAGGTCTTTAATGCCCCACATGCTGGTTCCTGCGGTTCTCCCAAGTACCAGCATGTGGGGCAGGCTTGCTGGTACCTGTAGTCCTACTGTAAAAGACAATATTACTGATCAGTCCTTCTGCATGTCCAAGTTATGTCAGCCAATGGATAGCACACAAACACGTTTCAACCATAGGAGGTTGAAAAATACCTCCTATGGTTGAATCGCATTGCACTATGCTACCCAGGTGCAGCAGCAGCACAATATTGAAGTCTGCTATCACCTCCAGACAGAAAGTTCCTTTTATATCATCATTATCATTATAATAATAATAATAATAATAATAATCATTTATTTATGTGGTGCCATGAGGAATCTGCAGCGCCCAATTACAGAGTACATAATCAAATAGGCTAGCATAACGAGAACATGGTGACTTAAGGACCCCATACACTATGCGATTTTCGGCCGATTTCATCCCTTTGGGCCGATAAATCGGGTGAAATCGGCCCAAAATCGCATGTGTTTGACATCTGATCTGATGCGCGGTCCCGCGCGCATCGGATCGGATCACGGCGTCGGACCTGCAGAACATAAGATATATCGGAATCTGAGCCATCATGGGTGCTTTTTAGCACCCACGATGTTCAAATCCGATATCTCTTTATATACAGTAGCAGCGCCCCCCCCCCCCCCCCCCCCCGCCGCATTGACGGCTCCCGGCGGAGTTAGTGCAGATGGGGACCGCAGGCGTCGCAGAGCAGAGAACGTCGGCGCGGCGGGAGAATAGGAAGAAATCCTATTCAAAAGACCGGGCGGCCGCTGATTGGCTGAGCTATTATTTAATAATAAATTACTACTGTTTTTTTTCTTTTGATTTCTATTTACTATAGAATATCTAATGCTGGTCGCATGTTCCGTTGTCAAAAAAGTTATTTCCGTGTTTTTTTTCAAGGAACGGTACCAACACATTTGTCCACATCGGTATGTGGTAGAGGGGTTCAGTAAAAGAGCTGTGTGAATTATTTGCTGATAGAATATTGGGAAGTATTAGCCAATTGATTCAGCTCAGGTAGCTGGGAGATTGCAAATTGAGAGCATTTTGTTCTGGGTGAAAGAGGTCATGTTGGAGGATCTACGTGACAAACTCTAAATATAGTATAATGTATTTTCAGATATTTATAACTGTCTCATTTCCAAAGAACACTTTTATAAATGTGCTGCTGTAGAGTACCCAACAAATCCATGTGCATGACGCATACTGCATTTTATCATGCATGCAACTTGCTACGGTGCTGAAATATTTATCTATCTTGGTCGGAAGTGGTCTGATAACTGGAGCAATCTCTGGCATTCCTCTTCTGAGTCACTACACAGGTATGCATCCCCATGCGTTTGGACATTATCATAAAACACTATTTACAGTATGTTACTATATAACTGAAAAGTTGTAAAAGCATCAATGGGGAAGTGTATACATACACTTCCATATAATGGACTACGATTATGTTGATTCAAGGGAAGTACAAGGGGATTTGGGAAATGAAGCGCACCTGGAAGGTATAACTCATACATTATAAAGAGCCTAGTTATGCACTCCGATTTCACCTCTCTGTGAGCCCAGCACATTCTATTAGTGAAGGGGTTAAATAGCTGAACTAATGTGAGGAAGAATAGGTTAAGTGACTTGTCCAGCTGCTGCTCTCCTATGTGTATTTTTAGAGTGCGTGTTGCACCTGTTCCTCTCCGTATCGCTGTCTGTCATGACATATGTTTCATTAAAAGCCCAGGAAAGAGCAGTTTAAAATAGTGTTAGAGGCCGGAGTTTTGGTGTATTTATTAATACATTACTTAAAGATGGGATTTGATCATTTGTTAGTCATACTTCACAGAATAGCTTTGGTTTTATGTATATGCTGCCATGTTTGCATTGCCTCACAATAGTGCCTCAAATTCAAATTATACCACCCAGTAGCACAATCATATTCACATTACACTGCATGCAGTGATCCTGATTCACATTACACCATATAGTAGTGACCCTTATTCCATACCCTCCAACTGTACCGATTTTGCCGGTACAGTACCGTTTTTTTTAACAGCCTGTACCGGCAAAATCAGTTTGTACCGAATGTACCGTTTTTTCTTTAACTCACTGTCAATGTGTGCGCCGAGAAAAATCATTCCTCATCCGCTCCTAGCTGTCAGAGTTACTGTGCTTGCTGCCCTGCGCCGGCTCTCCCCTCCGTTCCCATGAGTGCATTGCGGGCATGGCGTCATGACGTCACGCACCAGTACCACACCCCAGCACTCAGGGGAAGGATGTCTCTGTGCCCTCACTGTCTGCGCATGCGCAGACAGAGAACTGAGGGCATGAATATCTGTGAGGGAGAGAGGGGTGCAGTGGCCAGCCCCGGCACGCATGGGGGATGATCTCCAGGAGGACATCTACAGGTCGCCGTCCGGAGCCTGCCACACTTTAAATGTAACAGCAAAGCACATCAGAGATCTCATCCAGAGTGCAGCAAGTAGGTGGCTCTGCCAGGCTGCACTAAATAATCTCTCCAGCTGTGTCTTCTATCCAGCATCTTGTTAAACTTTGCCTGCAGCTTATGTCACATGGTGGCTTGGTGGGTTGCATTCGGAAAGCGGATGTGGTTACACCCTTTTTGCCCATGACCACGCCCCTTTGTTCATGACCACGCCCCCTTCCTGAATGTGTACCGATTTCTTATCTTCAAATGTTGGAGGGTATGTTATTCACATTATGACACACAGTAGTGCCTCTTATTAAAGTTACCCTACACAGTAGTACTCCTTGTACATGTATGCCAAACAGTAGTGTCACTTATACATAATGCTCACATTAGTATTGATTATACACATAATGCCCACAGCAGTAGTACCCCTTACACCAAATGTCCACAGTAAATTCCCTTTATACAACTATCTATCCCTGTCTCGTCAGCAGCATTCTTCACTTTAGCGGCGATGCTGGAATGAAGTCACATACACTGTGCAATAAGCTTCTGGGACAGGTTTTTCTGTGGAAATTACTCTGTAGAGATGTGGTGGAGGTGGAACTCAGGTCCTTATTCTGGTTGACTTGCAAGGCTGCAAATTCGCATCCTTACGAGTACCCCAGACAGATTTGTGAGCACCCTCGAGAGGAAGTGGGAGTGCAGATGACATCCGTTGATGTCAGCTGACCGCCCCCCACCCCGCACCCGCGTGGATACTGTATCGAATACAGTACTAATATTTAACATTATATATATATACTTTAGTATAGGATGCATCAAACTTTTAAATAATATAAATAAGTTGTCAGGAAAAGAGGTTAAACATACCATAATGAATAAATACACAAACTTAATAGAAGCAGTACTGCACTTTCAAAGCTCACATTCTCCAACCTCATCATGGTAAGGCTCCTGTCTCTTCTTCCTGGCAACTGCTCTCTGGTCCACTGCATTGACTGAGGACACAGAAACGTGGCAGAAGAAGTTACTACCATTTGGCATGTGCAGCAGTTCCGCTCTGTCCCTTACACTGCATGATGTGGCGACAACTCCAGTAATCGTATTATATACCATTGCTATTGTCATAATTATTTTGAACCACTTGCAAAGAGGATAGCAGAAACCCCCCTGCTGATGTATAGAAATCATTGTAGAGAGACTGTATTTGTTTAGGAGGCCCACATTTTTTACATCACATTGTGTTCCTCATTTCCTATACCATGTCCTGCAATATGCTGTATTATTATAACCATAACCCCTCTATGTGATTTACTATTCCATAATAAACTGCTTAGAAGTCAACATATTGCTAGAGCCCTCATTGTTAATATTCGTATAATTACACTGGCAAATGACAAAATTACAGTCAAAATAGATGATTATATCTATGTAAAATATACTGGTTCTGTTCTAGTATTCAGAGAAGCCTTTAGCAAACACAACTAGTACAGTATATGGTCATAGCAGTGTGTTACAGTAATGCCAGACAGAATAGCCCCTATATCCTGGCTTTTACTCTATATTTGAGTGCTGGGTCATTTTGTCGGTCCCAGCCTGACTCCCCTTTCCCACAAAAAAAGCAAATGACCAGGTCAAGCATTTCTACCCGGTAATTTGCTGATCAACGCAGGTATTTCTTCTGTGTGAAAGGGTCAACCCAGGTCAAATTTCCAGGTCTTTGAAAATTTTGAAGGAATGGCAGAAATGGGCCTCATAGATACTCAGAAGAACTGCTGCTCCGGGAACTTGTTCAATAATATCCGCACTTAAGGCTCTGCGGTTGCATGATCTCTCCGTTAATTCTCGAGCCAACATCATTTAGTAAGTTTTAAATCGGCATGCAGAATCCTTCTCAAACTCCGACTTGACATCCCTAGTGCAATGGCATGCTTACGGGCGTAACGCTTTTGATGAATGGATGCTCTTACTGCTGCCACATTTTCTGGAGTCCTAAGTCTGCCAGGTGATTTTCTTTTTAGGATGGATCCAGTTGCCAGAAGTTGAGAAATCCAAAGTAAAATAGTTTTCCAATCCGGTACAGATGCAGACTGAACACGAAGTGTGTACAGAACACTGCGTCACTATCAAAGAACGGTTGTATGCGTAATACGCTTCAACAACAAAGCCAAGATGTTCACCGGTTCAAATCATGATGGGTACTGAAAATGACAGAGCCAGATTTTGAAGAATTCTTCATATAATAAAATTAACCCTGTAATCCTGGAGAGATGTGGCTCATGCATAACTTCTTACTGACTTGTTTCTTGAGTTAACCAGAGCTGAATGAATAAACTATTATAAAGTCTAGGACATCTATTAATTATCTGAGTTCAGATTCATTTGGTAAAAGTCAATGTTAATTTCAGACACCAGTAGCACAAATTAGGCAGGTAGGTGCTGAATTTTAAACCAATTGACCTTATTTCAGTCTATAAATTGCAAAGTGGGATTGGAATGCAATATTCAGTTATTGTATTTATCTGGTTTGGTGTACGATAAAGTATGTGTGATAGACAACATTGGCACTCATTATCTGTTCAGCAAAGAAGCAGTTAAAACCCTTAACCCTATTTAAAGCTTGAGCTCATATGTCAGTTTGTCCACTCAGTGCATGTTCTGGTATAAAAGGACACAGAGTATGCCCATGTCTTTCACAGAGGCATCTGCTGAGAAGTTAGTGTTTTTGGTCTGCACTAATAGCAGCATTTGCTTGGATTACAAGACATTGGGCATTGGACAGGACTTCTAGTGACAGTGGGGCAGATGTATTAAGCCTGGTGAAGAGATAAAGTGTAAGGATATAACACACCAGCCAATCAGCTGTGTTTGAAATATGACAGTTGGGAGTTGATTGGTTGGTGCGTTATCTCCTTCCACTTTTTCTCCAGTTTATTTCTTCGCCAGGCTTAATACATCTGCCCCAGTGAGTCACCGATGAAAGCAGTGGTAGGCAGGTGGCACCTTTAGTAAATTCAGAATCTGGGTTTCATATCTCAAATTAAATTTGTGGGATATCCCCTGTAAACACTAATTCATCTGGTGGTATCCCCTAGATGTGTCAGGGGGGAACAGCACCAAATACAAGAAATGTCTGTTGCAGGATACCAGTTTCGATTTCACAAACATGTAGGGCTGCTATTTGTGAGATTGGCCAAGTGCTTAGCATCGGTAGCCGACTTCATCTTTAGATGGTATTAAGCCCCATCCATACTAGACGATAAGGTTCATGACCTGCATGTTCAGAAGACATCAATCATCATTAATGATGTGCGTGAGCGAGAGTATCTTTAATGTTACTGAATGTATACGCTAGACCAGATAGTAAAATATATAGCTCCGATGGGCCCTTTCCTGTCTCGTCTAGTGTGTATGCATAAGATAATGTAGCCTTTGGGCTACGGATCACACAGCTTGAGAGGGATCCCTCCCACCGTGGCTATTTGTGCAGACATGGGGGGGGGGCTATTCTGGTCCATTCGCATGGACTGTACGTTCACATGGGGACAGATTTTTGGCGTATGCTCAGCTGCATTACTGCGCATGTGCATATGCTGGGTGCATGGGCGTTCCCATTAAAATGCTGGGCGTTCCCATGGAATTTCCCGGTGACGTGGGTGCTGGGTCCATCACCTGAACAATCCAATCAAAGCGAAGGCAATCCCAATATCAACAGCCAAACAATGTGTCCCTACTTGGCGACCTGACCACCATAGTCGTAGCTAGAAAGGAAATGCATGTAATGTCTTTATGTAATATATGTAATGTCTCCCCCTCCCCCCCGCCCCCCATTTTCATCCCTGCTTGATGCTGCACTGTAATCCACAAAAAATTCCTAGTGTGCGCAAGCATTCATAGCCAATAAAGTTGATTCTATTCTATTTTTTTTTATTTCTTGTTTTCTTTCCTGTCTTTTTCCATGTGAACAATTTCTCCTCAGTGTCCCCTTTTCTATCACAGCATTTTGCATTGTATAATAAGCACAGCACACAAGTCTTTCTTTACGCCCATCCTGGGAACAGCTTTTTTCTGGGATTCTACAAATACCAGAAAGTTATTCCTAAAAGTCATCTTCTGTACACTAGGGTTTGTGTGCCGACCGAATCTCACTAAAGGCCCATACACACTGTGTGGTTCTGAGCTGAAAGCAGATCACTTTTACCGTTTAGGCTGCTTTCAGCTCAAAAGCCGCCCAGTGTGTACGGCCCGGCCATTAACGGTAATCCATTCCTTATCCAAGTAGTTCCCAACTCCATCTACTCTCCCTTCTGTCTAACAGTCCAGGTTTTAAGGATATCAATGTTTTATTACGGAAAGTTTAAAAGGGAAACAAATATGGCACCAAAGAATTCTCATAAACCTGAACCGTTGGTGAGAAAAAGCTTGAGGACCAGAGCTGGAAAGCACGGCTGTAGTCAGTCAGACCATTAGAAAAGAGCTTAATAAAGCAATGAGAGAATTAGAACAACTATTGGGGGAATTCAGCCTGGGCCTGATTCAGATCCACTTGTCAGGGAGCCTATAATTGCTGCCTAGATAGCAGGATAGAACCCCCCCCCCCCCCCCAGCGACTTCCGCATCCCCTCGGTAACATGCGAAGGCGAGAGAAATCCTCCGAAGGGGAGAGAAATCCTGAATGATTTCTCTCCCCTTCGGAAATAAAAGTCAGTGAAAACTGACTTTTATTTCAGCCGCAGATGGCCGTAAAGAGGGAGGGCACTGATGTCATGTGACGTCAGCCGTCCACACAGAGCAGGCACCGACCCCCCTGCACTCCCAGGGGAGCGCCTAACATTTTCATGGGGACGCCCCTAAAATGCTGGCCCAGTTTCCGTCCCCCTCCCTCACCTACCCATGCGAAAGCCTTGGCGAGTGTGATACTTGCCGAAGGCGTTCACACAGGGGGTCTGCACATGCGCAAATACGTGCATATGCAGACCCCCCACCATCGGAACGGGGCCGAATTCTGACACTTCTGATCTGACCTGAATTAGGCCCTCAGTTCAACTTGCTGCCTTGCAGTCCAGCTGTGCACAATTGCAGACATTACTGTTTAATAAGGAATAAGGTATCTTATCTCTCATTTTCCTGCACCTGGCCCTTTCAAAAGCATTCCTGTGGGAGGTCATGGACAACTGAATGATCACCTTTGACTTGCAAACAATTAGAACTCAGAAACATTTATGACAACTGCAGTGGCATATCTATCGTGCAGCAGACCCCTCGGCAGCTTGGGGGAGCCAGCGCCGGCAGAGTCTGCAGCAACCGCATTGACGATCCGGAGTACAGTCTCCGTCCAGATGCTGAGCTAGCTGAGGAGCTGCTGCTGCAAGGAGGTGCCCGGTGCGTTATCATGACGTGATGGAGATGGTTAGACAGTGGCTCCACACAGATTAAATACAAGCTACAGGTACTGACTGAGCAGAAAATTCACCTCACTGTCACTGGGTTTAAGGAGGGGAGGGTACTCCTCCCCTTCCTCGTCTCAGCAGCCTGTGCTGTCTGCTTGTGCAGCCTTCACTATATGCTCCTCCCACATGTGACAGGAGGTTGCAGCAGTCAGACAAACTGAGGAAGGCTGTGGCATTGGTGATTGAAGTCACATCGGCTTACTGGTCCGGCGGCTTCCCTCTATGGGTCCCATGTAATCTTGGATACGGTGCTTCAGTCCAAGAGGTGTGCAGGAATAGGCAAGCTGTCTGGGGGTCCTTAAGGTAACTATAACGATGCCTGTGCCTGTACAAATGTGGTGGGACTACAAGTCCCAGCACATCTTGTCACCTGGATGTGCTGGGACATGCAGTGCCATCACAGCTGGAGTGACTGTGAAAAGCCAAGCATACTATATTAGATATCATGGATTGATGGATATATATATATATATATATATATATATATATATATATATATATATATAATTACACACACATACGTGGGGGGGGGCACACATTTTTTTGGCAGGGGGAGCTAAATTTATAGTTACGCCACTGGACAACTGCAACTGGTAGCTGTAATAGATGCAACAATAAAATGGATGCATAATGGGAGATCCAGCATGAGAGAGATCTCTCCCAAAAAGTGTTTAGATGACTTCAGGGGGGAAAAAAAAGTCTTCAAATTTAAATAATGGATTGGAAGAAAGCTTGGAGGAGTGTCATCTTCATTTGTCTCTATTTGAAAAATAAATAAATAAGTAACAAAACTTAAATAAATAAGTAACACCCCCCCCCCCCCCATGAGCATGACCAGCCCTGGGCTCTCTGAGCCAGTCGTGGTTTCTCAAATACCAGGGGGGGGGGGGGAAATAAGGTCCCCCTATATTCAAGAAACCAGCACCGGGCTCTTGGGCTGGTTCTGGTTCGCAAAATATGGGGGACAAAAGGAGTAGGGGTCCCCTGTATTTTGGAAACCAGCACCGGGCTCAAACAGCCATCAGGGTAATGCCAGAGCCGGGGGACACTTATTATATAAGGTCCCGCGGCCTAAGCATTACCTCTTTAGCATTACCGGGGACTCCTCAGGCCGGGTCCGTGGGGGAGTGGAGACCAACCCAATAAATGGGTCTCCCCCCCTCCAGGGCACCACTGGCCCGGGCTGAAGCCCAAGGCTGTCCCTGGCGCCCCAGGGCTGTGGGCGCAAGGCTGATTATTAATAAAATCATTAGTGGCCAGTGGCCTTATAAAAAAGCGTTGGTGACAGTGTCCCCCCTCCCCCCAAACAAATAAACGTTGGTGGCGAGTGTTCCCTCCCTCCCCCCCCTAAACAAATAAACGTTGGTGGCTAGTGTCCCCCCCTCCCCCCCAAAAAATTAACATTTGTGGCATAGTGTCCCCCCTCCCCCACAAACATATAAACATTGGTGACATAGTGCCCCCCCCCCCCCCAAACAAATAAATGTCGGCGGCATAGTGTTCTCGTCCCCCAAACAAATAAACGTTGGTGGTTAGTGTCCCCCCTCCCTCCCAAACAGATAAACATTGGTGGCTAGTGTCCCCCCTCCCCCCAAACAATTAAACATTGGTGGCATAGTGCCCCCCTCCCCCAAAACAAATAAACATTGGTGGCACAGTGTTAAAAAAAATACTTACCAACTCAGGAGCTTTCCAGCGTCGTGTCCTCTCACTGCAGCTTCCATCCGAGTGCAGAGGGCGGGCGAGGCGGTTCCAGGGCGGCTTCAGCGTGGTGTGCTCCGGCATCTGTGACAGTCGCTCAGATGGACCTGCTAAGGTCCCCCTATATTCAAGAAATCAGCACCGGGCTCTTGGGCTGGTCCTGATTCCCAAAAGGTCCCGCGTCCAAAGCATTACCTCTGTGGCTGGTCAGCCCAGTCCGGGTCCCCAGGGGAGAGGGGACCAACCCAATAAATGAGTCTCCCCCCTCGAGGACGCCACTGGCCCGGGCTAAAGCCCAAGGTATTTGTTGGAAAAAAGTGTCTAGAGCATTTGACCATTCAGCCTGAGATAAATGGGCAATGGTGAGACTAATGTAATGCTTTGCCAAAAGAAAAGCAATGGGATATGCGGCCATAACTGTGTATTTCTCTCTGGTACATGCAGGGGCGGATTGGGAATAAAAACCAGCCCGGGAAATATCTTGAAGCAGCCCTTATGGAGGGGGGGCGCGCTCGCATTACGGGGGTGTGGCCTATTTCAACAAGGCCAAGCCCCATTTTCGCCCCTGTGGGGGCATGGATAGTTGCTCTCCGAGCTGCTGGCTATGTCCCCAGCCCCTCAGGCTGCAGAGCGGGGACGCAGGGTGGCGTAGAATGCTGGGAGGGGAGATGCAGGGTGGCTGAGGACGAAGGGAGGATGTACGCAGGGTGGCACAGGACACAGAGTGTGAGGGGGCATAGTGGCACAGGATGCAGTGCAGGAGGGGGAACGCAGAGTGACAGAGGATGCAAGGAGGGGAGTTGCAAAGTGGTGGAGGATGCAGGGAGGGGAGACGCATGGTGGCACCGTATTAGTGGCAGTATGGGGGGGGGCCGCAGTAGGCTGAAGTTTTGCCTAGGGTGCTGAGAAGCCTTACACCGGCCCTGGGTGGCAGAGGATACAGGGAGGGGGGATGCAGGGTGGCGTAGGATGTAGGGTGACAGAGGGCAGACACAGAGTGGCATAGGATGTGGGTTTGCGGAGGATTCAGGTAGGGAGGGGGAAGCAGGGTGGCGTATATGTATAAATATATGTGTGTGTGTGTGTATATATTATATAACACCCACAGTAGTAACAATACTTATACACGTAATGCTCACAGTAGTACCGACGCTTATACACATAACACCCGCAGTAGTAACAATGCTTATACACATAACGCCCACAGTAGTAACAATGCTTATACACATAACGCCAGCAGTAGTAACAATGATTATACATGTAATGCCTGCAGTAGTAACGATACTTATACACATAACGCCAGCAGTAGTAATGATGCCTATACATGTAATGTCCACATTAGTACCGACGCTTATACACATAATGCCTGCAGTAGTAACAATACTTATTCACATAATGCCCACAGTAGTAACGATACTTATACACATAACGCCAGCAGTAGTAACAACGCTTATACACATAACAACCGCAGTAGTAACGATACTTATACACATAATGCCAGCAGTAGTAACAACGCTTATACACATAATAACCGCAGTAGTAACGATACTTATACACATAATGCCCACAGTAGTAACAACGCTTAAAACAGCCTAGCGGGAAAACTACTTATACACATAATGCCCACAGTAGTAACGATACTTATACACATAACGGCAGCAGTAGTAATGACACCTATACATGTAATGCCCGCAGTAGTAATGACACCTATACATGTAATGCCCACAGTAGTAATGACGCCTATACATGTAATGCCCACAGTAGTATCGACATTTATACATGTAATGCCCGCAGTAGTAACGATACTTATACACATAATGCCAGCAGTAGTAATGACGCCTATACATGTAACGCCCACAGTAGTAATGACATCTATACATGTAATGCCCGCAGTAGTAATGACACCTATACATGTAATGCCCACAGTAGTAATGACGCCTATACATGTAATGCCCACAGTAGTATCGACATTTATACATGTAATGCCCGCAGTAGTAACGATACTTATACACATAATGCCAGCAGTAGTAATGACGCCTATACATGTAACGCCCACAGTAGTAATGACGCCTATACATGTAACGCCCACAGTGTGGCTGGGTGGTGGGTGAAGGAACTTGCGCGGCAGGAGGGTTGAGTGGGCGGTCGGCTGAGTGCATCATCACAGCAGCCATGCTTTGGAACCTCTGAGAACGCCGGGGCCCGGGTCAGCTGTACCCTTTGACCCTCCCTGTCGTCGGGCCTGAGTGCATCCCCCACTCCCATAGGCAGACATGTCACGTAATCAGATCCCCCTCCAGCACAGATCCCAGTCCCCCCCCCCCCCCATAGGCAGACATGTCACATACCCATCCAGCACAACCCATCCAGCACAGCCCCTATAGGAAGACATGGGGGGGGGGGGGATCTGAATGTCACATGTCTGCCTATGGGGGAGCTGAGCTGGAGGGGGATCTGAGTTGTCACAGTGAGTCTGTCTGCCCTCGTGCAGACAGTCACAGACCCCCTTCCCCCTCATGTGCAGGATTGTCACTCACAGAATCCCCTCCAGCACAGCCTACACTGCAACTGGCACATGCAGGGAGATTTATTCCCCATGTCCCTCACAGTGTGACAGGGGTGAGTCTCTCTCTCTCTCTCCCCTTACACCCCACCCCACCCCAGAGCCCACAGTGACTCACATTCATAATGCTGGAAGCTGCAGCCCGGCCACAGCGCTGCTGCTCCTCGTCTCTCTTCCCTCTCAGGCTGACGTCATCAGTCTGAGAGGTGCTCCCCCTGGCTGCCAGCGGCTGTATCTGCAGCTCATTGCAGCAGCAGCAGCAGCAGCAGGGAGCCGGAGGGAAGCAGTGAAGCACACACAGCCATCTTCCTTTAGGGCACAGTGCCGCAGCACAGCACGGAGATGCCGTGGCGGCCCTGTCAGGTAGTATAGGCGGCCGATTCTGACAGAGATGGTGCCGGCCCACCGGGAAATGGCCCGGTTTCCCGGTGGGCCAATCCGCCCCTGGGTACATGAGAGGCTGTTCTGATGAAATGTTGATCAAGCATCCAATGTTAACTACCTTATCTACCCTTCTGATATTAAACACTGCCCCTTTTGGAAGCGGGGTTGGACATAAAGGAAGATAAAGAGATTTCTATGCATTTAAGTTGTATTTGTTGCGCAGAATGTGCCATGGTTTCCTGGAAGGCCATAGCAGTCGGTTCTCTACCACTGTGGTCGGGATTTCTTGGTCATAGATGTGTAAGAAGGAAATTAGATCTTTTGCATCCAAAAATCCCCTGTCCAAGGTGGTGGTGTCCTTTTCTTGGTCATGCAACAAGTCCATAAGGTAGCACAAGAAGCCATTTCCCCTTTAGTGAGACCACACCGCCTTCCAGGTGGAATCCTGATTACATGCTTTGCAAAGTTGGGAGATATGTTTCGTGGAAGGACAAAGTGTGATGTAACATGGTTTCTGTGGCCTGGCACAGACCTTTCCATCCACCAACTGATGTCTTTGCAGTGCTGGTTTTATGGAGAGACGGTAAAAAATTTTACTCTCCCGACTTTATGGTGTTATATATAACAAACTAAAGGTTCAATGGAGGACAGATTGTTTGGCACTGAAACAGTTATCTGCTATAGGTACAAATATTTGCCATCCATTCCAGTCATAGCAGGATCTACATACATAGCTAATGAAAGAGGATTTAACTCTGGACTTGTAAATGCATAGCTGGATTAAAGGCAGTTTGCCAGTAACATGATCGAATTTCATGCGTTTGTTTAACCAGCAGACACAAGACAATGGAACACTGTCCTTCCGCTTACGTTTTCTAAGATATGCTAAGAAGTGATCCTCACAGAACACATGGCCTAGTCAGACCTGTTAGCAGTGGAGTGGTATAACACACCGACAGTTGGGATTCCGACAGTCATTAGCCCGACGTCGGAATCCCGACTGCACAGCAGGGGGAGCGCAGTGGCTCGCTGCACTCGCAACCTATTTTATTCTCCCTCTATGGGGGTCATGGATCCCACGAGGGAGCAGACGGAATTCCGACGTCGGGGTAATAACTGTCAGAATCCCGACTGTCGGTGAGTCATCTGGCACCCGTTAGCAGGGTTGCAATTTTTGCAGATGGGCAAAACCATGCTGCACTGCAGGTGGGGCAGATGTAACATGTGCAGAGAGAGTTAGATTTGGGTGGGGTGTGTTCAATCTAAAATCTAAATTGCAGTGTAAGAATAAAGCAGACAGTATTTACCCTGCACAGAAACAAAATAACTCCCCCAAATCTAACTCTCTCTGTACATGTTACATCTGCCCCCCTGCAGTGCACATGGTTTTGTCCATCTGCAAAAATTGCAGCCTTGCTAACAGGTCTGGATCAGGCTCACAGTACATAGAACTTGTATAAACCATTATTTGAATAAAGTAAAAAAAATCAGAATAGAAAATGTAGTTTGCTTTTAATAAAAGTATAGGTAAAAAGAATAGGAACAAGGGGCGAAATTTAATAGGGATCGATATTTTTTTTGCGATTTTTTTTTTCGCAAAAACTGACATTTTCGGACATTTTCCGAAAATCGCATATCTTATAGGGTGCGATTTTTTCCCCGCTATTTCGCACATTATAAAGGTGCGATTTTTAGGTAAACTAAAAATCACATCCAGATGTTTTCCCATTAAAAAGTATACAAATCGTCTATTTAATGAGATGCGAGTTTTAGTAAAGGTTACTAAAACTCGCAAAATAAATAGACCAGGTTCTGACTGGCGAATTTGTCAGAAACATGCACAGATCAATGAGATCTGTGCATGGTTCTGGTGTAAAAAAAGAGATAAAACCAAAAAGTTAAGTTAAAAAAAACCGGCGTGGGGTCCCCCCTCCAGAGCATAACCAGCCCCGGGCTCAATGAGCCGGTCCTGGTTTCATAAAATCACGGGGCAGAACAAATAGAGTTCCCCTGGATTTTACAAAACCAGCACCAGGCTCAAGGGCAGGTCCTGGTTCCCAAAATACGGGGGACAAAATGAGTAGTGGTCCCCCGTATTTCAAGAACCAGCACCGGGCCCAACCAGCCAGCAGGGTAATGCCACAGCCAGGGGGAGACTCTTTATACAAGTCCCCCCCGGCCAAAGCATTAATTTCCCTGACCGGTCAGCATGGGCAGGGGTCCTGGGGAAGTGGGGACCCCCAAAAGAAGGGGTCCCCCCCCTCCAGAACTTACCTGCCCATGCTGAAGCCTGGGGCTGTCCTCGATGCCCCTGGGCGGTGGGCATCGAGCTGATATTTGGTGTAAAAAATAGATGAAAAACTATTGTCTTATACCGTGGAACTATGAGTCCCATCAAGCCTCCCCCGCATGCTGGGACTTGGAGAACCACAAGTCCCAGCATGCGGGGCATTAAAGGGCCCGCTGGCACTTGTAGTTCCACAGTAAAAGAAATAGTTAAATAAACACACTGACACCCAGTAAAAATAAAACTTTAATACATACAAAGCCCACACATACTGATACTTACCTATCTTGAGCCCGTCGGTAGGTCCCTGGGTCCGGTCCGGGGGCTTGGTTCCGGGGCTCATTTTGTCCCCCGTATTTTGGGAACCAGGACCGGCCCTTGAGCCTGGTGCTGGTTTTGTCAAATACAGGGGAACTCTATTCATTCTTTTCCCGTGATTTTATGAAACCAGGACCGGCTCTTTGAGCCCGGGGCTGGTTATGCTCAGGAGGGGGACCCCACGCAGTTTTTTTTTTTCACTTTTTTTTACACCAAAATCACACATTTCAGAAAATGTGCCGATTTTCATGACTGAAAATCACACATTTTCATGACTAAAAATCGCACTATATCGCATCTCATTAAATATGCGAAAATCAACCCAATAATGCGATTTTAAAAAGTGCAATTTTGTGCAATTTTAAAACATGCCTAAAAATCGGCCCCTATTAAATTTCGCCCAAGATGTCTGAGTTTGGCAGTAATACCTAAAGTATATCAGACATCTTGACAGTAAGCCTAGTAAAAAGCACCGGAATCTTGTGAAAATTAGAGTAACTGATAATAGAGAACAATACCATACACTTTCGACAGGGCTGTAACTAGGGTGATACAGAGGGTTTCACCGCATACCGTGCTGCAGTGTAGTGCTGTTGACACTTGTTTATTATCTGTTTTAATTGCTTTGTCCAGGGCAGAAACTAGGATTTCTCTTTCACCAGAAGCAAGCAAGTTATTTCGGGCAGATTTATTAAGCTCGGTGAAGTGATAAAGTGTCTGGTTTTTATCACCGGCGAATCAGATCCTAACTGTGAAGGGTTGGCTTGAAAAAATGACAGGTAGGAGCTGATTGGCCAGTGATAAAAATTAGACAATTGTTCACTTCACCGAGTTTAATAAATCTACCCCTTAGTGACCTCCCACCACACACACTGAAAATTACTCCACAAAGAAGTGCCCCTTATTTGCATTACACCTCACAATAGCACCCCTTATGGTTTGCCACATAGTAGTAATGCCCTTTATAGCACATAGTGGGGCAGATGTATTAAGCCTGAAGAAGAGATAAAGTGGAGATAAAGTGAAAGCAGATAAAGCACCAGCCAATGAACTGTGTTTGAAAATGACAGTTGGGAGTTGATTGGCTGCCAATCAACTCCCAACTTTCATTTTCAAACACAGTTCATTCATTGGCTGGTGCTTTATCTGCTGTCACTTTATCTCCACTTTATCTCTTCTCTAGGCTTCTCAGCTTAAGAGGGAGAAGCTATGGAAAGTTACAATGGCCCCAGGAGATAGTCCAAACCCAGAAGAGGTAGACAAGGCCATTGGCACAATAGGCCTGGCTGTGGAGCAGCATGTTTATTCTACAATCTGTGGGAAAGAGTCCGCTAAGGACATGTGGACAACTCTACAAGGTGCTTATGAGAATAAAGGCCTAATGAGGAGGATAAGTTTGAGACGCACACTGTATGGAACAAAGTTGAATGCATGCAAGGACATGAACGATTACATTGATAAAATACTATCAATAGCTCAGCAATTGGCATGTGTAGGAGCAAAAGTGGATGAGGAAAAAGTGGCGATGGTAATGCTGCAGAATTTGACAGAAGAATTTGACTTCCTAGTTGTCGCACTAGAGTCGAATGAAACCAAGCTTACAACAGAAGTTGTGAGGGCCAAGCTACTACAGTTCCAAGAGAGAATCCACAAGGATGCCATAGCTGAGGGTTCTGCCTTAGTAGCAAAGGGTGCAAAACCCAAGAAATGCACATTCAAATGTTATGTGTGCCACAAAGTAGGGCACAAGGCTTCAGAATGCAGGATGAAGAACACTAGTGGTACGCACAAGCGGCATGACAAGAAGAACGAGTCAGCACTGAATGTAGCAGACAAGCCAAGGAGGGATTGCTGGTACATGGACTCGGGAGCCTCTAGACACTTCAGCTGCAACAAGGAGTGGTTCAATTCTTTAACACAGTGTACACCCACAACAGTTACAGGGATTGGTGAAAAGGTCCTTACTGCATCAAGTGTTGGGACAATCACAGTGAGACTAAGAATTGAGGGACAGACAGTAGTCACAGATATCCAAGACGTCCTGTATGTACCAGAATTGGGAAGTAACCTCATCGCTATCAGCGTACTCGAGGCAAAAGGCTACAGAGTCCAGTTTGCAAAGGGCAGGTGTATGGTGCATAATGAAAGAGGGACTGTAATTGCTTCAGCAACCCGATGCAACCAACTATACGTCCTAGATACAGATGAATGTGTAGCTTTGGCAGCCTCTGCTGAAAATGAGTCGATGGAACTCTGGCACAGACGTTTGGGACACTTAGGATATGACAATGTCCAGAAATTAGCTGATGGGATGGCAACAGGGATCACAGTGAAAGACACCGAAAGACCTGTGTGCGAGAGTTGCATAAAAGGCAAGCAGACCCGCAACCCATTTCCCAAGTCAGCAGGCAGAGCAGAAACACAGTTAGCTCTGGTGCACACAGATGTGTGTGGACCAATGGAAGAGGAGTCAACCAGTGGTTACAAGTACTTCATGACTCTCATCGATGACGCCACAAGAATGACACACGTATACTTCATAAAGAAGAAAAGTGAGGTGGTCAAGAAAATTGTGTACAAGAACCTAGTGGAGACTCAGACGGGCCTAAAGCTAAAAGCCCTGAGATCCGACAATGGGGGAGAGTACGAAAATGAAGAACTAACCGACTTTCTCAGAAAACATGGCATAAAGCATCAGCTGACGATGGCCTACACGCCTGAACAGAATGGCGTAAGTGAAAGGGCGAACCGAACAATCGTTGAAAGAGCACGAGCGATGGTGAACGATGCTGGCCTGGAGAAGAGTTTTTGGGCAGAAGCTGTATCTACTGCAGTATACCTGAAAAACAGAACACCTACAGTGGCCGTGAAGGGAAAAACCCCCTTAGAGGCCTGGTCTGGGAAGAAGCCAGATATCAGTCATCTCCGTGTCTTTGGGAGCAGAGCTTATGCGCATATACCAAAGGAGAAGAGAAAGAAACTTGACCCGAAATCGAGACAGTGCATACTGCTAGGCTATTGTGAGGAGAGCAAAGGGTACAGGCTCTGGGATGCAGAGAACAGACGTCTTCTGAAATCAAGAGATGTGATATTTCAAGAAACAGCATCACCCACAAAAGCAAAAGAGCAAGAAAAGCAAGCACTAGTAGAGATGTGCGAAATAGAAAGCATACCTGAAATAGAAAATACGAAGAGGGAAGCGAACCAACGAACAGGGCTTCCATAAGAAGCAACAAGGGCATACCAGCCAGAAGGTATGAGGAAGAATATGCGAACATTGCTTTCAGTGAACCTCAGAGTATTCGAGAAGCGAAAGCGTGCAGTGATTGGGCGAAATGGAAATCTGCAATAGACACAGAGCTATCAGCACTGAAAGAGAACAATACTTGGACCATAGTAGATAGGCCAAGCAACCGCAAGACAGTCAAAAACAAGTGGGTTTTCTGCAAGAAGTTAAATTCAGACGGAGAAGTTGCCCGTTACAAAGCCCGTCTTGTTGCTAAGGGATACACACAGAGATCCGGGATTGACTATGGGGAGATATACTCACCAGTTGCGAGGTATAACACTCTTAGATTAGTAATTGCAGTAGCCACCTTACAAAACTTACTGCTATACCAACTAGATTTCGACTCAGCGTTCCTAAATGGAGAACTACTTGAAGAAATCTACATGGAATCGCCAGATCATTATAATGAGGATGAGCTTCAGACAGAGAAGGTGTGTCTTCTGAAGAAATCCATATACGGCCTAAAACAGAGTGGTCGTTGCTGGTACATAAAATTGGACGCAGTACTACTTGAAATGAATTTTATTAGATCAGAGACTGACCACTGCCTTTATCACAAAACTCTGGGAGAAAAGTTGTTCATCATAGCAGTCTATGTGGATGATATACTTATAGCAGGTCACGAAGATCACATCATAGGTGTGAGAGATCAACTAAAACAGAGATTCAAGTTGAAAGACCTAGGTCCAGCCAATCATTTGTTGGGAATGAGAATTGTTCAAGACTTGCAAAAGGGAACAGTCACAGTCGACCAACAAATGTACATCGAAGCAACAATCTTGAAGTATGGGATGGCAGACTCCAAGTCAGTAAATACACCAATTGACAAAAGTATCAAGATTACAAAAGGTATGTCACCAACCACACAAGAAGAGGTAGAGGAAATGCAAGATGTTCCTTACAAGAACGTGGTTGGAAGTCTTATGTATGCAAGTATTGGAACCCGTCCAGACATCACTCATGCAGTCAGTCGGGTGAGCCAATTTGCAATAAATCCTGGAAGGCAACACTGGATCGCAGTGAAGAGGATTCTGAGATACCTAAAAGGTACAAGTTCTTTGAAATTAAAGTTCGCCAAGACAAGCAATTCAAATTTGAAAGTCTTCTGCGATGCCGACTGGGGAGCAGATGAAGATGATCGTCGTTCCCACACCGGTTACCTGTTCATACTGGCTGGGGCAGCAGTCAGTTGGGCGAGTAGAAAACAACCAACCGTTGCTCTCTCAACAACTGAGGCCGAGTACATGGCTCTTACAGAGACATCAAAGGAAGCACTCTGGATCAAAGAGACTTTGTGTGAGTTAGGTCTACTTTATGAAGAAGAGACTATCAGCATCGCATGTGATAACAGGGGAGCAATAGATCTTTCCTGTAGTACCAAGCACCATGGAAGGTCGAAACACATCGCGATTAGACACCACTTCATCAGGGAACTAGTGGAGAGCAAGTCCATCGATGTTGAATACATTGCAAGTGAACAGAATGTCGCTGACATGCTTACTAAAGGACTGTCGACAAACTTGCTTATTAAGTTCGTGAAGGACTGTGGACTTGTTTAAGTTCAAAATGTTGATTTGAAGTTTTGATGTTCTGAGTGTCTTTCTCTCTAACCATATTTTCGGTTACAGGTATAACAAAGGACAAAGTATTGTATTAAGTTCTTTTATGTAGCCGAAGACAGCCTTGAGCGAGGGGGAGTGTTAGAAAGCAGCGTCCTGCGTCTGTCTCCATACACTGGTTAGTGGGCAGCCTACAGACTGCCTTGTCCCCCTGCAGCCACTGTAGCTAGACGTCACCCTGAGTGACAGCTTACTGAGCGAATAGCAGGGCAGAGTCCCCTGACCCTGCTGGCAGCGTTTCCTTCTTGTCGGGAAGTGCGCGTGTGTGCCTCAGCGCGTGTGTGACATCCTCCATGCCTGTTTGCAGCTCCACGTGCACCGGAGCGCGTAAGAGCAAGTCCCGCTGTACTCCCGTTACAAGCGTGACCTTTATACAGGGAGATCCATCATCTGTGGCAGTAGCGTCGCTGGGAGGGATACCGCAGCGTAAACCAGTCAATCGCCATTAACCCTGCACAAGCTGAACGCTACATATAAGTAACACCTGAAACTGTGATTCCTGCATCAGTTGTATTACACCTGAAGTTAACTACTGAAGTACTGTTGTATTCTGCAAGCTTATCACTTGAATAAATCTCAAGCTGGTTACATCTTCTAAAGTGTGTCGTCTAACAACCACACAGCACGCATATATAGACACTCTGCCAATAATTCCTGTATTTTTCATGACAATAGTCGTCTCAGGTTTCTCCACATGTCTTCTGCTCATCACCTCCTCACAGTGAGCGGCCCTCTCATCCTCTGCTTTATCACACAGTCATGCAGGTCCAAGCTGCTGACAGGACATCAATTGTATCAACAGCCTGGAGGACTGGATGGTTGTCACATAAGGAATAATTTGGCATAGACACTGCAATGAGACAGATGGTTACAGCAGCAGGATCAGTAGTCAAACACTATGAGACATTGATTACATGTCTGTGTGATAGGAACAACATGTATTGCATTTATTTCTAATGTTCTTACTTGTTATGGATTTAACTGTCATATACACATTTTACTTACACGTATGCGTTACTACAAAGGGGTATATTCAATGCTGATCAGGGGACCTAGGATGGCAAGCAGTGCCTATTGCTCACCGTCATAGTCCGCCCACAGTATTCAACTGACCCCCTGCACTCATCGTTTCCACCTCACTATTGGTAAAAAGCGAGGTGTGGCCGTTAAAATGGTGAGGCTCGCGGCTTGACATTGGGGGGAATCCCCGACGTCAGAGGACGGCGAGGATTACCCTGGAACGTACAATAGGGTGAGTGACCGGTGAGGGGGCTAATTGTCAAGAATGGCTTGTTTTTTTGACGATCCTCAACGAAAAGAAGCCATCCTCGCCATAAAAAAAACCCTTGCAGGCCGCATTGAATACATGCCAGTGGGTTAATCAAATCTCAGTAGTCCTAAAGTCACCTTTCCCATGGGATTCAGACATGAGAGGAATCACATCACAAATAACCAATACACTATGGGCCTGATTCTGGTTCACTCGCAAAGGCAAATTCTCTTGCTAATGGACAAAACCAGATTAGAGTATAAATTCCACCCAAATCTAACTCTCTCTGCACATATTACATCTGCCTCACCTGCAGTGCACATGGTTTTGTCCATTAAATAGAGAATTTTCTTTTTGTGTGAACCAGAATCAGGGCCTATGTCTCTGCCATCACCAAGGTGTAGTTAGAAGCTGTGCTGTCACTTGCCCTAAACATTTATGACACATGTGCTGTTTGTGTTGTGACCCTTGTGGTTCAGGTTGATATATGAACTAAGTTTTGACCTAATGTTGTTTGTTTTCCCATAAGCTTATAAGCTTCTTCTGGCAGAGATCGATATTTCCCCAGTCAGAAATAGCGGTGTAGGAATGCATACCCCCCTATGAGTATTCTGCATATGTAAGTGAATTTTGCGTCACATTCCTTGTTCTGGTCACTCTTAAAAACGTGAGCAAAACAGCCCCAGTTACAGAAATAAGAGTCATTCCTGCACCATGCCTCCCCACGAATACACCTCTGTCTGTCAGTATTTATGGCCCATGAAGACACAGATTTCTGATGGTTCAGTTAAAAGTGGGATGTTGTGATAAGGGACAATCCATGTACTCAATATGAAGTCCTGGTAGGATTTCTGGAGCAAAAATTTCCTTTAAATCAGTATTAAGGTGGCCATACATCAGAAAGACATTGCACCCAATCATACAATCTCAATGGATTGTATAACAGATTGTGAGTACATTGTGTGTCAAAAACCCACCAAGGACTGCTCAATAGTTGAAGGGAAATTCAACACAATCATGATAAGACCGGTCTTCCTGATGTATGGCCACCTTTATATGGTTTGGAATACACAGGAACTGCTCGACCGCCTTTGGTCATCATTGGCTTGTGCTGCTCTTGAGATAATTTACTTTTCTTACATATATAGAAAGGAAAAGCGAATGTGGGGTGTGCGCTATTTTCAGCAGCTGGCTGAGGGGTTGTCAATCCCCTAGTTATCAAAGAAGAAATGTATAGGGTATGCCAGCGCTGGCTGAATAAATGTTTCAGACGGTAAAAAATGATACATATTTATTAACTCTAATCTTACAAAATGTAAAAATCAATATAACAACTGAAAAAATGAATAAATAAATATAGAAAAATAAAATGAAAGGATGGGGGAACGTGTCACAAGGTGACTTTTAGTGGTATTTTCATGGGTTTAGTTAAAAGTCAATTGTCACAGAGTAGCCCAAATGAATAGGTATTGTATATTACCAATTAGGAAATCCCTCCACTGAAGTCCGCTGTATGAATGGATATGGTGTCCTTTCCAAAGTTGGAAGGAAGGTAGTATTGGAGGTATTAAGCTCAATGTGATGAGAGCAAATTTGATCCTGATGGTGACCACTGGTTCTCTGGTGTGTCTCTTTAGGGAACTGTTGTAGTATCCCAATAATGTTAGAAACTTGATCCAGGCTCAGGTGGTGCTCTATAATTCTCAGGAATGGAGCCGGACCATCAGTCGGTATGGGGGTCTCAATTCAAATAACTCACTTACTTTTCTTACATGCTTGTTGTCATTGAAGCTGGCGGGCAGCCACGGGAACAATAATGGCAGCAATTTTGTTTGTGGCTCTGGCCGCTAGCCAATTGGAGCTCGCGGACAAGCAGCCAGTCAGCTGCAGCTGCTCCTGATTGGCTGCCAGGTTGCAAGTAAAAGTGCCACATGAATTGCTGCTGTTGAGGATGTGGTGTGGGCCAAGCAGGAACTGGGGGCCTGCTTCTCACCAGTGCGCCCCACCCCGGTGCAGAACCCCAGGCTGGTGGTGCTGTACAACCCACATTGGCCTTGCTTGCCAGCGTTTTCATGAGAACCATTGGCGCGACTACCCACCCCTGCCCCCCACCTGCAGTGTTGGGTGTGTGAGCACCTGCGCAAGCGCAGTCGCACAACATCCGTCCCCCGTGAGAACACAAGGGGGATCCGAAGTGACCAGAATAAGGGCCTCTGAGTAACAGGTAGACCCGCACCCAAGGCTGCAAATGGATGTATATGCTAAACATCCATTTGCAGCTGTGCGGGGGATCACTGTGTGCGAGGAGGGGGGGGGGGCGGGCGGCATCTGGTTTTTCACAAGTCTGTGAAATTTGCAGCCTTGCAAGTCAACCAGACTAACCTCTAATGTGAGTAAAGGCCCATACACACTGGGTGTTTTTGAGCTGAAAGCAGATCACTTTTACCGTGTGTATGGCCCTAGTGATGAGCGGTGAGCGCTGCTGCGCACTCTCACATCATCACCAGTTGCCGCCGTGGCTCATCTGCTAGTATTACCAGCAGATGAGTGGAGGGGTAAACGGCTTTCCATAGCATCCTGCTATAGAAACTCTCTTGGACGGGCAAAAATCGTTTAATGTGTATGCACTAATTCATGACTGTGCACAAACGCCCAGTGTGTATGCTCCTTAAGGTGCAATGGGGAACCTTGCCAGACTCCTTAGGTTGTCAGGGAGATTGCTACTATTTAAGGGAGTATTCCTGACAATCATGGAGAGCTGGCAAGTATGCACACTGTATAATAATCAAACCAGACGATTCTTACAGTGTACCTAGCATTAGTCCATATGAATCTGACATTTGGCATGAAACAATAACAATTCTATGAAGAGTCTGCCAGGAGATGCATTGTGGAATGTAATATGATTAGTTCACTCCCACGGTGTTTCAAGACTTTACTATACAATCTTAAGTGCTCAGATATTATAACACATCTTAAAACAGTCTCACCGGTAGGAGGATCCTACTATATTCAGACTAAGGGCAAGATTTTGTAACTAAAATAATGCGAAAAAGGGTGTTTTCATACCCTTTTTGCATTATTTTAGTATCAGCGGAATGCATTAAAAGGCTTTTGTAGCAATTTCATTACAAAAAAATTGTTCCGAAACGTTTAATTCAAGTAACGAGGGGTGACATTCTATGGGATGCGATTATCGTTTTTTTGCGGTAATTAGACCACAAAATGGCGATATCGCATTTTCCCATTAAATCGTTTATTTAATGGGATGCGCACAGGGGCTGAAATCGCATATTATGTGCGTTAAGGTCTGGTGAATAAAAATGCGAGATTAATTCGCATTTTTATCGCATCCAGATGTTTTCGCACAGAAAAGTATACAAGTCGCTTATTTAATGCTATGCGCATTTGCACATCGCATTTTTTAAGTGACTAATTATCGCACTTATTTCAGACCTGGGTCTGTTAGGCGAATTAGCCAGAACCCTGCACAGATCGCAATGTTCCGTGCAGGGTTCTGCTGTAAAAAATAATAGAAATGGTTAAAAAATAAAAAAAACGAGCGCGGGGTCCCCCGCCCGAGCATAACCAGCCCCGGGCTCACTGAGCCGGTGCTGGTGACATAAAATCAGGGTCCCCGACAAATAGGGGTCCCCTTGATTTTATGAAACCAGCACCGGGCTCAAGGTCCGGCGCTGGTTCCCAAAATACGGGGGACAAAGTGACTAGGGGTCCCCCGTATTTTAAGAACCAGCACCGGACACAACCAGCCAGCAGGGTAATGCCACAGCCGGGGGGGAGACTTTTTATACAAGTCCCCCCGGCCAAAGCATTAACCCCCTGGCTGGTCAGCATGGGCAGGGGTCCTGGGGAAGTGGGGACCCCCCCAATGAAGGGGTCCCCCCCCTCCAGGACTTACCAGCCCATGCTGATAGTCCGGGGCTGTCCCCGATGCCCCTGGGCGGTGGGCATCGGGCTGATGATTTGTGTAAAAAAAAGAATGAAAACTATTGTTTTACACTGGCGAACTATGAGTCCTAGCAAGCCTACCCCGCATGCTGGGACTTGGGGAACCACAAGTCCCAGCATGCGGGGCATTAAAGGGCCCGCTGGCACTTGTAGTTCTGCAGTGAAAAAAATTGTGCACAAAATCACACTGACACCCTGTAAAATAAAACTTTAATACACACAAAACACACACACACTGATACTTACCTACCTTGAGCCCGTAGGTCGGTCCCTGGATCCTGGGTCCGTCCTCCGGGGCTCCAGGGCAGAAGAGTCCGGTTCCGGGGCCTTAGTCCTGGTTCCGGGGCTGGTCCTGGGGTTCCGGGGCTCCTGGCGTGAAGAATCCGGGGTCCGGGATCCGTGGTAGTCCCCAGGGGTACCTAAGGAGGCAAATCCAACTCACCTGCTCCCCGGCGGCGACCTCCGGTGACAGCGCTGCTCCAGACTGGTACCCGGCTTGCAGGACTTTGCCCGGCGCTGAGATGTTTCCTCCTCGCCGTCTCTGCACAGAATGATTTCTCGGCCAATCAGGAGCCTCCTTAGGTACCCCTGGGGACTACCACGGATCCCGGACCCCGGATTCTTCACGCCAGGAGCCCCGGAACCCCAGGACCAGCCCCGGAACCAGGACCAAGGCCCGGACTCTTCTGCCCTGGAGCCCCGGAGGACGGACCCAGGATCCAGGGACCGACCTACGGGCTCAAGGTAGGTAAGTATCAGTGTGTGTGTGTTTTGTGTGTATTAAAGTTTTATTTTACAGGGTGTCAGTGTGATTTTGTGCACTATTTTTTTCACTGCAGAACTACAAGTGCCAGCGGGCCCTTTAATGCCCCGCATGCTGGGACTTGTGGTTCCCCAAGTCCCAGCATGCGGGGTAGGCTTGCTGGGACTCATAGTTCGCCAGTGTAAAACAATAGTTTTCATTCTTTTTTTTACACAAATCATCAGCCCGATGCCCACCGCCCAGTGGCATCGGGGACAGCCCCGGACTATCAGCATGGGCTGGTAAGTCCTGGAGGGGGGGGGGACCCCTTCATTAGGGGGGTCCCCACTTCCCCAGGACCCCTGCCCATGCTGACCAGCCAGGGGGTTAATGCTTTGGCCGGGGGGACTTGTATTAAAAGTCTCCCCCCGGCTGTGGCATTACCCTGCTGGCTGGTTGTGTCCGGTGCTGGTTCTTAAAATACGGGGGACCCCTAGTCACTTTGTCCCCCGTATTTTGGGAACCAGCGCCGGACCTTGAGCCCGGTGCTGGTTTCATAAAATCAAGGGGACCCCTATTTGTCGGGGACCCTGATTTTATGTCACCAGCACCGGCTCAGTGAGCCCGGGGCTGGTTATGCTCGGGCGGGGGACCCCGCGCTCGGTTTTTTTTTTTTAAACTTTGCGCTGTCCTGCAAATGTGCGATTTTCAGACTTGAAAATCGCACATTTTTAGGACTAAATACAGCGCACCACTTCGCTGCAAATTGCCCCTCTTCGCACTTTTTAGCCTCCAATGCGCATCACATTAAATATGCGCATTTTGGCTGAAAAATGCGATTTGAAAAAGTGTGATTTGCGGCGATATGGTGCGCTAATAAAACATGCGCATTTAGCGCAAACCATAGAATGTCACCCGAGATCTCATTTTCCATTGTTATAATGAGAAATATGATTTAGCCAAATGTACTAAAAAAATGAATGTAGAAAAAAACCCTGCAGTTAGCCCTGTGATAATAACGCCATCTCCAGCAACTCACTGTTAATCTCCTACTCCTGAACAGCTTTCTCTGCACCTAGGCAGCGTGATCAGCTATGTTTGTCTAATAGACCCACAAGCTAATCACTGAAAAAAAATCATACCCCCTACCCAAGGATTGGTGATCATCAGTGTTCTGGTCATTGAAGCTCTTGATGCATTTAAACCCCTCTCTTTCAACGAGCATAGAAATTCCTGGCAACGATCCTGTAACCTCCTGGCAACAAGTAAGAAACCCTCGGCAACAAGTATGTATTCCCTGGAATTGAGCAAGAAACCCCTGATAATGATCGTGTAACCCCTGGCAATTAGTAAGAAACCCCTGAAGGCAAGTTGTCCTATTTCAAACACAGCCTCTAACATGGCAGTTAGGAGTTAATTAGCTGGTACTTTATGTCCAACCACTTTATCTCTCGCCAAGGCCTTAGAACATATGTACCAGCTCGTTTACTTTATGTGTCATATATCACGATATCAAATGAATTGATATGATAACAAGATCAAACATATGTACTACATCATAACATGTTCTAGACTGTTTCCTGATGTTCCAGATGTAGCTCTCCCAGTACACCACCAGCAACAAAGGGAACTGTTACATCTCCTCCTGTGGAATCAGGGCAGCATGATAGATGTCTGGTTTGAAAATAAAAAATAAGGTTAGCAGCACATCTGGATTCTCAGAGTTCAGATCTGTTATCCTACTGTCAGTTTTATGACCTTGTACTGCGCTATAATACTGTGTGGCACTTTATATAACAGGCAATAATAAAATATGATATTTTTCATTCTTGTTTGCAGGATTGATACTTTTATTTCACCATTACATTAATACTGCACTAGGAGATCCCTTATCCATTAGTTTGTCTTGCATGCTGTCCTTCTGGGACCAACAGAGAAAAGAAATACATAGCACATGATTCAGATTTATAAGCAAACTTATGGCATACTTGCCTACTCTCCCAGAAGTTGTAGGAAGCTCCAGCCCAAGCAAACATAGATGAAACGGTCAATTCCACCTATCATAGCTTGAAGATGTCAGAGGTATGGCTCCGCCCCCAAAGTTCCCTGCTGGCAAAATCAAAAGTAGGTGAGTATGCCTGATAGTTTGAATAATAGAGTTTTGTAGGCATGGCCAGGTCAGGGTTCCTGGCCCATGACTTAGCAGTTCAGCCGGTCATTATAAGTATACTGACGCTTAAACAGATGGCCGAGGACTGCAAGAATCACTATCGGGTGATCCCATTCTATGGTAGTATCCAATTAGCTAACTTACTCATCCAGGGCTATCCTATTAGCTCATAATGTCAGCGCTTATCAGGTATTTTATTTCGCCTGCCTCAGGCAGGTAAAATCAAATCCAGAATACAAGATAATTTTTCCTCCATACCTTTTGTGAAAACACATAGGTCCACAGCTTCTAGGGCTACTTTACAGCCAGGGGCGCAGGTAGGTCAGAGCCGGTGGAGCACGAGCTCCGGGCGCCGATATATATGAAAGGGCGCTGGAGCCGTGCAGCTCCCTCCCCCACCTGCTCCCTGCTCTGACATGTGAAAGCCGGAGGCAGGCTGTGGCTGCTCTCCGGCTGCTCTTACTATGTTGCCATTCTGCTCCAGCCTCCCCCTCCCGGCAGCTCCGTCCCACACTCAGCAGGCAGCTCCGTGAAGATTGAGGTGTGTGAGGGCAGCTGAGGCTAGCGCTGCGGCTCTACATGCAGGGAACCTCTGGAGGTGATTGACAGCTTCCCCCCCACTGGGTAGAAGTGCCAGGGCTCAGTAGCACTGCGGGGGCTAATGGCGCTGTCACACAAAGTGTGGGGTTCTCCACAGCACACACTCCCTCTCACTGGGCATGCTGACTGACACTGGTACATAGTAGGTAGGTGCACTGCCAGTAACGTACAAGGCGTGCAGGGACTGGGACCATCCACAAGCAGGACTGGGCAGGGTGCATAGGGGACAAGTGCGCAGTGCAACACATTAACAGGGCCCTTGGAATCCTGGGGCCCTCGGCAACTGCCCATTGACCCCAATTGAAAAGACGGCACTGCATACAATGCCTGCAACAGTGAGCAATTTTAGCCCCCCTTGGTAACGAGCAATATTAGTCCCCCTGGCAATGAGCAATATTAGCCCGTCTTGGCAATGAGCAATTTTAGTCCCCCTTGGCAACGAACAATTTCAGTCCCCCTTTGCAATGAGCAATTTCAGTCTCCCTTGGCATCGAGCATGAAGCCCCTTGGCATCGAGCATGAAGTTCCTAGCAATGAGCATGTAGGTAAGTGGCACTTATGTGTCAGATGTGTAATTGGCATTACGGCATGTGGCTTTATGTGTAATAGGTATTACAAAGTTGCATTACGGTGTGTGGTATAATGTTAGGCCACTCTCCCTTTTTGCTGCGCAATACAACAAAACGGGGGGGGGGCACAAAACATGCCCTTGCTCTGGGCACCGTGCCACACCACTGTTTACAGCACAAAAATGTTTTACCACGAAAGCCCATTTTGTTTGGTGCACTAATTTACTGTGCCTCATAGTATACCCCTGTATATATTTAGATGCAGCACTTGCATCCCAGATGATGGCAGGAGGAGTCATTCCTACAGATGCCTCCTGCTGAAGCAACAAAAGAATTGTACACAATTGTACACCTGCTTTTCTGTGGCTGGGCAATTCCACACAACCATGAATCAGACTCATGGTTCATCTGGCAGCACTGAAGATCATTAGGAGGACATCTACGCCTTTCCTAGATATCAATATTCTATGTGACATTTTACCATCAACCAAATATTGAACCATTTGGACACTTATATTGATAATGTCCAGTAATGTTAGAATTATAGATAAACAGCCTATGAACAGCATGAAATAAATAAGAAAACCACAATTTAGTGTAAAAAGAAAATCCTTTTGCAGTAATGACCGGTAATATATACAGTAACACATATATAAAACATGTTGTATCAACACAGATATAATAAAATTATCTATCACTAAGAACAAATTGCAATTTGGATCTCTTCCATGCATTAAAAGGTAAGGCCTCCGTTTACCTGCATATATCAATGCAGGACATGTGATTCAATATAGTCCGCAATATCAATTTGTTCTGAAAAAAAGGACAGTTTTTATTTAGTGAGCACATTACCTTTATGAAATAAAGGGTGAGATTTAATAGGATGAGAGATTCAGAAAGTGAGAGATTTGGTGAGAAATTTCCAGTTTTTTTAAAGCGGCAATCATGTAAACTTCAAAATCAAACTGGATTAGCAGTGTAAATGATTGCCACTTTAAAAAACCTGGAGATTTCTTACCAAATCTCTCACTTTCTGAATCTCTCATCCTATTAAATCTCACCCAGTGTCTGTGCACCTAATGTAGGATAGACACCAAACATTTGGCCCAAAATGAGCCACTTTAGATACAATCTCAATCGATTGTATGTAAATTGGGCATGTTCTGGGCCATTTCAGCGCATTTCTGATCCGATCTCGATCCGATGTGCGGCCCCGCAGGTCGTTAGTTTGTTTCTCAGATCATACCTGCAGCAGGTAGGATCTGTAAACGACCATTCAAATGGGTACTGGTCGTGATCGGATCGGGGCCGGATCGGATGCAGATTGTGAGCGGGTCGCAAGATTGTCTTATGACCCGCTCACGATCTGGAGCAGGATGTCTCTGTACTTTGATGCATTCATAGTTCCCTCTATCCTGACTAGTCTTCCAGTTCCTGCTGAAAAACCTCCCCACAGCATAATACTGCCAACACCATGCTTCACTGTAGGGATGGTATTGGAATGGTGATGAGCGGTGCCTGGTTTTCTCCAAACAGGACTCCTGGTCTTCACGCCAAAGAGTTCAATCTTTGCCTCATAATTCCAGAGAATTTTGTTTCTAATGGTCTGAGAGTTGTTTAGGTGCATTTTGGCAAACTCTAGATGGGCTGCAATTTGCGTTTTACTAAGGAGTGGCTTCTGTCTTGCAAACTCTACCATACAGGCCTGATTGGTGGATTGCTGCAGAGATGGTTGTCCTTCTGGAAGGTTCTCCTCCCTCCACAGATGAATACTGTAGCCCTGACAGAGTGACCATCGGGTTCTTGGTCACCTCCCCGACCTTCTTCCCCGATCTCCAAGTTTAGACAGCCGGCCAGCTCTAGTTAGAATCCTGATGGTTCCGAACTTCTTCCATTTACGGATGATGGAGGCCACTGTGCTCATTGGGACCTTCGAAGCAGCAGATATTTTCTGTACCCTTCCTCAGATTTGTGCCTCGAGACAATCCTGTCTTGGAGGTCTACAGACAATTCCTTTGAATTCATGCTTGGTTTGTGCTCTGACATGCACTGTCAAGTGTGTCACCTTATATGTTTAGACAGGTGTTTGCCTTTCCAAATCATGTTCAATCAACTGTATTTACCACAGGTTGACTCCAATCAAGGATGATCCGTGGAATCAGGATGCACCTGAGCTCAATTTCACGACAAAGGCTGTGATTACTCATGTGGGGTGTGTAGAATTTTGAGGGAAAAAAATATTTACTCCATTTTGGAATATGGCTGTAACATAACAAATTGTGAAAAAAAGCACCGTAGATACTTTCCAGATGGACTGTAATTGATTAGTGTTTATGTTGCCTATAGTAGAAGTCATGTACAGTACACATCCTCCAGTGGTAAAACATTTCTGAAGGTTTCGCCTATTGCAATATTTATTATGATTGCTTTGCATACTTGTTTAGAACAGGTTTTATTCATTAATGAGTAACTTGCATTTTATGAAGGATTGGCATAATTACATTAGTACTGTACACTGTCCTTGTCGGCTTGATTATGGGTGTGGTACAGGGGTCCGACATCGTGGGCCCCCATTAGGGAAAATAGCTGACAGCCGTCGAGAACCCGGCTGTCGGTGTTTTGATAGTCAGGATCCCGACGTTGGGTAAATGCCTATCGGGACCCCGTCCAGCACCCCTTGATTACATGCACAGTGTCTGCAGTCCTCTTCACAAGCTGGTTCAGATCTTGTTACAACGATAAGCTTCTCTAGTCCTTCGTGAAATAATCTTTCCTAATATAGATCCTCACTGACACTGAACTAGGATCAGCTATGTGTACAAGTGTGATTGTGTACTAAACACTTTTGGTCCTATGAATGAACAATCCGAAGATCTATAAATCAGAATGCTTCAATTGCGTGTCCGTCCATCATGCAATATATTAGAAACTGTAGAAGATAGTTTTCCAAAACTAATGGAGCCCAAACCTAAAATGAGAGCTTCCCTTTTCCTACATGTAGTGTTAGTATGTCACCATTGCTTTGTAAGTAAATGCCATACTTATTTTGCTATAATGCTATAACATTTTTTAGATTACAGGAAGCAGGACAATGCGGACACAATTATAAATCTAGTGGCAGCCAAAGGGTAAAACAATTGACTCAATTGTTTTACCCTAATCTATAAAAGATACCTTGATGTTCGTGCATATACACAGAAAATCGTTAGTACCGGTACGCAGCTTGAGAAAGATACCCTGATGCGAGTTTCTTTGCGTGTTAATGTGTAAGTGAGGTACGCCTCCCACAGATCATCTTGAAAAAGATACCCAGATAAGCTTACCCTCACTACATTTTTATGTAAGTGAGGTAAGAAGTATTACAAACCTGGGACAAACACCATCATCTTGAAAATTGCACCAAACCCCCGTTCCAACCTAAACCCCTCCATATCTTTGTTTTTTCTCTTCAATTGTAAAACGCATCAGAATATAAAACTGTAATAAATAAATAAATCTCATGCATGGTCAAGATTTTGTGGTACTGTACTTATCACCTGTATGTACATATATTTGAATAACAAATCCCCAAATACACCCAGACCAGGTGTTAATGGATGAATTATAAGCAGGGAAGGATTGGGAACGAAAAGTGGGCATGAATATTTGTTTACAAGTGACCAGACATGGGCAGCAACAGAGGTATACCATGTATTTCTGTACTGCAGATATAGAACAACAGGATGAATGGGGACAATACAGTGTAATGAGCGCAGTGGGCTGTCTGTCATGTGGGGCCATGTGTTGGCAAAAAAAAAAAAGCATCAGGAGGTACGTCCGCCCACAGGGAATTTTCACTTAGTCCATTTTGTTCAGTATGCCTCTGCTTATAAGCAGCTGTGCTGACAGCCATGAGTGGCCCAGGTACTCAAATGGGGCATGGGCAAAACCAGCGGTGAAAGCTTGGCAGGGAGCACCAAGCCAGAGAGGCGCTCTCTACGGCTGCAATCCCCCGCTGGATACCCGGCTCTTTTTTAAAATTAAACAGCTAGTGGGAATGGGGCAGCGCATCAAGGGCACAGATTCTCTGTCCACGTAGAACAAGAGACCATGTGCACTTCCAAAAATGACCACCACCTAAGAGGAGACAGACTCTAGAGGTCCTCCTGCACCTCAAGCATCTGTCAGGGCACCCAATGCACCCAGAAATGTGGATTCTGGGATCACTGGCACTATGTGCACCCATAAACCCCCAGGAGATATGGGCATTACAGTGTGCAGAATAAATGGATTTGGCATTACAGTGTGCGATATAATGTGTAATGGGCATTATGGTGTGAGGCATAATGTGTAATGGGCATTACGGCATGCAACATAATGTGTATTAGGCATTACGATGTGGGGCATTATGGCATGTGTCATACTGTGTACTGGGTATTAATGCGTGCGGCATAATGTGTAATGGGCATTACTGCGTGCAGCATAATATGTATTGGGCATTATGGTGTGCATCATAATGTGATATGGGCATAATGGTGTGTGGCATAATATTATATGGGCATTACGGTGTGCGGCATAAAATGTAATTAGCATTACAGTGTGAAGTATAATTTGTAATGGGCATTGTGGTGAGAGGCATTATGGCGTGTGGCATAATGTGTAATGGGCATTACAAACAATGAGAGTAGAGTTAATATCATACAGTTTTAACTTAGCTTTCACATAAAAATCTATATAAATAGAATACAATAAAAATGTGCTTGTGTATTAGCATTAGCACTATTGGCTATAGCTCTTATGTATATAAAGGACAAAAATCAAATAATATTGTGGCCAGGGCTGGATTAAGGGCCTAATGGCCCTGAGCTGGAAATGTTGAAGGGCCAATTATGAGAAGTCGAGAAAGGTGATGTAATTGCCATGTAGGACCCGTACACTATACACCTCAATGTCTAACTAAATCTATAAAAGTACAAAAATTGCATAAATGTGTATCGGGTCAGATTCTGCGGTTGGATGTGCTGCACGTTCGACCTCCAAGACGGACCCCTTCCCAGTGTCGGGGAACGGGATCGCATGCGATACATAACATGCAGAAGTATTAAATGCGATCCTGCCACCCAGGATGGTCGTAGCTGGTTCAAAGGGGATCGGATGTGACTTCTAGTGTATGGGGACCTTTAGTCTCGAAACGGCATCAAATTTTAAATGATGGTTAAACTAAGTTCAATGGTTAGAATGTTCATATTAAGAGAGAGAAAAAGTAGTTGACATACTCAATTGGGTTTTGTTTTTATATGAAAATAATGTCTTCAATATAATAATACTATGCACAAGGGCAAATCTGCTACACATACACGCCAAAATGAAATACATAAATATATCATTATGGACTAGGCAATGAGTAGTAATCTCTTCTCTCCATACCCATAAAACTTTGGTGCATGTGTCCCGGGGGAATATTTTAAAATTTTACAAACAGATCTTATCTCTACTCATCTAGCATTATATTGGGATAGCACGGACGATATAATGCAGGCATGACCAAACTATGGCACTCCAGTGGTTGTGAAACTACAAGTCCTATCATGCATTGCCACAGTTATTCGGTACTCTTTACCTAGCACGGCGCCCATCGCGGTCATTGCGGCCATTGAATGCACTAAAAAATCGGGTGCGACGCGACCGTCGCGACGCCCGCAAATTCCCATAGGGAACAATGTTAAATTTCTCAATTGACCCGATTTTACTGTTCAATGCCTCAATTGACACGATTTTTCCATAGGAAACAATGTTAAATGGCCCACAGAGGCCAAATAGCCACCCTGAAGTGTGAAATGGCCCCCACAATTGTTAACGCCACCCCACGATCAACGTGAACCCGAAGCGTGGCGAGCGCAGCGAGCCCGCGAGGGGCGGCGGTACGCGTCCTACGACCTTTTCATACCCCCACTATCCACGTCGGCGTGGAGTTGAGAATAGAATAGTGTGGCGAGCGCAGCGAGCCACCGAGCCCGAAGCGTGGCGAGCGCAGCGAGCCCCGCGGATACCTGTGAAGCCCGCGAAGGGACGCGTTTACCTGTGAAGGTATCCGCTGCGCTCGCCACGCTTCGGGCTCGCCACACTATTCTATTCTCAACTCCACGCCGACGTGGATAGTGGGGGTATGAAAAGGTCGTAGGACGCGTACCGCTGCGCTCGCCACGCTTCGGGTTGACGTTGATCGTGGGGTGGCGTTAACAATTGTGGGGGCCATTTCACACTTCAGGGTGGCTATTTGGCCTCTGTGGGCCATTTAACATTGTTTCCTATGGAAAAATCATGTCAATTGAGGCATTGAACAGTAAAATCGGGTCAATTGAGAAATTTAACATTGTTCCCTATGGGAAATCGCGGGCATCGCGTCGGTCGTGTCGCACCCGATTTTTAGTGCATTCGATGCCCACGATCAAAATCGTGGGCGCCGTGCTAGGTAAAGAGTACCAGTTATTCTATTAGAGAATGCTAAAACTATGGCAAGGCATGCTGGGATGTGTAGTTTCACAACACCTGGAAGGCCAGAGTTTGGCCATTCCTGGTGTAATGGTTAACATTGCTGCCTCAGAGCGATGAGTTCATGGTTTTGATTTCCACCATGGCTCTAACTGTGTGGAGTTTGGGTATTTGTGTATTATCACGGCACCCAGTAAGCAAATAGCTTAGTGGGCTATTCTGCGTAGGAAAATCGCATCAATGCGATGTTTATATTAAGTGCACAGGAGTGCTTATACAATTAAATATCGCATGGGAACGCATGGCACTAAATGTGATTCGATGCGATATTGTATTGTGCAAGCACCCATGTGATGAGATGTGATGAGATGTGGTGCGTGCTTAATATGAGATCAGCTATGGCATTGTTTTGCGTCACCCACAGTATCCACACCACCCTGAAGTTTGGCAAGCACAGCGGAACGTGTCCTCCGACCTTTTCATACACCCTGCACTCGCCACACTATAAAATCAACTCCACGGTGACATGGATAGTGGGGGTATGAAAAGGTCGGAAGGGCGGAAGAGAATATTAAAAACAATAATGACAATAATCAGTAAAAAAATCACAATGATAGCAGTCAATTAATAATAAGAACATTAACGATGAGGAAAATGAGAATAATGAATTAAACAAGATAAAAGAACAAGATAAAAGAAGAGTCAATCTGCCTTTGGGAGCAGCGTCAGCGCATGAAGTATTCACTGAAAAGGCTGATCTGCGGCCAAACTTTTACGCCATATAAATTCTTGTAAATAAGACTCCAAATAATGACGTGCTGTTCCCCGTTGCCGCTTGTTCCACCATTTGCAGGAGCCCCATAAGCGTTCCATTGTTTGTGTATGCGCACCAGTATCAGGGTCTACAGAGTTTTATTTATAATTAACCCTAGCATGATGATATCCTGCCCGCTCCAATTCTTCGGTGCTATATGCCCGCCAGCAATCACTCTAAATGGCATGGTACCATAACGTAATACGATGCGATTTCACTACGTTACCGTACGTAACAAAACTGGGCGCCGTGATAATAATACACAAGTACCGGAGTTCGTATATTCTCCCGTACTTGCATGGGTTTCCTCCCACAATCCAAAAATATACTGGTAGGTTAATTGGCTCCATTATATAAAATTAACTCTAGAATGTCTCTGTGTGCCTGTACATGTGGTAGGGAATATAGATTGTAAGCTCCACTTAGGCAGGGACAAATGTGAATGCTCAAATAAAGCGCTGTGGAATATGTGTGCGCTATACAAGAAACTGTTAATAAATAAAGAATAAATATCCCTTAATGACACATTTACTACCTTGATTCCCAAGGTCTGGACCCCACTTTATAGCACTTTAATAATCCCATTACTCTTAAAAATTGATTTTAAATTCTCTACAAAATGATTTTGACTAGATTTCAGAATCTTTCTTCTTTTTGTCAACCACCACAGTTGGGAATTGTTAATGGGTGACACTCAGGCAAGGGTACAAACCTAGGAGTGTTTTTAATGGTCTGGTTGTTCTTCCCTCATAGGCCCTTATTCTAGTTGACTCGGACGGATGTGTATTTTTGGATGGCCACCGAGTGTTCTTATCCCCGCCTACCAAACGGATCGCCGTAAAATGTTGAGCGAACGGACCGTGAATGGATGTTTAATGTGAACAACTCTCCCATCTGTGGGAACCTCCCCCATCCTCCGATGGTCGCCGACCATCAAATGATGGACCGAGTGGTCAGACAGCTCCAGACCACTCGGACATTTCTCCGTGCGAAAGCAGGTATATGGTCGGGCAGCTGGCATCCAGCTATGTGCGTCACGGCCGGATTACCATATATACAGCGTTTTCATGGGAATGCCCATGAAACTCGGGGCGTACGCATATGGTAATGAGCCCAAACAGCCCTTCACGTCCCTCTCCACCCCCTGCTCGGATTGTTCCGACCGATCGTTTTCTGTGCGGAATTCACGCCGTATTCGGACATTCGCGGCAGTCGCACATGCACATAAACGCCTCTGCACATGCGCAAACACAATATATGGTACTTATGTATTATCTGGGCTCCCATGTTAAATGCACCCCATTTTTTCATACCCCTACTATCCAACTACGCATGTAGTTGATTTATAAGATAAGATAAGAACACTTTATTGTTATTAACAATACATCACAACAATGCACCGTCAACAAAACTTAAACACAAAAACCTACACAAAGGAAAAACATTCAGGGCAATTCCCATATCACTTAACAGCATTTAGCATACGGACAGCAGTGGGAAAAAAACTATTTGTCATACGCTTTGTACGTGCCGAAATACTGCGATATCGTTTTTGTGATGGCAAAACTTCAAAAGCCTTGTATTCTGGATGGCTAGGATCTGCTAAAATACAGTTTACCTTCTTTAGCAATCTATTTTTATATAAGTCCTGGGCGCATGGTAAAGACACCCCTATAATTCTGCCTGCAGTTTTAATCACACGATCTAACGCAGTCCTCTCAGCCACGGTGCAGCTCCCGAACCAAACTATGATTCCATAAGTTAAGACACTCTCCACAATGCCTCTATAGAATCTAGTTAGTGTGTTACAGTCGGAGCATACAGCTTTAAGTTTTCTCAAAAAGAAAAGCCGTTGCTGAGCTTTCTTTACCACCGTGGTAGAGTTTAGAGACCACGTAAGATCATTTGAAATGAGTAGCCCCAAAAATTTAAAAACCTGCACCTCCTCAATAGGCTTATTCTCAATAAAAATGGGAAGTATTGGCCTACCACAGCCTCGCCTGAAATCTATTTTCATCTCCTTGGTCTTTTTTGTGTTGAGGTGCAGACAGTTTTGCCTACTCTATTCAAACAGTCTGCAAACCTCAGACCTATACGCTACCTCGTCGCCATTTGTTATCAGGCCAACCACAGCGGTGTCGTCCGCAAACTTCACCATCTGCACGGTTTCGGAAGTTGACACGCAATCATGTGTAAACAAAGAATATAATAACGGGCTCAGGACACAGCCCTGTGGTACGCCTGTACTAACCATGACCTCGCCGGAGATATGATTTCCGAGCTTCACTACCTGTGGTCTATTCACTAAAAATTGTAGGATCCAATTACACAAATACCCATTTAACCCCAAATTAAAAAGTTTGAAAACTAACGAAGTAGGAATAATGGTATTAAAAGCAGAACTAAAATCCACAAATAAAATTCTAACATAGGAGTCCCTCTTTTCAAGATGGCCCAGCGTTTGGTGCAGAACCAGCAGAGTCGCATCATCCGTAGACCTATTTTCTCTATAGGCAAACTGGAATGGGTCAAAATTTGCATCGAAATGAGACTTAATGTGTCCCAAAACCAAGCGCTCGAAGCATTTCATCACCAATGATGTTAAGGCGATGGGACGATAATCATCCAGACCCTTCGGGGGATTTTTCTTTGGTATTGGGATAATCGTCATAGCTTTGAGACATTTCGGGACAACACAAGTCTGTAACGAACAATTAAACAGCAAAGTAAAGATCCATGCCAGCTGTTCACTACACCCTCTAAGGACCTTCCCTGGTATCCCATCCGGGCCAGCTGCCTTCCCCAGGGCAACACCCTGCAGGCACTTCCTAACTTCCAGCTCGTCTAGCACAATTTGTGCTTCATCTGGTCTATTTGTAATCATGCTTACAGTGGACATGTTATTTTTATCAAATCTAGTATAAAAGTCATTTAGATCTTCCACCAGGATTCTATTTACATCTAGGGGCTCTGTTTTTTTCTGTTTATAGTTTGTAATCTCCTGCAACCCCTGCCACATATCTTTAGAATCGTGGCATTTCCTGAATCTGGCTTCCATCCTACCCGAGAATTCTCTCTTGGCCTGCCTAATCCCTATCCTTAAATTGGTCCTAGCTAATTTATAGGCCTCACTATCACCCATTTTAAAGGCGTTATCTCTGATTTTTATTAGTGAACGTATTGTAGAATTCCACCAGGGTTTATTATTTGCAAAAGTTCTAATCCTGCGTTTAACAGTGACGCTCTCTATGCTACAGTTTATGTAGCCCAGAACCATAGTTGCTAGTAGATCCACATCAATATCCTCGCCAATCGTGGACTCCCTGATGAACAACTCCCAATCAGTAAAGGTTAAAGTATCCTGTAACCTTTCTATTGCATTTTCCGGCCATATAGTAACAAATTCCCTACTTGGCCTGACTCGTTTAACCAGTGGTTTGTACTTAGGTAACATAAATAGGGAAACATGGTCTGATCTTCCTATATGCGGGCAAACAACGGCCTCGTATGCATGCTCCACATTCGTATAAACTTGATCCAAAATATTCCCGCCCCTTGTTGGGACAAAGATATTTTTGGAAAATTTCCTAAGCACCGATTTTAGGTCACACTGGTTAAAGTCGCCAGCAACAATAAAAACAGCATCCACATATTTAGCCTGCATATCAGCCAAGGTCTCATATAGGGTGCCAAGTGCACATGCTACACTTGCCTGAGGACATATATAAATGGCCATGACTATTACCACAGAAAATTCCCTAGGCAGATAATAAGGTCTACATTTGACCATTAAATATTCCACATCCACCGAGCAATAGGATCCAATAGCAACCGAGTCTGAGCACCATTTTTTGTTAACATAGATGCAAACACCCCCTCCCTTACTTTTCCCCGACTCGCGGGTTCGATCAGCCCTAAATAATGCTCTGTCCATAAAGTCCAGCGCCGTATCGGGAATATTATTATTTAACCATGTCTCGGTAAAAACTGTAATAGAGCAGTTCCTCAGGTCACATATGCATTTGACTATATACACTACGTTTAGGACCAAATTTTATATAGTGTGGCGAGCGCAGCGAGCCACCGTGCCCGAAGCGTGGCGAGCCCCGCGAGGGGACGCGGTCTCATAAGAAAAACGGAAGCCCAGATATTACATAAGTACCCAATATATCGTCCATCTGACCGAACACGCAGCCATCCGACTCAATCAGAATAAGGGCCATAGGACTGTCCACATATGCATTTGACTATATACACTACGTTTAGGACCAAATGTATTGGGATACAGTCGTATTGTCGACCTGACTTTCTTTCACTGTTTTTTTGAGCCGACAGGCGGTATTTCATGCCCTACCATCCACTAGGGCGATCCACGTCCCCCCCTTGTCGGGATTTCGGCAGCCAGGATTTTGAACGCCGGGATTTAATCCCAAATTAACATACTATACAATATATATGTGTATAGGGCTCTAAAATGTCAAGCCACGGCTCTGCCCCAGGGGTTCCTACTGTAACTTGCTTTGGCCTGGCCGTCACCCATTTGCAAGGGCGATTTGCTCGCAGCGCCTGCGAATGGATGTTACACAGTAACATCCATTCTCACCCTTGGGGGGATCCTCCCACATCATTCGATGGTCGTCGACCCATAAAATGATGGCGAAGGCGCACGCATATAAAAGCGACTCAAGTCACTTATATATGCATAGACGCTAGGGAGGAAGTGGCCAGGCAGCTGACATCCGGTGATGTCAGCTGCCTGCCCCCGTACCATCGGCCCATTATGAAACACTGGGCTTTCCCATATGCAAATGGACTGTCCCGCAGCCCCACGCCTGCACACTTGGGTGCATGCGTCCGGTGAACACCCTGTTCATCGTGGACATGCGCACCCTGCGTATGCACATGCAAAGAAATGACCCTGTGCATGAACATACGGAACCATCAATTTCCTTGCAAAGATTCTGGTCCATACGAATGGACCATAATAAGGGCCTTTATCTGTAATGGCCACATGGGGTATCCAGGGGGTAGGCGTTTACCACCATATATAGGTGGGGATCCATTACCACTAGTGTTGAGGGGGGATTAGGCCACTGAGTATCTACATCCACAGGTTGTCTACTCCTGGTGTAAACATTGGTAAGGTATATTTTTCCAACAAAATATTCCAATTAGATACATCTAAAAAAAAAAAAAAAAATTAAAGCTTTTTTGGAAAAAATAAGTTTTTCCCCTCTGTATAGAAAAAAAAATTGAATATATGTAGTGCGGTGCCATCCTCTGCTCAGCTTGTGCCGTTAACCATGATTTTGCCTCTATTTGCCTAAAGCTATAGCTCCCTGGTGAGGGAATACTCGGTTGTGTTGGACTGTTATATACCAAAGTAAGTGTGGGCTTAAATAATGTGGACGGATTTGTAATGATACCTTGAGAGCCTATGAGAATACACTTGTTTGTTTTTTCACTATATAAAGCCCTTTGCACCTTAACATTACTGTAGATGTAATTGTATTCCAAGGTTATCAAAATAGTTGTGTGAGGACGGTCATTCCTCTAATATAATGATGCTCCATGTGAGTGACAATTAACCATTTACTTACCAGTTGGCCCTGCAGTACCGGAGATGACATATGAACCAGTTGGTCCTGCAGTACCGGAGATGACATATGTATTGCAGACACTTTCAGTGGAAATGCAGTTAAACTGGGCTCCTTGCTGATGCAGCCCAAATCTATATGTCTGCCAATACAAAGTGCCCCGACTAGGTGTCAATTACACCTCTTCTGAACAAGTCTGGTGGGAGCAGCCTTGAGGGTCCAAAATTAGACCTTTACTGAATGCTGACAGTGGGAATTACTTGGAATCCCCCACCGCCACCCTACAGGAGCACTGCTCCAAAGAAAACATCAACCTACAGTACAGTAGGGAGGGGAGGAGAGAAGAATTTTAGGCAGCACAAATGGCTGCTCCCTAGTAAATCAACAGGTTCTTAAAAAGAAAATGGGACTGGCATCTAGTCTATTCTGAGAGCTTCTGTCATTATGTCGCATTTACATAAATACGAGAAGAGACTATAGACAAATCATTTTTGTGTGGTACCCACATAATAAACACATTCATACACCATTATTCTGTATATTTATATTGTACCAAGGTTTTTGCAAAATCTTAATAACAGTGTAATGAGCAAACTTTTTAACACCATAAAAAAAACTGTTGCTTTCATAAAGACCTACACTAGACATGTAACGGTACTCTTTACCTAGAAGGGCGCCAGCGATTGAAATCGCGGTCGTCGGGGGTAAAAATCGCGCTCATCGCGGGTAAATCGGGATGGCCGCGATGCCCGCGATTTTCCCATAGGGAACAATGTTAAAAAGGCTGATTGACCGCGATTTGACTGTTAAATGCCTCAATGGACCCGATTTGGCCCTAGGAATCAATGTTAAATAGGCCACAGAGCCCAAATAAGCACAATTAACCCTTAAATGTCCCCCCCAATTTTTAACGCCACCCCACGATCCACGCGAACCCGAAGCGTGGCGAGCGCAGCGAGCCCGCGAGGGGCGGCGGTACGCGTCCTCCGACCTTTTTCCTGCCCTACTATCCACTAGGGCGTGGAGTGAGAATATAATAGTATGGCGAGCCCGAAGCGTGGCGAGCGCAGCGCGCCCCGCGAGGGGACGCGGATACCTTCACAGGTAGACGCGTCCCCTCGCGGGCTTCACAGGTGTCGGCGTCGCCACGGACACCTGTGAAGCCCGCGAGGGGACGCGTATAACTGTGAAGGTATCGGCGTCCCGTCGCCACGCTTCGGGCTCGGTGGCTCGCTGCGCTCGCCACACTATTATATTCTCACTCCACGCCCTAGTGGATAGTAGGGCATGAAAAGGTCGGAGGACGCGTACCGCCGCCGCTCGCCACGCTTCGGGTTCGCGTGGATCGTGGGGTGGCGTTAAAAATTGGGGGGGACATTTAAGGGTTAATGGGCTCTGTGGCCCATTTAACATTGATTTCTATGGCCAAATCGGGTCCATTGAGCCATTTAACAGTAAAATCGGGTCCATCGCGCCTTTTAACATTGATTTCTATGGGAAATCGGGAGCATCGCGTCGCGGGCATCGCGGGTACATTTATGGCCGGCCGCGATGCGACCGACACGATTTCCATGTTTAACATGGGTTTCAATGGGAAATCGCGGGCATCGCGTTGGTCGCGTCGCGGCCAGACATAAATGTACCCGCGATGCCCGCCCTTCTAGGTAAAGAGTACCCATGTAACAAATATACAGACGCTAAGCTAGAGAAAGCACACAGAGCTAAAACAGAATATACAAATACTGTAGGTGCAGCCTGTGAGGCAGCAATGTTGACTACTGTGCATGTAGGTTTTAAGTGGAAATTGCTTTGATTTTATAACCCGTTCCAATCTTGTCTTATTTATAATATGTAATGTCAGTGTGTTTGAAAAATGAAGTATAATATTTGCTGTAGATCTAAACTGGTAGGTTTGTCTGTCATGTTGTCAGAATGGACATACTGCATTCTCTGCCAGCAATGTCCACATTTTTGTAGAACCGACCTGATTTTCAGGTTCTGCAAGGACTAGTCTAATTGTCCCACAGCAGATAGCCAGGATCCTGTCATCAGCTTAACCCCTTCCCGACAATTGACGTACATTTACGTCATGGTCGGGAAGTACTTCCCGACACATGGCGTAAATGTACGTCATGGCATTTAACTGTCACCGCGTCTATAGACGCGGTGACAGTTTCAACATGTCTACTGTCCCTGACAGCAGACATGTCCGTGCATGCCCAGGGGGGGCTGCGATGCCGCCCCCCCCCGTCGGCGATCGCTGTGATTGGCTGTTCAGTGTGAACAGCCAATTACAGCGTTTTCTGTGTCACCGGCGAATAACGTTCGCCGGTGACACGCGATCGGAGGTGATTGGTGCTGTAAAGTACAGCACCAATCACCACGGGGTGTAAGGGTGACACTGGTGTCACCCCACCTCACCCCGCCCGCCCCCAAAGGCCGTGATTGGTCCGTCGGACCGACGGACCAATCACAGCCATGGAGGGGGGTTTAAACTAACGGTGACTGCACTGCAGACGCCATTCCGGTCTGGAATTGCGTGCAGTGCGGTCACCGTGCCTAGCTGCCGCGATATACTGACCAGAACCTTGCAAAATACTTACCTGATCCTTGCAAATATCTTGCCTGCTTGTAGTGTGCTGGATGCTTCCTGGATCCTGTTACTTGTGACTTCCTGTGTTGTGAACTTGTGCTGCTGCAGTGTAATAGCGTTAGTTAGATAGAGAGAGATAGAGAGAGATAGTGTCAGAGAGTGCTATATTTTGTGCTGCTGCAGTGTGATATAGTTATAGAGAGAGAGATAGAGAGAGATAGAGAGAGATAGAGACAGATAGAGAGAGATAGAGAGAGAGAGATAGAGGCCTAGTGACAGAGAGTGCTATATTTTGTGCTGCTGCAGTGTGATAGTTATAGATAGAGAGATAGAGAGAGATAGAGATAGTGACAGATTGTGCTACAGTATATATTTTTTATATAACTGACTGCTGCCCCCCCTTTTGTGCTGATCAGTATAAATTAACTGATCAGCAACTTTTTGGGGGCGCAGGTTTTTTTTAATATATATATATACCTGTCACTGCTGCCGCTGCAGTGTCATAGAGTGTTAGATAGTGAGAGATAGAGAGATAGAGAGAGATAGTGACAGAGAGTGATAGAGAGTGCTAAATTTTGTGTCTGCTGCCCCCGCCTTTTGTGCTGATCACTATATCTGAGGTGATCAGCAACTTTTTGGGGGTGCAGAGGTTTTTTTTTTTTTATATATACCTGCCAGTTGCACTGTCAGTTGCACCAAAGGTTGTGCACCTGCTGCCCCTCACTGGTAATCAGTGTCGCATCACTGATCACCTTTTTTTTTTTGTGTGTGCTGTGGGGTCTTTTTTTAATTTTTTTTTTACACACACTGTGATTTTGTGGGTGTCCTGTGGCCGCTGTGCGCTGATCAGTGACGTACATCACTGATCATCTTTTTCGGCACAGGGTTGATCTATTTTTTTTTTTTTTGATCAAATTCCTGTTGCCTTTGAGCGCTGTTCAGTGACGGACGTTACTGACCAACATCTGTGCTCAATTTTTGGCGCAGGACCTTTTTTTTTTTTTTTTAACCCCTTCAATTTTTTTTTTTGAACCCCTTCAATTTTTTTTTAACCCCTTCAATTTTTTTTTTTAACCCCTTCAATTTTTTTTTTTTTTTTTAACCCCTTCAATTTTTTTTTTTTGTATAAAGTATTTTTTTTTCTGCACTACATACACACTACACACTACATACCCCCCGGGTTGAAATAAAGTTTGTACCCCCCCCTACACTATACACGTGTTGAAACATTTCACTACCAGTAACACAAAAATAAAAATGGCATCCCAAATGTCATCCCAGTCATCCAGAAGAATTTATTCAGCGGAGGAGGCATATGCCATGCTTGCTTCTGACTCTGACACAGCCAGTGATGCAAGCGGGGAATTTGAAGGATTCGCCTTAAGCTCCTCTTCCTCCTCTGGTGATGAGGGTCCCCCTCAAAGACGCCCCCGTAGAGCAGCTGAGACCCCCCCCCCAATAATTGATCTCGTATGGACCCCACCACCAGACAATTTTGAGCCCCAGGTTCCTGAGTTTTTGGCCATGCCAGGAATCCAATTTGATTCCACAGGTCTCAGAGAAATTGACTTTTTCAAATTATTTTTCTCTGATGATTTTATAAATTTAATGGTGGACCAAACTAATTTATATGCCCAGCAGTTTATTGCTCAAAACCCCACGTCATCATTTGCTAGGTGGACCCCTGTAGATGCAGTAGAGATGATGACGTTTTGGGGTCTGGTGTTTCATATGGGCATAGTAAAAAAGCCAGAAATTAGGCAATATTGGAGTACAGATGTTCTGTACAGCACCCCATTTTACCGTATGGCCATGCCCCGGGCTCGATTTGAGATGATCCTTAAATTTTTGCATTACAACGATAATGCACAGTGCCCACCCAGAGATGATCCCACCTTTGACCGGCTATTCAAAGTCAGGCCGGTCATTGATCATTTCAGTGCCAAATTTGAAGACATGTACATCCCAGATAAATTCATTTGCATAGACGAGTCCCTTATACATTTTAAAGGAAGGGTTAAATTCCGCCAGTACCTTCCCAGTAAGAGGGCAAGGTATGGCATAAAAATGTATAAGCTGTGTGAAAGCACCTCAGGGTACACTCACAGGTTTAGGGTATATGAAGGGAAGGATTCAAGAATTGAACCGCCAGAATGCCCCCCCTCCCTCGTAGGTGTTAGTGGAAAAATTGTCTGGGATTTAGTGCACCCCTTCCTGGATAAAGGTTATCACCTATATGTGGATAACTTTTACACCAGCATCCCCCTGTTTAAGGCCCTTGGTTCAAGAGGTACAGCAGCTTGCGGTACTGTGCGCAAGAACCAAAGAGGCCTCCCAAAAACGCACATTGCCCAAGTAATGAGAAGGGGTGAAAGCAGGGGAATATGCACCGAAAATATGTTGTTGGTCAAATATAAGGACAAGAGGGATGTCCTTATACTGACAACAATTCACGGAGACAGTACCACCTCCGTCCCTGTACGAGGTACCAGTACCCACACCTCAAAACCTAATTGTATCCTGGATTACAATAGGTACATGGGCGGAGTGGATCTTTCAGATCAGGTACTTAAGCCGTACAGTGCCCTGCGGAAAACAAAAATCTGGTACAAGAAGCTGGCCGTGTATATCATCCAGATGGCACTGTATAACGCTTACGTGCTATTCCGTTCTACCGGCCAGAGGGGGACATTTATGCACTTTCAAGAGGAAGTCATAAAGGGCCTAATATTTGGGAACCAGCAGGCAGAGGGCCCCAGTACTTCTAGTACTGGCCCCCGTATTGTACCAGGGCAGCATTTTCCTGATGAAATCCCCTCCACTGGAAAAAAGGGCAGGACACAAAAAAGGTGCAAAGTTTGCTATAAAAAGGGAATAAGAAAGCAAACTATTTTCCAGTGTGACACTTGCCCCGACAAACCCGGCCTATGTATAAAGGAGTGTTTTAAAATATACCACACATCTATGGATTTTTAGGTTCATAATTTCACCGTGCTTCGGGGGTCTTGCTAATGCCACATAGCACCCACCATTCATTCCACCAGAATCTGAGCCGCAAAATCCAAAAATCACTCCTTCCCTTCTGAGTCCTGCCATGCACCCAAATGGTATTTTTTGGTCACATGTGAGGCATTGCCGTACTCGGGAGAAATTGGGGCACAGATTTTGGGGTGCTTTGTCTCCTTCATTCCTTCTGAAAATGAAAAATTTTGAGCCAGAACTGCATTTTTGTTTAAAAAAATGTAATTTTTCATTTTCACTGCCCACTTGTATCAAAATTGGTGAAACCCCTGGGGGTTTAAAATGTACACTATACCCCTAGATGAATTCCCTGAGGGGTGTAGTTTGCAAAATGGGGTCACTTGTGGGGGGGTTCCACTGTATTGGTGCTTTGGGGGTCTTGCTAATGCGACATAGCACCCACCATCATTCCACCAGAATTTGTGCTGCATAATCCAAATATCACTCCTTCCCTTCTGAGTCCTGCCACTTTTTGGTCACACATGAGGCATTGCCGTACTCGGGAGAAATTGGGGCACAGATTTTGGGGTGCTTTGTCTCCTTCATTCCTTCTGAAAATGAAAAATTTTGAGCCAGAACTGCATTTTTGTTTAAAAAAATGTAATTTTTCATTTTCACTGCCCACTTGTATCAAAATTGGTGAAACCCCTGGGGGTTTGAAATGTACACTATACCCCTAGATGAATTCCCTGAGGGGTGTAGTTTGCAAAATGGGGTCACTTGTGGGGGGGTTCCACTGTATTGGTGCTTTGGGGGTCTTGCTAATGCGACATAGCACCCACCATCATTCCACCAGAATTTGTGCTGCAAAATCCAAATATCACTCCTTCCCTTCTGAGTCCTGCCACTTTTTGGTCACACATGAGGCATTGCCGTACTCGGGAGAAATTGGGGCACAGATTTTGGGGTGCTTTGTCTCCTTCATTCCTTCTGAAAATGAAAAATTTTGAGCCAGAACTGCATTTTTGTGTAAAAAAATGTAATTTTTCATTTTCACTGCCCACTTGTATCAAAATTGGTGAAACCCCTGGGGGTTTGAAATGTACACTATACCCCTAGATGAATTCCCTGAGGGGTGTACTTTGCAAAATGGGGTGACTTGTAGGGGGGTTCCACTGTATAGGTGCAACATAGCACCCACCATTCATTCCACCAAAATCTGTGCTGCAAAATCCAAAAATCACTCCTTCCCTTCTGAGTCCTGCCATGCACCCAACTGGTATTTTTTGGTCACATGTGAGGCATTGCCGTACTCGGGAGAAATTGGGGCACAGATTTTGGGGTGCTTTTTCTCCTTCATACCTTCTGAAAATGAAAAATTTTGAGCCAGAACTGCATTTTTGTGTAAAAAATGTAATTTTTCATTTTCACTGCCCAGTTGTATCAAAATTGGTGAAACCCCTGGGGGTTTGAAATGTACACTATACCCCTAGATGAATTCCCTGAGGGGTGTAGTTTGCAAAATGGGGTCACTTGTGGGGGGGTTCCACTGTATTGGTGCTTGGGGGGTCTTGCTAATGCGACATAGCACCCACCAAAATTCCACCAGAATCTGAGCTGCAAAATCCAAAAATCACTCCTTCCCTTCTGAGTCCTGCCATGCACCCAAATGGTATTTTTTGGTCACATGTGAGGCATTGCCGTACTCGGGAGAAATTGGGGCACAGATTTTGGGGTGCTTTTTCTCCTTCATACCTTCTGAAAATGAAAAATTTTGAGCCAGAACTGCATTTTTGTGTAAAAAATGTAATTTTTCATTTTCACTGCCCACTTGTATCAAAATTGGTGAAACCCCTGGGGGTTTGAAATGTACACTATACCCCTAGATGAATTCCCTGAGGGGTGTAGTTTGCAAAATGGGGTCACTTGTGGGGGGGTTCCACTGTATTGGTGCTTGGGGGGTCTTGCTAATGCGACATAGCACCCACCAAAATTCCACCAGAATCTGAGCTGCAAAATCCAAAAATCACTCCTTCCCTTCTGAGTCCTGCCATGCACCCAACTGGTATTTTTTGGTCACATGTGAGGCATTGCCGTACTCGGGAGAAATTGGGGCACATATTTTGGGGTGCTTTTTCTCCTTCATACCTTCTGAAAATGAAAAATTTTGAGCCAGAACTGCATTTTTGTGTAAAAAAATGTAATTTTTCATTTTCACTGCCCAGTTGTATCAAAATTGGTGAAACCCCTGGGGGTTTGAAATGTACACTATACCCCTAGATGAATTCCCTGAGGGGTGTAGTTTGCAAAATGGGGTCACTTGTGGGGGGGTTCCACTGTATTGGTGCTTGGGGGGTCTTGCTAATGCGACATAGCACCCACCAAAATTCCACCAGAATCTGAGCTGCAAAATCCAAAAATCACTCCTTCCCTTCTGAGTCCTGCCATGCACCCAAATGGTATTTTTTGGTCACATGTGAGGCATTGCCGTACTCGGGAGAAATTGGGGCACAGATTTTGGGGTGCTTTTTCTCCTTCATACCTTCTGAAAATGAAAAATTTTGAGCCAGAACTGCATTTTTGTGTAAAAAATGTAATTTTTCATTTTCACTGCCCACTTGTATCAAAATTGGTGAAACCCCTGGGGGTTTGAAATGTACACTATACCCCTAGATGAATTCCCTGAGGGGTGTAGTTTGCAAAATGGGGTCACTTGTGGGGGGGTTCCACTGTATTGGTGCTTGGGGGGTCTTGCTAATGCGACATAGCACCCACCAAAATTCCACCAGAATCTGAGCTGCAAAATCCAAAAATCACTCCTTCCCTTCTGAGTCCTGCCATGCACCCAACTGGTATTTTTTGGTCACATGTGAGGCATTGCCGTACTCGGGAGAAATTGGGGCACATATTTTGGGGTGCTTTTTCTCCTTCATACCTTCTGAAAATGAAAAATTTTGAGCCAGAACTGCATTTTTGTGTAAAAAAATGTAATTTTTCATTTTCACTGCCCACTTGTATCAAAATTGGTGAAACCCCTGGGGGTTTGAAATGTACACTATACCCCTAGATGAATTCCCTGAGGGGTGTACTTTGCAAAATGGGGTGACTTGTGGGGGGGTTCCACTGTATTGGTGCAACATAGCACCCACCATTCATTCCACCAAAATCTGTGCTGCAAAATCCAAAAATCACTCCTTCCCTTCTGAGTCCTGCCATGCACCCAACTGGTATTTTTTGGTCACATGTGAGGCATTGCCGTACTCGGGAGAAATTGGGGCACAGATTTTGGGGTGCTTTTTCTCCTTCATTCCTTGTAAAAATGAAAAATTTTGAGCCAGAACTGCATTTTTGTGTAAAAAAATGTAATTTTTCATTTTCACTGCCCACTTGTATCAAAATTGGTGAAACCCCTGGGGGTTTGAAATGTACACTATACCCCTAGATGAATTCCCTGAGGGGTGTAGTTTGCAAAATGGGGTCACTTGTGGGGGGGTTCCACTGTATTGGTGCTTGGGGGGTCTTGCTAATGCGACATAGCACCCACCAAAATTCCACCAGAATCTGAGCTGCAAAATCCAAAAATCACTCCTTCCCTTCTGAGTCCTGCCATGCACCCAAATGGTATTTTTTGGTCACATGTGAGGCATTGCCGTACTCGGGAGAAATTGGGGCACAGATTTTGGGGTGCTTTGTCTCCTTCATACCTTCTGAAAATGAAAAATTTGGAGCCAGAACTGCATTTTTGTGTAAAAAAAATAATTTTTCATTTTCACTGCCCAGTTGTACCACAATTGGTGAAACCCCTGGGGGTTTGAAATGTACACTATACCCCTAGATGAATTCCCTGAGGGGTGTAGTTTGCAAAATGGGGTCACTTGTGGGGGGGTTCCTAACTTTTAGCATCTTATGGTGCCTAGAAACCTACATGGTGCCTAAAAAATAATCTCATAAAAAGGAGGCTCCAAAATCAAGTAGGTGCTCCTTCTATTATGAAGCCTGTGGTTTGGTCAACGTGCACACTAGGGCCACATATAGGATATTTATGAAAACAAAAGAATTGGGGGAATCAATTTTTAGTCACATTTCTCTAGTAAAATGTACTGTGTTCCTTAGAAAAATGTATTAAAATTGCAAATCTGCAAAAAAAATGAAATTTTGAAATTTCACCTACACTTTGTTTTAATTCCTGTGAAACACCTAAAGGGTTAACAAACTTCCAAAATGCTGTTTTGAATACTGTGAGGGGTGCAGTTTTTGAAATGGTATCATTTATGGGGGTGTCTCACATACAAGTCCCTCAAAGTCACATCAGAACTGAACTGGTCCCTAAAAAAATCAGTGTTTGAAATTTTCTTGAAAATTTGAGAATTTGCTATTCATATTGTAAGCCTCCTAGTGTCCAAAAAAATTAAAAGGAAGTTGAAATAATGATGGAAACATAAAGTAGACATATGGTCTATGTTAGTTATTAACTATTTTGAGTGGTATGATTATTTGTCTCACAAGCAGAAAATTTAACATTTTGCAAATTGCTAAATTTTCCATTTTTTTACAACATTTTGGTATTTTTCACAAAAAAACACAGACTGTATCGACCCAAATTTACCACTAATTTGAAGTACAATGTGTCACGAAAAAACAATCTCAAAATCACTGGGATAAGTAAAAGCAAAAAAAAGTTATCCCCACTTAAGTGAGACATGTCAGATTTGAAAAAAAGGGCTCTGTCAGGAACGCAAAAACTGGCTCTGTCAGGAAGGGGTTAAGCTAATTGTGCAAGGGCAGTCTGCAATATACTGTATCAGATGAATAACCAAAAGAATGTTAATGCTCTCTCCCCTAAAACACAATATAAATATTTATTCTTTATACCATTTATTTAAAAAAAAAAATTTTTTATCTTATGTGTATTATCATACACACTGGGCGACTTTGAGCTGAAAGCCACTCAAAACAGCAAGTTTGAGCGGCTTTCAGCTCAAAGCCGCCCAGGGTGTATGGCCCGGCAATGAGCGCTGCTGTGCGCTTCCGCTGCATCGCCGGGAAAGCTTCTCATCTGCTGGTATTACCAGCAGGGGAATACGGTCATATTGTCTACAGCATTTAGGTCTACAAGCATTAGGTGTACACCACTAGGTCGACCTGCATTTAGGTCGACATGACTGAAGGTCGACATGGTCATTATGTTGACAGGGTCATTAGGTCGACATTTTTAAGGTCGACAGGGTCATCAGGTCGACATGCAAACGGTCGACATGGGGTCATTTGACTGTTTTATGAGTCGACATGTACCGACAGGCGGTATTTCATGCCCTACCATCCACTAGGGCATGGTGGGAGTATAAAATAGTGTGCTGAGTGTAGCGAGGCACCATGCCCGAAGCATGGCGAGCACAGCGAGCCATGCGAGGGGACCCAGTGCTATGCTGACTGTCAACGCTTGAAAAAAATAAAAAAAAATAAAACAATGTCGACTTTTTCACTGTCGACCTAATGACCCTGTTGACCTAACACCTGTCGACCTAACCCATGTCGACCTTCAGTCAGGTCCACCTAAATGCAAGTCAACCTAATGGTGTAGACCTAAATGCAGTCTGACGAATGATACCATTCCACCAGCTCCTTTGAGGATGGCGTTGCATAGCGCTATGCTATGCAAAGCCGTCCTCCCCTGCTGACGCCCCCCCCCCCCCCCCCCCAGCGAGGATAGCAATCCTCGCTGTCCATACACACTTGGGCATAATCACCCAGTGTGTATGGACCTTGATACAGTACTACTGCTTGCAGCCAGCAGAGGCAAGGAGGAAAAGGTGGTGATATAGCTCTGGTAGCAAACATTACACCTGAGCCTATATAATCAGCATTTCCCTCTGCCAGAACAGGTTGGAACAAAATTCATGATGCAGTCAATAGGATAAATGTAATATATAGGTCCCTATCGGGGCAGCCGAGAGCAGCCATGTGCCCAGGTGCTGTGGGTGTAACCATGTTCCTAGGCACAACAGTAACTGCCGCCCCCCACCCTTCCCTAATTATTTTTTTTTTATTGACTGATTATAAGCCCTTATTTCACGATAGCCAATTTAATAGAATAATAAAGATTTAGTAGAACAGCCTATAGGAGCGTTATATGTATGTCTTACCCATTTAAGTTGGAATATGGTACAGTACAGTGGATATATTTTGCAGTTACTGGGACGATTCAGGCTGACATTACCAACACAAGCATCCAAGGCATACCCTTAGGCACACCCCTTACATGGCCAATGGGAAATTCACCATTAGACGTGACCATATCTGAGGAGATGTGGCCACGCTCTCTAATCCTTTTATTTGGAATAAAATAGTAATTGCTATTGCATAGAAGCATGTTGCATGTGCAGTCAATGGCTGTGCATAGGGACATTTGACACCCTCATCGGTGAAGCAAAGGGGTCAATGTTCCCCATAGCAGCTGACCCTGACTTTTGCTGGGCCCCTGCCACATGCATGCACCCAAGTAATAGTATCCACTCTCAGAGCCTTTGGTCCCCATTTGGAAAATGACTAATCTTTCTTAAGCCCCGTACACACGGGGGAGATATATTGCTCAGTCATATATTGCTAGCAATATATGGCTGAGCAATATATTGCTCAGTGTCTCCTTTTCATCACCGACCAGAGATGGTCGTTGATGAAAGGGAACCTCTGCCCGGGGTGCAGCAGAGGTAATCAGCTGGTCGCAGGAGCAAGCTCCTGCGACCAGCGATTAGAACGGGGCTGAAAACGGGAGCGCGCACCCGGCGATTTTCACACTCCCATCACTGGCAATATGGTCGCCTGCGACCATATTTCCAGCCCCTATCGCCCCTGTGTGTACACAGCTTTAGAGTTTACAGCAGGACTTAAGCTGTTTTGAAGACAAAATCAGATTGGTTTGAATTATGGGACAAAGACTAAAACATTTGTCTAGGAGTGTAGGACATGGTGGGAAGAAACAACTGAGACATAATGGCAGATAGTGACAGATTTGCCGTGAAAATAATAATAATTTTATTCATATACTCTTTCTCCAATAGGACTCAGGTGCTTAACAGATATAATAAATGTAATACAGTACAGTAACAATGAAGTACAGAAACGCTTTTCATAAACTATACTTAAGGGAATTACAGAAATGCTTGAATAAACAGGCAAGTCTTGAGGCTGTTTTTGAAGTTTTCTAGAGTGGCGGCTTCTTGAACTGTGCGGGGAAGTGAGGGGTAGATTTATGAACGGTCGATCAGGGGAATCTGCGCTATCCCCATGCACTAAAGCAGGGGATAGCGCTTCCCCTGATCTAAGACACCCACCGAGCGGGTGTCTATCGTGCGGCGGTGTGGGGCAGGAGGCATAGCACAGCTACGATATTTTGATTTATGAACGGTCAGCATCACTGACCGTTCCGCCTCCTGCAGCTATCGACTTCAACAGCTGCAGGCGGCGGTGCCCTATGCCTACAGCAGGGACAGCGCTGTCCCTGCTGCTGGCTCTGAGCTGCGCTGGGGACCTCGCGTGAGTAGCGAGATCCCACGCATGCGCACTCCAGCCGGCCGGGGAGAAGCAGACAGCGCGTCAGTGTTAACTGACGCGCTGTCAGCTGGAGGAGGCATCGCCGGAGGGGGGAGTTAGCGCTCCCCCGCTTAGGCAGACACGATCTTAGTAGATCTTGTCGCTGTCCCCTCCTGCTTCGCCTCGCTACTGAGGCCAAGCAGGAAGTGTTATAGCGGCGCTTTTAGCGCCGCTATAATAAATCTACCCGAGTTCCATAAAGTCAGTGCCATATGGCTAAAAGCTCGACCCCCAAATTAATTACGGGAGATCTTAGGTACTGCTAAACCTCCTTCCTCTACAGATCGCAGTAATTGGGAGTGACAGTATGGAATCAGAAGCTGCTTCAGGTACCTTGGGCTTTGAAACTCAGTACATTAATCTTGAAGATTATTTGCCATTTTATAGGAAGCCAGTGAAGGGAGTAGAGAATGGGAGTAATGTGGCTAGAATGGGGCTGGTTGGTTTTATCCAACACATCCTATAATGGTGTGGTACATTTTGTTGATAATTAGATACAAAACATTCAGGATGTCAACATACAGAATGTTGACACTGACAATATGTTATCAGTCGGCATGTCAAAAATGGGATTTCATGTACGATAATCAGTAACAGTAATCCTAATCTAACCCTAAAATTGGGTGTTGACATTGTTGCATACACCAACAATTTTATCTTCAGGAGATACCTGGAGAGGAGAGGCAGTGATGAGTGAGGGGCTGGGCTAATTGCATGATTAGGCCCCACCCCTTCACAGATAAACTGCTATGATTGGACCATATTGCATAGGAGCAGGGCTAAAATGACAATTTGCATAGTATCGCGTCATTAGGCCCTGTCCCCTTTGCAGGAACAGCAGATTTACTGTATTTATCACCCCATTTTGCTCACTCTACTAGGAAGTGGTCAGAATACAGGGCGAGTGCCCACTCTTCTGGGGCTGCGGGGACTCTCTTACAAAAATACTCAAATAGGCCAGTATTCATTGTGGTTGTCAACATTCTGATGATGTCACCATTACCAGTGTCGTAACAGAGCTTTATTGCGCCCTATGGCGGCCATGCCCTCATAAAATCATTAGGAAGGTGGTTGGAGCCACTAGTGTCAGGAATTATAGCACTGTCTGGATCATCCTCTCTGGATACTCTTGGGAGCTGTAATGTATACATCTGGAGCATTAAACTTCCACTCCTACAGCACTCTAGTAGCAATTCTGGCTACAGGTGCTGATTCAGAAACCTGACTAGACAGATTCAGGGGCCATGAATGGGCAAAGGCACTGCTTACACACCCCTAGCACTGGTACCAACATGTTGACTGTAAACATTCTGTACATGTCGACATTCAGAACATGTTGACATTATGCGGTCAACATTCTAAGTATTGACAACTTATAATTCTAATTTGGTACTAATACACTAAACTATTCCTTTAAACAGGGGTGTCAAACTCAAATTCATCGGGGGCCGCATCAGCAGTTTGGTCACCCTCAAAGGGCCGGTTGTATCTGTAGGACTATGTGTCCACTCTTTATTATCATAAATTATTGTCACTGCATTCAATTATTGTATACTCAGCAGTAGCATTTCCCTCCTGCTATTGCTGTGAACTGCAGTGCATTAGGGCACACGCTGCCTGCACAGGGGGGCAGCACTCAGTCTTAGGGCATATGTCCTGCTTATTATTATGGGACACAGCAATTAATGATGGGCTGCAATGTGCCAGTGCACACACACACACACATAGGCAGGGAGTTTGACACTTACCCGCTCTGATGCGTCCACTCCAGTCTGAGCTGCTCCACCACCAAGGACACAGCTGCGCTCTCACACAGGCGCATTTCCCCCTCCCTCCTGTGAGTAGTGCTCCTCGCACTATCTATCCAGGAGTGGGGGGCAGCGTGCTCCCGGTCACTGCGCAGTGCACACTCAGCAGTAAGTGACCTGGAGCGCACAGCAGCAGCAGCACCATTCACCACGACGGACCTGCTCTTTGCGCTCTCTGGCTCCTATACAGCAGGTGGGAGCGGAGGAGGGGTTGACGACCGGCGGCACTGCGCTAGAGGGCAGAAGTTCTCTGGCTTGTAGGCTGCCGCGCATGCGCTGAAGAGGCAGCTTGTTTAAAAAAAAAATCGAGAATAAAAGGTGAAGGCTGGCGGCGGCTGCACGGGCCACATGAAGAGGTCTGGCGGGCCGGATTTGGCCCGCGGGCCTTGTGTTTGACACCCCTGCTTTACTACGACAACCATTGTGAGGTCTTCACTTCTATGTTCAGCTGTTAAAACAAACAGCTCTAGATAATTTGAGATCGTGTATTGGCAATCCACATCCACGGTTCATTGTACCGAGACTATTTATTTATTTACAGTCTCTTATACAGCGCAGCAGAATCCATTGCGCTTTACAATAGTAGACAGTGATAAAACAAACTGGGTAACAACAGACAGACTTGGAGGTTAGAGGGCCCTGCTGCAAGCTTACAATCTATAGGGATATAGGAGGGAAACACAAGGACAGGCACCAGTAATAGCACAGCAGTCCCACCAAGTTACAAGTCCAGAAGGGAAGCTATATAATACATAAGTACCTCAGAGGGTTATGCGTGTAGAAATCAAATATGACAGGCTTGCCTGAAGATGTGTGTTTTCAGGGAACGCTTGAAAGTTTTGAGGCTAGTGGAAAGTCTTATTGTGCGTGGAAGGGCATTCCATAGGATGGGAGCAGCCCGATGGAAGTCCTGTAATCGTGAATGGGAGCTAGTGATCCGTGCAGAAGAGAGACGCAGATCTTGTGCAGAGCGGAGTGGTCGAGATGGGACTATCCCAGGATATGCTGTGGAAAAAGATGTTCAGCAGAGCAGAAAATTCTCACCCAATTCCATACAGTATTTCTACGGCCACACTCTGCTTTTCACTGCTTGCAGAGTGTAACACTATTGTAAAACAGTCATCTCTTCTCCTTCTGGGGAATGTCACATGAACATGAGAGGATAGCAGGATGAACACATTCTACAGGGAATAAACACAGGACCAAGCTTACCATTTATAGAGAACAGCCACAAACACCCCTCTCCTCTGCCACATCTACTACAGAGCAATCAGCGATGCAGTGTCAGGTCAGGAAGACCACGTTACTATGACAAACTCAGACAGGTATATGGTCATTAGCTCTGTATACACCAGACCTCTACCACAATAAGCTCATTATCATACCAGTGTGACAACACCGTCACCCAGTCCTCAGATGGCAACCAAGTAATTACCTACAGGAGAAAAATATCAGAGAAGCACACGAGACAGACCAAATAATAGACAATGGGCGGTATTCAATGACGTGAATCGTTGGTCACGGCGATTCTGATTTCAGATTCGCCAGCCATTCGCCGTTTTTTTTACGTCGATTCGCCACGCGTAGGGATTCGTCGGGAGTCGCCGGGACTAGCTGTGTCACCCTATTCAACGTGGCTGAGAATCGCCGCCCCCAACGGCGATTCTCAGCCAATCCGGCGTTTCCCTAAACAGCTTCAGTACTGTAAGAAATTGCAGTGAAATGCAAGAAAAATGCAAATTACCCTGAAAAAACGATTCCAATACAGCAGACTGCAAAAGCTGTGTAATCTCCTCAAAGGCCAAACGAAGGAGTGAGGTGGGGAGGAGAATCATGGGTAAGTGAGGTGCACCATGGGTAAGAACAGTGCATTGTGGGAGAAAAAAAAAATACCAGAAAAAATTAAATATATATTTGTATAGCACTTCTACAACCATCAAATCACACAAGGGCAGCAAATAATATTAGATTACACTTGCAGAGTGAAATTAAACACTTAAAACCAATTATTTCACAGGTTCATAACAAAGTTCACCATAAAAAGATGACGAGGGACACTCGGTGAGGAACGGCGATATGAAACAAGAAATAAGAATCGCCAACTTCTCATTGAATACACTTTTGGCGATTCATGGCGAATCCCGTCGACTACTGGCGAATCCCCATGAAAATTCCTATAGACAAAAAACGGCGATTTGTAGAGAATAACATTTGGCGATTGGTGCTTCATTCACCGGTCGTCATCGGCGAATAGAGGTCGTTGAATAGGGTGATTCGCTTTTTCAGCTCCAAAAATCGCCGGCACACACGAAAAAAACACAGAATCGCCATAAAACTTGGCGAATCTGCCTCATTGAATACCGCCCATTGTTGGTACTTATGTAATATCTGGGCACCCGTTTTTCTTATGAGACCGCGTCCGCTCGCCACGCTTCGGGAACGGTGGCTCGCTGCGCTCGCCACACTATATAAAATCAACTCCATGCGTAGTTGGATAGTAGGGGTATGAAAAAATGGGGTGCATTTAACATGGGAGCCCAGATAATACATAAGTACCACATTGTTTAGTGCGCAGTATAAATATTTATAACAGGTAATGGGAATGAGAACCAACATACAGAACAAGTGAAGTGGTACTGTCAAGTGGTTACATATAGTAAATCAGACTGAAATAGATGGTGAGAAAGATTTACGTGATAACAGGTTCCTATTTACTAAGCCTCAGACAGAGATAAACTACCAACAGACCAGCTCCTGTCATTTATCAGACACTCGCAGCCCTTAACATCATAGTTAGGAGCTGGTTGGCAGGTACTATAACTCTGTCCAAGACTTTTTAAATAGAGTCCATAGATACAAAATGTGGGACAGTAAACACATACAAGTGACAGCTGAATAATTTAATAGTTCGAAAATAAACACCAGTACATAATAAGCAATATATTGATTCAAAATTGTACCAATTAATGGTTACAAGTTAGAACACAGGACCCACAAGAGGAAAACAAGCATTTTCAGATCCAAAAGGGAAGAAGGGAGGGAGGATTCCGGGCCACTGCTCTGTCACAGAGGCATCACTAATTTGTCAGAGCTTTCCATTGGATTGTAAAGCATTTTGGGCAACAAATTAACAAATGTAAAATGTAACTTCATGCTATTGCAAGAAAATGTATTTAAATAGGTTATAAATCAGGCGTATGTTTAGAAGAAAGGAATTTTCCTCTCTAGATAAGTCATATGGAATTTACCCTATAGGAAAGAGATTTCATATACAGTAGCAGGGAGTATATGGCTATTACAAGAAATGAGCAAGGAGTGATGGAATACACAGGGTAACAGGAGGAGTGCTTCTGCTTCTAGGTACTGCACTGCTGTTTATACAAAGCACAGAGTTCCAGGGAGTGGTGTCTTGGCAGAGAAGCTTTACACAGGATCTCAGCTTTTTCTTTTGTAATCTCATCCTTCAGGTATGTTGAAGATTAATTATCAGATGAAGTCAGGCTCTTAATGTGGTCACACCTGAATGCAAATAAGTATCCAAAGTGATAAATCTTTACCTCAGACGTGAAAATGATAAATGTCAGTCTAGACCTGGGACAAAACTGTCATGTTGGTGCATTCACAAATTCCCATCAAGTACTCATCTTCCAACAGCCTTCCATAGGGTGTTTCTATGAACAACCTACAGTGTTACAATGGACTTTTTCCCCCCTGTGTATACGTAAGTAATAGCCCATGTACTGTGGGGATGATGCCAGAGAAAACGGACTTAGAAGGACAAATATATGTCTAAAGGGGTCTACACATGTAGAGCGATCCCCGGACATTTTCTAAGCAATCTCACTAGATCACTTAGAACAGTGGTTCTCAAACTCGGTCCTCAGAACCCCACACAGTTCACATTTTCCAGGTCACCTGACAGTCAGTAATGAGCGCACCTGACACATTTTAAAAGATCCACAGGTAAAGCTAATTATTTCCCTTGGTTCTGTGAGGAGACTTGCAAAACATGGACGGCATGGGGTCCTCAGGACTGAGCCGGATTAAGCCTTCGGGGGCCCGGGGCACTTTAGAAAGGGGGGCCCCCCTCCTACTTGCCATTACTGGCCGCAAACTGCATGGGATAATATTACACTGTCAAAACACAGAACAAAAGCAGTATAAACTTGGTCAATGGTCAACTGCAGGAGGGGATTAATAAAAACACACAGAGATAATTGTCATGTATAAGCGTGGCACTCCAGTATTGCTTTTTATAAACAGCTTTAATTTTGCGACGTTTCAATACCAGTGCCATATTTTCATCAGGCAACCGCACTGGTATTGAAACGTCGCAAAATTAAAGCTGTTTCTAATAAACAATACTGGAGTGCCGCGCTTATACACGACAACTATATATATATCAGGCTACTGGCGTTCACATCGCAACAGATACTATACCTTGTTGATTATCTGTCGAAATTGGATTTTACACACACCTGAGGGGGACCATTGTCTGTCAGAGCACCCTGTGTGTCGACTTACAGACGTATTCCCTGTCATCAGCTGGCACCCACAATTTACATACCTACATAAAGGTGGATCTATACTCCCATTGATTCTAACCCTCAGCCTCAATTCTATTTAAAGAAACGATTCCATACCACAATAAAGACTATCACCGTTTTTGGAAACCGCCATCCACTATAAGGGACAGGTGTGTTCAGCTTTAAGATCAATCCTGTTGATTCTTTGCTTTTTTGTGCATGTATTAAACCCCAGATGAAGTCTTTTTCAAGACGAAACGCGTCGGGTTATTGAAACTGCATTCAAAAGATGAAATCCTGATATGATCATCTAATTTTTAATAAAAATCCATTTTTTATTGTATTCTGTGTTTTTTGCACTGTACATAGCATACTGGATAAATTAAGGTAATCACCAGGGCCAGACAGATTGCTCAGCACACAGCGCTGACACTCTTTTTTGTTGGTGCACTCTTATCTGAATTATAGGTTGTGTAACAATGAATGAATGGAATGATTTCATAGTATACTGTGGATGACTAAGCACAAGTGAGGACATACCTCAAATGAGGTAATCAGCCCTGTAGTTTACATCTGATTACACATAAAGTGGTATGAATCATTCCATATGATAACAATTGTATTAAAACAACTTGTAATGCATAAAATAAAGAACACACACACAAAAATCCCCAAAATATAAGGACCTATGAATAACAAGAGAAAGTAATTCATGGTGGACCCTGAAAGGACTCCTATTTGGCACAGCCTATGAGGATGAAGAAGGAAACAACAAAAACATTTGAATAAAATATGGATCAAAAAACATTCCCATAATTTTAAGATGCAGCAAGTGTGCAACACAGACACAGTAGTTCGGCAAACTTACAGGATGTATCTAAATCCTAAGGCATTTGTCACCCCCTCTTTACCAAGCACCAAACATATAAATATACTATGACAAACAATACAGAAAATGCATTAAAAACCCATAAATGTATAACCATGCACATTTCCAGAATATTTAAAGGAAGTGAGGAGTAGTAGGGTCATGTCCTCTATAACCTACAAATATCTACACCTGAAAGACACATCATATTACATAAACGGAAGCAATAGTAGTTGGCAGATGGGCTATGTCCTTGCATAGAACCTAAGAATTGTGGGTGGCAGAACGATTTCAGCTATTTAGCTGCTTGATATAAAGCAGGCATTTAAAAAAATAATAATAAAAAAAAATAAAAATTATTTTTTATAAAAAAAAAAGGGTACTTGTTTCCTAGCAGGGGGCCCACTAAGCAAATAGCTTAGTGTGCTATTCTGCATAGGAAAATCAGGAGTGCTTATACAATGAAATATCACATAGGATAGCATGGCACCAAATGCTATGCGATGCGATATTTCATTGTACAAGCACCCATGCCATGAGATGGGTGCTTACAATGAGATGAGATGGGTGCTTACAATGAGATGTGATGCTATGTGAAGTGATGTGTGCATAGTATGTGATGTGATGGGTGCTTACAATTGTAAGCACCTGCACCTACGCCATTGTTTAGCTTCAACCCCAGTATCCACGGCACCCCAAAGCGTGGTGAGCGGCGGCGGAATGCATCCTCCGACCTTTTCATACCCCCACTATCCACGTCGGCGTGGAATTGATTTTAGATAGTGTGGCAAGCGCAGCGAGCCCCAAAAGGAGACGCGGAATACATGTAAAGTTATCAGCGTCCCCTCGCTGCGCTCGCCACACTATCTAAAATCAAATCCATACCGACGTGGATAGTGGGGGTATGAAAAAGTCGCCACGCTTCGGGGTGGCGTGGATACTGGGGTTGATGCTAAACAATGGCGTAGGTGCAGGTGCTTACAATTGTAAGCACCCATCACATCACATAGCATCACATCTCATTGTAAGCACCCATCACATCTCATGGCATGGGTGCTTGTACAATGAAATATCACATCGCATACATTGCACGGTAAAAATGTACCATGCGATGCGATGAGATTTTACTACGTTTGCGTACGTAAGAAATCTAGGCACCCTGCTAGGAAACCACTACCAAAAAATGATATATTAACAACAAAAGGGGCCTGCTCATAGCAATTTTTATAAATGTATAAGATGCAAATACATTTAGGAATTTATATTATTATACTGTATAGTATTAAATTATCTGATTTTCCTTAAAGGAATTTTTGATTTGATTGCTTTCATGGTCATTAAGATGAATATAAACCTTAAATAGCACCTTTTATACAAAACTTTTTTGCGGCTAATTGCACTCTCTTTAGTGGGTTCATTATAGCATATTATTTTTCCACATGATTTGAGTAACCCCACATAAAAGCACTACAGCACCTTGAAGTGCATCTAAACAGTGCAGTTGGAAAAATGGAGAACAAACTCAATAAGTCACATACAACATTTCACGACCTTGCGCCTTGATGATTGTCTATTGCTCAATTTGGTTGAATATGTACCGGTATATTTGTTCAAAATGTGGTGAAATTTTAGAAGCAATTTAACCTTTCTCAGGCAGCACTGTACCATCTAGGTCTAAACCATGTTCTTATATTATTCTGGAAAACTGTACAAACATACATAAATACTTGGGTATACCGTTCACATTAATGATATCTTGGGCGTTCTGGAACCACTATGCTCCAGAGAATCTCAAAGTAACTATAAATGTAAAATTATTGCTGATCTATGTTGCAGCGTGCCTTAAAAAAAAGTCATATTGTCTCAGTGAATCAACAAAGATAATATACTTTTCTATACCAAATGGACTGGGTAGAATGCTTAACCTTTTGCAGTCCAATTTTTTTTTTGCAATTCAAAACAGTTTGGTTTAAATTAATTCAATTTTTTTTTATTAAAAAAGGGGATTTTTGTAAGAACTTACCGTTCGAACCCCTTTCTCTGAGTCCAGTCCGGTGACACAGCTCCACCTTGGGATGTAGGAGGGTCCGCAGGAGCCAGGCACCTATAGCTGAAGCTTTTCCCCTGACTGCAGGCTCCTCCCCTTCTGCATTCCCAGCATGCTCCAGTTCAAACTTAAAAAGCACACTAGGATACACAACTCAATACAATGCTCAATCATCTTACCATAACATGCACGGCATGACTTGCTGAGTGTAGGGGAGGGATCGCTGTGTCACCGGACTGGACTCAGAGAAAGGGGTTCGAACGGTAAGTTCTTACAAAAATCCCCTTTTCTCTTTTGTCCAGTCCGGTGACACAGCTCTACCTTGGGACGTTCACGAGCCGGTAATATGGGAGGGCACGCTCAGACCGCCAGTTCTCAACACTGCCCGTCCGAATGAGGTGTCCTCCAACGTGAACTCATGAAACCTGTAAAATTTGGTAAAGGTATGAACAGAGGACCAAGTGGCAGCCCTGCACAACTGCTCCGCTGTAGCCCCATGACGCACTGCCCAAGAGGAAGCTACTGACCTGGTGGTATGTGCATTAATCCTAGAGGGAACAGGTCTACCAACCTTGGTGTAAGCAAAGGCAATTACTGACCTAAGCCACCTGGCAATAGTCTGCTTAGAAGCAGCGCAACCTCGCTTAAGCACATCAAACAGAACCAACAACAGATCTGTCTTGCGGATATCCTTTACCCTGTCCACGTAAATTCGCAAGGCGCGAACTACGTCTAACTTTCTCAATTTGTCTCTATTTTTGGCCCCTTCTGGAGGGGAAAATACCGGGAGGACAATCTCCTGGTTCAAATGAAAGTAGGAAACCACTTTTGGCAAAAACTTAGGTACTGTTCTAAGCACAGCCCTATCCTCATGAAAAATTAAGTGTGGAGATTTACAGGACAACGCTCCCAACTCCGATACACGCCTAGCCGAAGCAATGGCCAACAAGAACGTAAGTTTCCAAGTCACATATTTCAGGTCGGCCGACCTTAGAGGTTCAAACGGAGAACTCTGTAACACAGATAAAACTAAAGATAAATCCCACGGCGCCACTGGCTGCCTGTAAGGTGGTTTTAACCTTGTTACACCCTGTAAAAAGCAATTCTTTTCCGGAAGAAAATGGATAAAGCAGAAAGTTGTACTTTCAAAGACTGCAGACTGAGTCCCGAAGAAAATCCATCCTGTAAGAACTCCAGCAATCTGGATACTCTGAATCTGGAGGTGTGTACCTTCTGACGCTCACACCACCTGATGTAGATCTTCCACACTCTGTGATAATTTGCAGCTGAGACTGGCTTACGAGCCCTAAGCATAGTCTGAATCAATGCATCCGAGAGACCGTTCTTCCTCAATAAAGAATTCTCAAAAGCCAAGCTGTCAAACTGAGCAGAGCGAGGCCCTGGTGAAGAAACGGCCTTTGTCTTAGCAGATCCTGACGTAGAGGAAGAGGCCAAGACTCCACTGATAACCTCAGAATGTCTGAGTACCACGATCTCTTGGGCCAGTTCGGTGCAATCAGAATTGCTTGCACCTGCTGTGACCTCACTCTCCGCAACACCCTCGGTATCATTGGAAACAGAGGGAAGACATAAACCAGGTGAAATGGCACTGAACCGTCATGGCATCCACTGCCCAGGCGACTGGGTCCCTGATCCTGGAGCAGAACTTCGGAACCTGACAGTTGTTCCTGGATGCCATTAAGTCCACCTCTGGGAGCCCCCAGCGAAGCACAAGCTCTTGGAATACCTCCGGATGCAGAGACCATTCCCCTTCCCGCAGGTCCTCCCTGCTGAGAAAGTCCGCTTCCACATTCCGGATCCCCGGAATAAAGACAGCAGATAGAACCGGAATGTTGCATTCTGCCCAGGTAAAGATCTTTGAGACTTCCCGCAAAGCCATCCTGCTGCGAGTCCCGCCCTGATGATTCAAGTAAGCCACAGCCGTGGCGTTGTCTGACTGTATTCTTATCGGCAGGCCCTTCAAGCAATCCTTGGCCTGCAGAAGAGTCTTCCAGACAGCCCGCAGCTCCAGAATGTTTATTGGGAGTCTGGACTCCTGTTGCGACCACCAGATTAAGGATTCCTTCGTTTCCGGGGAGAGAAGCAAACTTTCTTGCTTCATAGTTTTTGCATTCCCCGACCAACAGGATAGAATGTTCCACTGAAAGGTTCTGGAATGAAACCTGGCATATTGCAGCGTTTCGAAGGTCGCTACCATCTTGCCCAGCAGTCTCACCCCCTGCCAAACTGTGGGCCTCTGAGCCCTTAGTAAAAGAAGGACTAACTGGCGGATGTCCTTTGCTTTGGACTCTGGCAAGAAAACCCTGTGTAAATGGGTGTCTAGTATTACTCCCAGAAACAATAGCATCTGAGATGGAATTAGATGGGATTTGGGTAGATTTAGTACCCAACCCATTTCCTGCAAGAACTGTGTTGCCACAGACAGATGTTCCAATAACTTGCTCTCTGACTCTGCTTTGAACAGCAGGTCGTCCAGGTAAGGGATAATCACAATCCCCTTGAGTCTTAGTGATGCAGCCATGACCGCCATCACCTTTGTGAATACCCTTGGTGCTGTTGCCAGACCAAAGGGTAAGGCCTGGAACTGTAAATGGGTGTCCCCTATTGCAAAGCGCAGGAGGGACTGATACTCCTTGCCAATTGGTATGTGGAGATACGCATCCTGGATGTCCACTGATGCTAGAAATTCCCCTGGCTCTATGCTGCCAAGCACTGAGCGCAGGGACTCCATCCTGAAATGATCCAACCATAAGTGTTGGTTCAAGGATTTTAGATTTAGTATGGGTCTGACTGACCCGTCTGGCTTGGGTACTAAGAAAAGGATTGAATAAAACAAATAAAACCCTTTCTTGCGTTCCTCCTGAGGAACTGGGATCACAACTCCCTTTTCCCTGAGAACCAAGGCCGCCTCCAACAGGAGTTTGTGTGCTCTGGCCTCCCTTGGTAAAGGGGTGGGCAAGAATCTCTTTGGAGGATTCCCCCTGAAATTTATCCGGTAGCCCGCTGTGACAATGGACAGAACCCACGGGTCGGATGTTGGAATGTCCCACAAGTCCCCATACTGCAGGAGGCGACCCCCCACTCTGAGGCCAGAACGGGGAGCCTGTACCCCGTCATGCGGAGAATTTATCCTCTCCCTTGGACCCTTCCCAATGACACAGCCCACGCTGGCTCGCGCTCAGTCTCTTGGGCAAGTGACCCCCCAGGCACAGACTTACAAGCAGGGCAGGCAACCCCTTGGTCCATCTGTTCACATGAATAATTAACCCCGCAAATACTGCAGTTTAAAGACATGTCCAGCGCTCCTCCCCCCCCCCCCCCACAGCAACATCATCACACGTGTCAGTCATGATTAACCCATGGTGCACAATGTCAAGCAAAAGTACCAAGCAGTGTAAACAGTGGTACTTATCTGTCTGTTAGCTGTTTTCTGTGACTTTCCAAGCCTCAGCGGGGGCAGCGCTTCCAGGAGACGTCAGACTGTGTGCAGCAGCGTGACCAGACCAGCTTTCAGCTCACACTGTGTAGAGAAAATGGCGCCCGCACACAGAGAGGAAGGGACCAAGTCCCTGCTTCAGTGGGGTAGGAAGCCTTAATTGGCACCTTTTACCCCCTTTAGCTGCTCCCCCAGTGTAGTCTCCTCACCTCCTAGTGCCTCCACTTCTTTCTGGGATCACTTGGAGTCGTCCAGCAGCGCTGGACACCTGTAACAGTCTTCACTTCCCCAGAGGGATTTCAGACTGTAAACCCTTTCAAGATGGCGGGCGCCATCGCAGGAGGTCCTTCCCCCACGATCCCCTTCTGTAAGGAGCCGGTTCGGGAGCGCTCCTAGGGCCCAGGCAACCCCCAGCAGTGCTGGGGTTAAGCGCTGTGCAGAGGGTGCAGATAGACACCCCTGCACACAGAGCGCTGATAGGACACGCTTCTATCAGCCTCTGCTGCGCTCTCAGTGTGCTGCGCTTCTGCCAGAAGCCACACACTGTAAAAAACCTGCACTAACACTAAAGTTAATAAAATAAAATCCTCACTAACTAGTGAAAAAAGCCAAAGAAAAAAGCCAAAGAAAAAAGCCGGCTGCAGCAGCAGCCTGTCAGCCAAGCACCCACTCCTGTGGGCACATAAAATGAACTGGAGCATGCTGGGAATGCAGAAGGGGAGGAGCCTGCAGTCAGGGGAAAAGCTTCAGCTATAGGTGCCTGGCTCCTGCGGACCCTCCTACATCCCAAGGTGGAGCTGTGTCACCGGACTGGATGAAAGAGAAAATAGTCTACATTGAATGTTGAACAATGTTAATGTTCTTATTTTAAAGTTGCTCACCATTGGATCTGGTACTAGTGCTAGGGCTGTTGAGCCTGACTAGATGTTGGACCTGAAAGGGTAAATGGATGTAGAAGTTAGGTAGAATACGTTTTTTTGCTATATGGCTACTTTATCTTATAACGTTGCCACCATCAAGAAAAGAACATGTAGATAAAAGTGTTAGACTTGCCACATGATACAACACAGATACTTAACCGTGGGTCTCACCCATTTTAGGTCACATTACATTACATGTGATACGGTTGTTGATTATCCAAATGATTGATTTAGATTTTAAATTAATAAAAGGTCATCCGTCTGTCCGTCAACAGGTTTTGGGTTGACTAATGAAAAAGGTCGACATGGCTTTAGGTTGACAGGGTGAAAAGGTCGACACCATTATATTCTCCCTCCATGACCTAGTGTAGGGATGAGGAACCTTCGGCCCTCCAGCTGTTGAACAAAACATCCCAGCATGCCTTGTTTAATTTTTGTTATTTGGCCATGATAAGAGCTGTCCCTTGCGATGCCGGCGCTGGACCTCCATCTGCGCATGCGCAGAGTGACGGCGCCGGCCGAAGGGCATGCTGGGAGGGATCCGTGACGGATCCCTCAAACAGCGCTGCGTAAGAATCCCATAGGCTTCTGCAGGGAATCGCCAGCTTTTGCTGGCGATTCCCTCTTCTGCGCTGCCACTGCGGATGGGGGTTAGAGCATACAGAAATGCGGTAAAAACCCAGATAACGGGGTTTTTACCGCATTTCTGTGTTAGAGAATCGCCCCCTAAAACTGTTGCAATGCATGCGGGGATGTGCAGTTCAACAACAGCTGGAGGGCCGAAGGTTCTCCATCCATGCCCTAGTTAATAGTAGGGCATGAAATACCACCTGTTGGCACGTCTGTTAAAAAAAATTAAATGAAAAAGCCATGTCGGCCTTCCCAATGTTGACCTTATTACTGTCGACCTAAAGCCATGTCGGCCTTTTTCCTAGTGATCGTATACCATTCACAATATACTGTTTATAGGAAAGAGATAGATATCCTCAAAGTGTAAACAGGTCCACAATGTTACCATGTGAAATACCGAGGAAGTGAACAGTCAGGGTTATGTTGCAGTTAGATGTTAGGCAATTGGGGGGGGGGTGACGGCAGCAGTGCTAAGGCTCACCATAATGCTTCAGCATCAGAGGTCTGCACCAGTGGTAACCTTCACGCGACCGCCAGGACCTGGAAGATGACAATGTAGCTGCTGCTACCACCTGGACAAGGTAAGAATCCACTAGACCACCAGGACCGGTTTGTTGACAGTTCATTGCATCATCTGGGTGTTCATGCTTCATGATGAATGTCAACGTAATTATACCAAACCCATTGTACCTGAATGCAAAAATAAATTAGAAATGTATGCTGACCCCTGTGTTTTAGTTTTGAATCTGTGTTTTGGTTTTGCAGCAACCACCCTTGCGGCTTTTGTTTTTGTATTTTTTTTGGTACTTCCGGGTTCGGCGCTCGGAAAACTATCTTAAATAAAGTCCATGCCAATGTGAACTGGTTCACACCCCCACTATCCACGCTGGCGTGGAGTTGATTTTAGATAGCGTGGCGAGCGTAGCGAGCCACCGAGCATGTAGCCTGGGTAAGCGAAGCGAGCCCCGCAAAAGGGGACACAGACGCTGCTGCGACTGAGACGTTGCCGCCATGAAACTAAACTTGTACCTTTTTTTTTTTTTATTAGCCTTAATCACATTAATTTCCAGCCATTTTTGTCCACCTCACAATTCAGCTTAAACTATCGGTGATAGAATGCAGGAGGTCGTCCAGCACAGAACAAGGCCTTCCAACACATGCTGGTTTCCACCCTGAGATGCAACTGCAAAATTTAGCAATTACATTGCTACTATACGAGCGCTTCACTATGCAGCGAAGCCTTCACATATTACCGCTAGCCTTCTGGCTGCGCAGCCTAGCTGCAGCCGCCGTGGCCTGCAAACTGTCTGGACATGCCTGTGTTGTCTCTACTGCGCCCATGGAATGCTACTTTGCCACCCCCTCTGGCCCTTAGACTGCAGTTGCACTTTTTCACACATATGCAGAAGTTCTAAAATTGCAGAATAGCACTTTTGCGACTCATGATGAATTGAGCTCAATAAATACCTCCCAACATTTGAAAATGGGAAAGAGGGACAATATGGCGAAGCAAAGCCGCCGCGACAGAAGGGCGTGGCTTAATCCACCCATGGGCGTGGCTTGTGACGCCCACTGGACGTGTCTTGACACACCCAGTGGGCGGTCTAATGTAGTGTGCAACATGCTGCATTTAGCGGCGTGTCTCGCTGTTTCAACGGCCGTATACGCCAATTCCCCCTCGCTCCAAAAAGCATGGGGGAATTGGCGTATGCAGGAGGGTCAATTGAATACTGACCCTGCTCACTGTCCAAGCTCGCCATCAGCATTCAATATAGACCTATATACAACTATATGATAATTATACAGGGCACATTATGTATGATATATATATATCTATATATATGATTTATATGTAGCTGACATAAGTACATGCAATTTAACATTTATTTAGTGCTTACTGAGTCAGTGCTAAAAGGAGCTGCACTTGGAAATAGCCAGCCCCAGCGCTTACAATGCAGGCAGCCAGCCCATCCTCGTGACAGAAGTGTGAGAGGCGTGGCTGGGCGGCATAGAAGCATCACGCGTCATAGGGGACGGGGCCAAGCCAGACTATTGGCTGCCAGAGGATGTTTGCCCTCTAGTAGCAGCTACATAGCTGCTAGGGGTCGAGATGCCTACAACTCTGCAGCCGCCCTGTGTCTCGTGTGTGTGGTGCGCAAATGCGCACATGTGCACTACATCACTCCTCCGTGCCCCAGGGAGCAGCGAGCGGGCGGCTATGCGCTGCACACAGCCCAGGCAGGCACAGTGATACCACCCGCAGTGTCCCGCGGGCAGGGGTGGTTGCTGCCTGCCTGGGCTGTGTGCAGCGCATGGTACTTGTTTCCTATCTGGGCGCCCAGGTTTTCTACGTACGGCACCGTAATGAAATCGCATCGCATTGGATTCGGTACTCGATGATGTACGATGGTATACGATGCGATCCGATTCGATTTCCCATAGGAAACAATGTGAAATGGCTCAATTTAGCCAAATTATCATGGGAACAATAGTAAATGGGCCAAAAACACCCCTGAACATTGAAATGTCCCCCCAAAAGTAGTTGACGCCACCCCGCCATCAACGTGAACCCGAAGCGTGGCGAGCGGCGGCGGTACGCGTCCTCCGACCTTTTCATGCCCTACTATCCACTAGGGCGTGGAGTGAGAATAGAATAGTGTGGCGAGCGCAGCGAGCCACCGAGCCCGAAGCGTGGCGAGCGCAGCGAGCCCCGCGAGGGGACGCGGATACCTTCACAGGTAAACGCGTCCCTTCGCGGGCTTCCCAGGTGTCCATGGCGACGCGGACACCTGGGAAGCCCGCGAAGGGACGCGGATACCTTCACAGGTAAACGAGCCCGAAGCGTGGCGAGCGCAGCGAGCCCCGCGAGGGGACGCGGATACCTTCACAGGTAAACGCGTCCCTTCGCGGGCTTCCCAGGTGTCCATGGCGACGCGGACACCTGGGAAGCCCGCGAAGGGACGCGTTTACCTGTGAAGGTATCCGCGTCCGCTCGCCACGCTTCGGGCTCGCTGCGCTCGCCACACTATTCTATTCTCACTCCACGCCCTAGTGGATAGTAGGGCATGAAAAGGTCAGAGGACGCGTACCACCGCCGCCCCTCGCGGGCTCGCTGCGCTCGCCACGCTTCGGGTTCACGTTGATGGCGGGGTGGCGTCAACTACTTTTGGGGGGACATTCCACTGCTCTGTGTTTTTTTTTGGGTTTCTGGCCCATTTACCATTCTTCCCTATGCTGATTTGGGTAAATTGATCCATTTAACATTGTTTCCTATGAGAAATCGAATCGGATCGCATCGCATCGTTCAATATCGTGTATGTGTATTTGTGGTATCCGATGCGATCCGATTTTTATACGGAGAATAGCATGGTGCGCAATTAACTTAGCGGGCGCCCAGATAGGAAACAAGTACCCAGCGCATAGCCGCCGCGGGTGGGACACCGGGACAGGCCCTGATAATCGGGACTGTCCCGCTATTATCGGGACTGTTGGGAGGTATGCTCAATATTTTTTAACAACATAGGCCAAAGGCTGGCTGGCTAAACTGAGCAACAGAGCAGCGGCACAAACACACTGCAGTTAATTCGGTTTAAAAATGGTTTTACAAACTAGTAATGTATTCGCAATAAGTTGCAGAGGCAGAACTCTGGGAGGCAATGGAGTCATCTGCCGCCGGGCTCCTGCTCCCAAGGGGGCACCTTTCCTCCCCCTGGAAGTTTAAATCAGTTATTTAAAAGCCAATATTGCTTTTGTGGATGAGTTCCGAAATATATATGTGTTCTCTATCTATCTGAACAGAAATATATATTTTATATAAGGTTATATAGGGTTGTACGTGTGTGGAGGGGGGCACCAATATATATCTTGCCTCCGGGCAACTGGAAGGAACTTACGCCACTGATAAGTTGCCAATCGAACCAACTCGCAAGTCCTTTTTAATAGAAAACAATCCAACACATGTGTTAAACTCCATGCGTAAAAAGCAACAGATGAGGATGCCCCTACACAAGTACACATGCCTATTCTCAGTGCCCAATCTGTACCTCTCAGCAGCCTTACCCTAAGCCTTCCCCCTTTGCAGCCTGACCCTTCCCCACTATTGCCTAAATCTAACCCCGCCTTCTAGGTGCCTAACCCTTTCCCTCCCCCCACACAGTATAAACTTCTGTAGTGTCTAAATCTACCTCCCCTTCCTCAGCCACATACTCACTGTTCGGCATTCTGGCAAATCAGGATTCAGGAGTCCGTATACTGAATGCTGCATCCTTACCGCTGGGATACTAACCACAGCCCTTATAAAGTCTTTGAATCAGATACAAGTGACGCTACAGTAAATGTGAGGAGATAGCAAGTACCAAATATTGTTAGATGTTACAAAACAGTTGGAGATTATGTTGCATGAAGTCATAGCAGGATTAATTTGAGGTCTCAGAATCGCTCTATTAAGCTGTATGAACAGTGAAACCTCAGGTTGTCATTCTAGTGATAACATATAAACTCTTGTTATGTATTTATAGCATGCAGTGCTGAATGCCGGGTGCCCAAGTCAGAAAAACCTATTTGAGGATGGAAGTGACAGCCTACAGTATCAGACCAGAACGACTTTGGATAAACACAGCCAAATATGGTCTTGCTAACAAACTGTGTTTCAACAGGAACCTTTATCATCTCAGAAGAGGATAGTCCTCCCTCCCACTTAGCAGACAAAAGCATGTTAACACTTGAGATTAACATTACCAACCAGGACCAGATGATTTTAAATGATGTATTCTGGAGTCACTTTCCACACGGAATTATATCTTGAATAGGAAGTGGGAAAAAAAAAAAGCACAGCCAGTTACTGTAACCCTTGCACTGCTATAGTCTAGTGTAACCTATGTGGCCATGAAAGGGTGCGGCCACAGCTCACCACACAGAATTCTCAGCCTCAGACAGTGATGTGCTATATAAGGAATGCACTCCTTGTAATCCTGATGGGAACCTCAGATTTACAACTCACTTCTCACAACCTCCTGTCTGCTGTTTTAATAACCTCAATTCCAGCACAAATGTCCGAGAGCTACTGCTTCTACAGGCCTTAAGCTAGAAATCTATTCACACTTTGCAAAATACATCAGAAAATATTTAACAAGGAAAAAAACCATAGTGAAGCAGCACACATTTGTTTCAGAGTACTGGTCTGCACTCCCCCTTGGGGCAATACTAGACTGAGCGGAATCCAGATATTACTGCTACACACAACACGCTCTAGTTCGGCCATATTTATGGTACTCACTATGGAAGTTATGAACATTATGTTCCCCGGAATCCCGCCACCCGCTCATCCTTTCTGGATCTGCTCACAAGAAAAAAGACATGTGTATCATACTAACTACTGTGTATGTGTATCATGGGGACATTTTAAAAACATGCCAGGAGTTTTTCTTAAACCCACTAGTGGCTGGTTATCAGTGACATGTGGTGAGGTAAATGGCTGGGAAGGCAATGGCTAGTATAAAGGTCCATATACACACTGGGCGACTATGCCCAGTGTGTATGGACAGCGATGATCGCATTCATCGCTGCGGGGAAAGCCGCTCAGTGCATACACACTGAGCGGCTTTCCCCCTGCCCGGCACCTATGGAGGGGGGAGGACAGCGTTGCATAGCGGAGCGTTATGCAAAGCCACCCTGAAAGCCTCTCATCTGCTGGTATAACCAGCAGATGAACGGCTTTCCCGGTGATGTTGCGGGAGCGCGCAGCAGTGCTCATCGCCGGGCCATACACACTGGGCGGCTTCGAGGTGAAAGCCGCTCAAACCTGCTGTTTTGAGCAACTTTCAGCTCAAAGTCGCCCAGTGTGTATGGGCCTTAAGAGACAGATTTAAACACACATACTGCATATAAACCTGAGGGTTCCATGGGTATTACACAAAGGTGCAGTAGAAGGGACTTCATTGATGGAATATTATCCTGTATAGAACACATTCTATACCGCAATCACTTACATGGCAAAATCAACCTCTCACTTTCAGATTCGCACACCCTATTACATTTGGCCCATATTCTTCAGTTATAGATTTTGTCTGTTTTGGTAATTTGTAGCAATTGTGTAATATTCGCTATAGGTAGGGGTAGGGCAAAGCAGAGCTATTCCAACAGGAATAATTATAGCAGCAGAAAGCATCATCATCATTTATTTACAATAAACCATGACAGCATAGATAGTTTTTATATATATTTTTTAAAACCTTCTCAAGGAAAGGGCTGGCAATCGACAATGGCATCCCAAAGATCGGTATCACGACAGGCTGGGTAAGTATACTTACCTTCTGCCCCTTCACTCCCCCTTTCAAATCCTAACCCTTCTGTTAGTACCTTAGCCTAACTCTTCCCCTCTTAGTACCTAACCTCCCCTCCTACAGCATACGGAAACCCCAAAATACATACAATTTGGTCTGGTGGGATTCCGGTGTCTGCATTCTGGAGCCAGCGTCCCCTCCGCCGGCATGCTGACTGCATCCTTTCTCTTCAGCTTGTGTAAAAGTGCGCCTTGGAAAATAATTGGCATGTTTTGGTATGCGATTTCATCTATTTTGTTTTCTGCAGCCATTTCAGTTGCCTGATGAAGAATTCTATAATGAAGGAAAATCACTTGCCCCACATAGATCTATCCAATAACAAATTAAAGGATTTATACCAATTTTCTGATGTATGATTCCTTACCATAGAGCTCACATAATGGGGGGTATTCCGACTGTGCCGGATTTTTCGACAGCCCAAAAAATTGGTAAATTTTCATCCGTTTTTAGCCGTAGCTGGGTATTCCCATGGAGGCAATCACACAGTGGGGAAACAATGACCTTGTCCTATCATAAAAAAACACATTTGTAAGTTACATCCATCTTGTATAGGTGATTTGTAGCCACACAGCATTCAAAGAAGCGGTGTTTTCCACTTGTGTCTTGAAAATGCTTAGATCAAAAGTAGAACAACGTGTTAAATAAAAATGTTTGGTGGACTCTTTCCATATGCTAATCAAGGCCAAATTGCATGTCACGTGTAAGTGACACAAAAGAGTAAAGGTGACTATACACGCTGCAAGAATTGCATGCGTTATGGGCTAGATCGCAACACATACATTTTGCAAGCAATGTGGGTGCAATGCGATCCAAAAGCAGTACAAAATGTATGTGCAGCACATACTTTTTGTACTGTGCAATGGGATGCCTGCGGGAGTGCGCATCCCATCGCAAATGAAAATGTGATTTTTTTTCCCGAAAATTGGTGGAACTGGACTTCAGCTCAAACTTTGCTTCAGGAGCTTAACATGAGTTTGTTCTAAGATGTTTCCACGGCTTCTTACTGCTGAGAACAAGGAAAATCTCATGCAAAATTGTGCTGACATTTAGGAACAGATTCAAGCAGATACCCATTTTTCAGATAAAGTTATTACCGGTTATGAAACATGGATCTTCCTGGATGATTAGTAGGAGCCAAAATGCCAGTCCATACACCGGAAAACACCACGAAAGCTATGTTAACTGTTTTGTTTGATATCAAGTGAATTACTTTGGCAGATTGAAACCAGAAGGCGCAATAGTGAATCAGAATTACTTCAAAAAAGTTCTAGTAACATTGTATTAAAGAAATAGGAAAAAAATTGGGGAAATAGTTTCCTCCTCTACCAGGACAAAACACCAGCCCACACATCCCTCTTTATGAAGCTTTTAGTCAGAAAAAAACAACATATTGTAGTTCTAGAGCCTCCATATTTGCCAGACCTAGCACCATGCGACTTCTTTCTTTTCAAATACTCAGTGGGAACCCGTTTTGTATCAGTCACTGAGATAGAAGAGAAAATGATGGAGCGGACAAGACAGCTGACAAAAAATGAGCTACAGCACGGCTCTGACTATAGGAAAGTAAGAGCGCAGACGAGAATTACGGCAGTGTGTGAATGCAAAATAAGAATTCAGCAGTGTATGGATGCAGATTATAGTATCAGTCTCGTTATTTAATAGCCACACATCTGACAAGTAGTTTGCCACATAATCCATTGGAATGGTGCTTCCTTGGTTGTACACTGCCTTCATGTGGCCATCTCTGAAACTACATGTCTCACAGTAAAAGATGATAAAACCGAATATAAAACACAATCACATACAGTAAAATGTTTTACAAACATAGTTCTTTGTAAACCAATTTACAGTGCAACACATTCATTAATGGTGGTGAAAATGCACTTTATAAGATCATAAATTGTTACCTGTTGTAGGAAGCGATTTAAAATGGTATTTATGGGGTTTATTGTGAGAAGAGAAATTACGTAGCAACTTAGCATTACAGAATCAAATGCAGTACTAGGCCTTGTGTAGGGATAACTCTTACTATAAAGCTGCCAAGGCACTTGTTAGATAAGACCCAATCCCCCAAAGCTGCTGACAGCTGTAACACGTCCTCCACACTGACACCTAAAACACGCACATTGCATCTAAGCTTCTCATGCTCTGCTCCACTGGAAAATAATTCACATACAGGATATTCAGAAAATGGGGAAAACTGCAGATTTTTCACAGCTCTTATGTGACGGTGCAGCATACCTATTGCAGGGTATTTTGTCCCATATTTGATAATTATGACTAAACTAATTAAAAGCCCATCAAAATGACGGCTTCTTTAATGTACTTTCAGCTTGAGCGGTGACTGTTTTTAGCCTAGAAACTCTCCACCCAACCCCCAGACCCCATCTACTTCTACCTACAATCTGTCCTTCCAGCTCCCTCTCTCCATATCCAGCAAGTTAGAAACAGACCAGTATCCCTGCAAACATTGCTTTCACTTTCTGTTATGACATCTTTTAGCACACAAAGGAGTAATTTGGCCTGTCAAGTGGCCTCTAGTGGTCATATAAGTGAGCAGTAGTTAGCTATATCTATCTATAGATAGATATAGATAGTCAAGTATTTTTATTAGGGTGTAATTCTTATCGGTCTGTCTATGACAATAACCTCCTTCATTACGTATGCATGACTGGTGCATTTTATCCATGTACTTCACTAGCCTTTAGTTAATATACATTTTCTATTTTACTATCTGTATCCCACTAATCTGATAAATTATAGTCTATAAAATCAGAAAAAAGGTATTGCCCAGCCTATACAAGCCGGGGCTGCTCTATGTCTAGGGAATACATATCCAGGATACTGCGAGCAACACAGCAGTGATAGTAAAATGTTCAACTAGATAGATGAACACAGGTAGAAGATAGAGGTATGCACCGTATGCAGTGATGCAGCTCATCAGTCAATGGTAAAATCGCCTGTCCACAGTTTTACAAAAGATCACTACTAAATGATATACAGTACAGAAGTCATTTATAGCTAAAGTCTTATGGTGTGTATACAAGGTGCGATTTTGGCTACTGATGTTGACGATATGGTCAAAATCGCATTGCAAGTTAGCCAAAATCATTTTGTTCAGCTGCATGTGATAACAATGCACGGGCGGTATTGCAAATAGAAATATACTGTGCAGCAGAGTCAATTTCTACTATATCGTAACGAGGGCCACGTTGCACAGTGCACCATTCATCATCCGACGGGTCCCTGCGTATCAATATCAATGCCCGCTGATCTCACTATTTGTACACACCATAAGTGAACATAATGCAACCAACTAAAACTGGTTGCTAAGAACACATTGCTGGTAGAATGGTGGGAATAAGATCAACAGAAGAAGTTTATGAATATGTTTTACACAATCACGCTCATCCTCTAAATAAATTGGTGTCAGCCAATATATGTGAATTGTACATTTTATCAACCTACATTAAATTATTAGTCTAGTACATACTGTATGGTAGGATTAATATCCTAGAGAGAGAGAGAGAGAGAGAGAGAGAGAGAGAGAGAGAGAGAGAGAGAGAGAGAGCAACCCAAAGAGACGGAGAGAGCCAGAGACCAAGTTAATATCATTGCTTCATTACAAGTGCCTTTATTTTCCAGGAGGTTTTGTGTATATTGAGTAACGGTACATAATTGTTCCAGTGACCAAATAAAACTTCCAACAGACTAGAAAAAAAAAAGATTTAACCCCTTCGATGTTTAGCTCTGCATTGCAGGCACCTGTGACATTAGTGGTTACATGAAAAGGGAGACAATCTTTAAAAGCACACATGTTGTTGCAGGACGGTCTGTTTCCCATGTCACAGTCTCTCAGACCCCTGCATCTGTGTATATCTTTATATATATACTTTATTTATATAATAGGGCACATCCACCTTGGGAAATAATACTGTTTCGTCTTCAGTCTGAAAATCACACTCCATCTCTCCGTGTTATAGTGGTTTTAGTATCCAGTGGGTGACAGAGGGACGGATCCAGCTACAGTCATTTGTTTTGTCCCTGCTTGCTGTAGAGCAGACTTAGGTTCCAGGTACCAGGCCATGCTAGAACACTAGCTTTCCTCCTCCCTCAGGGCAGATGGTAGGAATTTATACTGTTGTTGGCGAATTTGGGCCAGCTTTTTACGGGCTTCTTCTAGCTCTCTCTCTTTCTTTAGCATTTCTTCCTGAGCTGCAATAATCTGTATGGAAAAGACCATCCATTACTGAAGTGTAACATGATGTGTTTCTGTAATTTAACCCTTTGAGCTGCGCAAAATATCCGCTAAATTTGGCAACATCTCTGAGATTTATGAAAAATATCCGCTAAAATATGCCAGCTTTGCTCACATTTGTTATATAAATTCAAATAAAAAATGTGTACAAAAATAAAAAAGATTATATTTCCTATATAAGGTAAATATTCCAAGTCATGACAAACACAAATGTTTGCTTGGAAATTTTTACCTCAATTTTGACAAATTCACTTGGCACTCAAAGAGATAACCGGTATTCGGACACAAATATTACACCAGGAATAGGCCATTGAGCCTGGAAAGCATTGCAAAGTCTAAAAGTGCCCATACACTGCCTGCGACGTCTCGCAGCAGTGTACGGACACCCGACGGAGTGCGAGCTGCCGGGTCCCTCCCGGCGGCAGGGACACATGTGATCCATTGTGATGGATCGCATGCGTCCCTGCTTCCCGCCCCAGAACGGGTGGTCGGACGGCCAGCCGGTCCGACCACCTAGTCGGGTCCGATGCGCACGGGACCGCGTATCGTACCCAACTGCATGTCAGGGAGAGGCGATTTGATCCGATTTAATGGGCCGATTGGTCGCAATCGGCCGAAATTGGCCCAAATCGTCTCGATGTATGGGGGCCTTTACAGTACAACCCATACACAACAGTCAGAAAACAATTTGCACTTATGAGATATAGTATGTGAATGTAGAGCATGCATGACTTTGAGGCCACTGTAAACTTACCTGGGCAATCCCACCCACAAACTTCGTCTTCACGACAACATCATCATCCTCAGCTTTACTGAAGGCAGCTTTCTGGGCTGCTCTTACCAGGTTATCCGAGGCTCTCTTCACAGCATTGCCAGCAGCCTGTGCAAGAGACAGAAGTCAGGTATGGAAAGAAAAAGAATATAAAGAGAGAACAGAAAGGGTAGAAAGTGTAAAAGCAGGAGAAAGGATTACAGGACAGGAGGCAAAAGTAAAAGAGTCGGTAGCAAATTTAAAATCTAGAACCAAAACATAAAAAGATGAAATGAATGGACTTCCTCAATTCCATTGTGAGCGTTGCCGTCTGCTACACCAGAAGTATTTTCTATTTCATCATTTACCTAGCTATGGTCATATTGCTAGAATTACTGTTCACTGAGGCCACATTATATGTGATACGGAGAACTGTAATCCCATGTAGTTTTGAGCACACTACCTGAAGTCTTCTCATGGCTTCCGAGTCTTGGTCAGCTTTCACCTTGCAGGCAACCAGAAGTTGGGCAGTGGAGGCTGCTACTTGCTTGGCAGAGGAGATGAGTTTCTCCTCACTGGCGTGGCCCTGCACTGAGGCGTTGGCCGATTCGCACAGGTTGCTTGTTGCCGCGGCCACCATCCTGGCCTAAAAGAATTCAAGAGTGGCCAAATGACCAGAAACAGGAAAAAAAAATCTCTGCAGTGTAAGACTGCAGCCCATGAGCTAACTAGTGTAGTGTCTGAGGGTTTAATGGACTACAGACTAGCTAGAATGTAATCTAGGTGTATGACTGCCCGGTCTTGCTTGTGTTACATAGCACAAAGCATACAATCTAAATTGAATTTTGCATAACAGGCAAGGACAGGGGTTTGAGCAGGCCTGCAATGGCCAGCGACTATCCTCATTGGCTGTGATGCTAAGCATTGTGGATGGTATGACTGGTCTTAATGGTGGTTGCATCAATGTTAAATTTAGTGGATGGCATATTGGTTAGTGGGCAAATGTAATACTTAGTTAATGGTGGTAAAAAGAATGGATATCTAACGTTAATGGTAAGTTAAGTGGTAGTGTTAGGTAAAAGCTTTACAAATATGACATTTTTAGAAGTTTAGAAACGCATATAAACTGGAATAGGCAATGTATAAAAGTATACAACCAATCCCATAAAGGGTGATAATGATAAATCAATAGGCCAGAGGGTGCTTATGAAGGAAATGAAAACATTACTTACAGCAGAAATGAGTCCCTGGGACCATTGACCATCATCAGCTGCATTAGCAGCAATTGCTCCAACCTGCAAGAACACTTCAGTTAGAAAGGAGAACCCACAAGATCTACACTGAAAAATAATCACAACACAAACAGTGAAACGTTTCTATTAAGGCAAGCTTGATCCTTCACTATAAAATAAAGAAACAGTGCAGTTGCCTCAAACAGTATAAAAATATAAAAATTTCAAAGGAGAAATAACGGCTACTTACAGAGTACAATGGGGCAGATGTATTAAGCTTTAACAAGAGATAAATGCAAGTGTGATAAGGAGAGATAAACCTCCAGCCAATCACCTGCTAACTGCCATGTTACAGGCTGTGTTTGAAAAAAGTCAGTAAGCAGGTGATTGGCTGGACGTTTATCTCTCCTTATCACTCTTGCATTTATCGGTACTTGTTTCCTAGCACGGTGCCTGTCCTGGGTCATCGCATACCTTAACTTAAGGTATGCGATTCGACCGACGCGATTTAACATTGAATGCATTGTATTCAATGTTAAATTCCTATGTAAAATCGGGTCCATTGCATGCCATTATAATTGCATACAATGCGACCGATGCAATGGACCCGATTTTACATAGGGAACAATGTTAAATGGCCCAATGGACCTGATTTTTGATTGTATACCCACCCTGATGGGTAATTTGTATGCAAAAATTCCCCACATTGTTAACGCCACCCCACGATGAACGCCAACCCGAAGCGTGGCGAGCGTAGCGAGCCCGTGAGGGGTGGCGGTACGCGTCCTCCGACCTTTTCATACCCCCACTATCCACGTCGGCGAGCGTATAGTGTGGCGAGTGCAGCGAGCCACCGAGTTTGAAGCGCGGCGAGCGCAGCGAGCCCTGCTTAATACCTGTGAAGTAATGTGCGTGCCCTTGCCACGCTTCAGGCTTGGTGGCTCACTGCGCTCGCCACACTATATAAAATCAACTCCGCGCCGACGTTGATAGTGGGGGTATGAAAAGGTCGGAGGACGCGTACCGCTGCGCTCGCCACGCTTTGGGTTGGCGTTCATCGTGGGGTGGCGTTAACAATGAGGGGGCATTTCCCCCATCAGGGTGGGGATACAATGAAAATTGGGGTCTGGGGGGCATTTAACATTGGGGCCAATGTAAAATCGGGTCTCAGGGACCATTTTACATTGGTTCCAATGTAAAAATCACGTCGATCGCATCGCATGCGATTTGGTTGCATGCGATGGACACGATTTTTTAGGACCCGATGGATAAAATTATTATCGCTGGCACCGTGCTAGGAAACAAGTACCCATTTATCTCTTATTAAGGTTTATTACATCTGCCCCAAAATCCTTACAAATCAAACAGTAGAAAGCTTAATTTGAGTTATGTTAAGTGGTAAGATAACTCCGCTACACTATTTATGACTCCAATATCTTGCTGCTCTGATGTCCTCGAAGATTAGATCTCATGTTAATGCTTGTGTAAACCATTATTCTTAATTATAGCACTACTGTATTATTATTGGTTGAATTGTATGTTAGCCTGGAGCTTGATGCTTCAATAAAAGCATTTGACACAAAAAAAATAAAAGATAACTCATACTTTGTAACCATACAAAGCAGTTTGTGTGAGGGTATATATGTGCTCAGTGTGGAAGCAGGGTAAAGACATAGGGCAGTATTCAATGAGGCTGATTCGCCATGTTTTATGGCGATTTTGTTCTATTTTCATGCTGTAAGGCGATGTTTTTGACTAAAACGGTGAATCATCCTATTCAATGACCAGATGGCGAATACATTTCAAGGTTTTTATCGCCATGATTCACCGAGTAGCAATCGCTATCTTTTTATGGTGAAGTGGAATGTGAACTTTTAAAATAAAGTGTTTTGTTTTTTACATTTGTTGTAAAAAAATCAGGAATTTTATTCTGAGGAGGGGCATGCTATTTTTTTTCATGTGCTGTAAGCACATGAATATATATTTAATAAAAAAATAAAATAAATATATATATTTTTTTTTTACACAGAGCAACCAGTAGGGGGCCGGGAGCGGAGCCGCTCATTAGATATTCATATATTCACTGCACCCGATCATTACATATGCACGATCGGGTGTAGTGAATACCCGGTCCCATGTTGGCTATCCCGGGGGGCAGCCTGTGCTGCCTGGCTCCCGGGGAGCCCACCTCCCCCCCACAAACGTTCTGGGGCAGGCAGGAAGACTTCCATCTCCCTGCCTGCCGCCGTCCTCAGGCTCCCTGCGGCATCGCCGCAGGAGTTAAAATTCGCCGGTCAGGGGCAGTGAGCCTGACTCGTTGAATACTGGAGCCGGCGAGGCTCCGGAACGCGGCGGGCAGTGGCGAATGTGCAGCGAATCCTAAACAGGATTCGCTGCACATCGTCAAAATTCTCATTGAATACTGCTCACAGGGTTGTCAGGCCCAAACAGTTAAGCAAACAAGAAAAGTGGTATCTAGCTAGAAATGTTAGAAAGCAGGAACCGAATTTGGGTGAATATAATACATGACTGTAAAGCATAATATATTTATATTGTTTTTATTTGTTTTTATTTTTCTTATTATTAAGGTGCCCATACACGGTCCGTTAAACGGATCCGTTTGGGTCTTAATTAGCATGCATCGTATCGGATCGCATGCCTAGTGCATGCCTAGTGCATGCAATGCGATCCGATACGATGTTTAGCTAGTACAAAAAGTATGTGCAGCACATACTTTTTGTACCGTACTATGTGATGCGCGGGAGCGCGCATCGCATAGTACAAAACGGACGGTCCGGGAACGGACCGTCTATGGGTACCTTATGACCTATTTTAATAAAGTGTGATTTATAGTACCTGTTGCATTATCCATTTTGGGCGCAGATCCCACTTTTCTTATTTATAATATATGTGCTTAGTGCACCTAAATTCTGTGTAAGGTCATTCCCACACATTGGACATTACCAAGATGGATTAGATGGCGATATGGAAATGACAGCAGTCTGTCACAGTTTAGAAGGCCATAACTACTATAGCTGACATTTAACACCATATAACCCAGTCTGTTTAGAGAGTCCTTTAATTGGAATCCACAACGCTTTCAACTTAAGGTAGTATTTCATACTCGTGCCAACACTGAGCAGATTGTCAAAGTCACTGCCAGCCAGGGATTTCCCTGGTATTCGGTCGTGTAGCCCTTTCCTGGACACCATCCAGCTAAGGATAAAGCTGTGGGTTACCAAATACTAAGAAGGGATTAACCCATTTCAAACTTACGCACTACGAATGACAAGGTCAGGGTGGAAGCCATTTTTACACCTTATCAAATCTCATTGTCATTCTGTTGCTGCCAAACATCACTGGTGATGTTATATTGGCAAGCAGATGCAACATGTACATAAGATACCACTACTTGGCTTGTAGGAGAGGACAAGACATGATCACATTTATGAAATAGATTCTACTGCATAAAATGTAGTACAGCGTATGCTTAAGGCCGGGATTCCAGCGTAGCATTCATTCATTTTCCAGAACTTAAAATCCTATGTGCCATCTATATTTAAAAGGTTCAATAGAATTATATTTTCAAAGATCGAATACGGTTTTTAATTATTATTTTTTTTTTTTACTTTTATATACATCTACTGTACTACATTCCCTCCCTTTCCTGGCACCACATAATGCTTCATGTAAAGTGATCTTCCCTTTACTTGTTAGGCTTTATTTATGCACAGAGCAGCAATCCTCTGAAATCACGCTGCTCCCCCCACCCCAAGCAATGATCCTCCCACTAGTCAAAATGTGCTCCTGGAGCTGGTCAAAACCTGGGGTACTTGTTTCCTAGCACGGCCACAACGATCATGATCGTGGGCATCGTGAGGAAAAATCAGGGCCATCGCAAGCACTAAAAAATCGGGTGCGATGGTCGCGACGCGATGCCCGCGATTTCCCCATAGGGAACAATGTTAAATGCCTCAATTTAGCTGCGATGCCCCCGATTTCCCATAGGAAACAATGCTAAATGGGTCAATTTACCCAAATCATCATAGGGAACAATGTTAAATGGGCCATAAACCCCCCAAAACACCCCTGAACAGTGAAATGTCCCCCCAAAAGTATTTTACGCCACCCCACGATCAACGCGAACCCGAAGCGTGGCGAGCGCAGCGAGCCCGCGAGGGGCGGCGGTACGCGTCCTCCGACCTTTTCATACCCCCACTATCCACGTCGGCGTGGAGTTGAGAATAGAATAGTGTGGCGAGCGTAGCGAGCCCGAAGCGTGGCGAGCGCAGCGAGCCCCGCGGATACCTGTGAAGCCCGCGAAGGGACGCGTTTACCTGTGAAGGTATCCGCGTCCCCTCGCCACGCTTCGGGCTCGGTGGCTCGCCACACTATTCTATTCTCAACTCCACGCCGACGTGGATAGTGGGGGTATGAAAAGGTCGGAGGACGCGTACCGCCGCCCCACGCGGGCTCGCTGCGCTCGCCATGCTGCACTCGCCACGCTTCGGGTTCGCGTTGATCGTGGGGTGGCGTAAAGTACTTTTGGGGGGACATTTCACTGTTCTGGGGTGTTTTTGGGGCTTTCTGGCCCATTTACCATTGTTCCCTATGATGATTTGGTGAAATTGAGGTATTTAACATTGTTCCCTATGAGAAATCGGGGGCATCGCGGGTACATTGAGCCATTTAACATTGTTTCCTATGGGGAAATCGTGGGCATCGTGTCTGGACCATTTAAGGCTTTTTTAGCCGCATACGACGCGACCGACGCGATTTTGACTATTTTCAATGCATTTCAATGGGAAAATCGGGGGCATCGCGTCGGTCGCGTCGTATACCACTAAAAATGACACACGATGCCCGCGATTGTGGCCGTGCTAGGAAACAAGTACCAAACCTGGAAAGCTATTTCCAGCCTGTTGTATGAGAGCTAAAGGTATACTGACGTACCTACCTACCATTGGGCCTTCCGCATCCCAGATACTTTAAAGACCTCCTGCATTCCCCACAAAGATACTTACTCCATTCTTTAGTAGAAAATACATGGGGTTGATTAAATTCAGTGCACTGCGAAGCGAGCCAGGAGGGAGCTGCCAGAGCTATTCAAATCAGCATGCCGTTATGTTCGAGAATATCGGTACTTTTGGGTATTTAGTGGTAAGAACCGATATTCTCAGACTTAAGTGCCCTGCCGTAATCCTGTTTGCTCTGCGCTAGGGCACAAGAAAGCACCGCTGACTAGTTGGGTTGGATTTCTGTTCGCACCCCTTGAGGGATGCGAGCAGAAATCCATTAGTCTAGGCTTAACAGTGTGCTGATTTGAATAACTCCTGGGAGTTCCCTCTCAGCTGTATTCACAGCATGGAAAGTTGAATCAACCGCACTGTGTTTACCCTAAGAGAAACCATTGGGTGAAACAGTTATTCCAGTTTTTGTAGGAGAAGCGGATATGATCCTTTGATCTTTTCTGATCCAGAAATCACAATTTTTTCTTATTCAGAGAGTTTCCTAAAGGAAACCACAAAATCCTCCTGTTTAACACTGATCTCAGGGATTCCATGAACATCAAGGATGCATGAAAGCCTGTGCTGGGAGGGGCCATAGTGCCTCCTGAAATTGACTGCTCATCCCCATCGCTTTCAGTATCAGGCTGAGCTTCACATATCTAGGCTGTGCTGATTGTGAATATTAGGTCCAGCAGGGTAACAATTCTAGGTTACCATCTAGATCTAATTACTTGGTGTGCCTACAACTGGAACACACACCAAAAATAATTCCCCCTGGAGAGAAGCGTGCAAGCTGCTCACTCAACAGTTATAATTTTAGATTTTAATGGCATGAGCTCTGTCTTAGGTTTACAACGAAGATGACCTTTAACTTAAAAAAAACAACAACATTTATTTGCATTCCTTAATTTGCACTAAGAGTGATTAGCATCCCCTCTTAATTAGTTGTGTGGGTTCTATTTGTGCTTTCAAGTAATTCAATACAGTTTATGTTGCATGTTGAGCAAAAAAAAAAAATTCAATAGATTAAAATGCTAGAAGCCAGAGAAGTATACTCTCCCCCACTGCCCCTCTCACCTTGCCTTGCGCCACCAGCTCTCTCTGTGCTGCTGAGGCAGATTTCACTAGCGCACTTGTGGCAGCTGCAATGGACTTTGCTGCTTCCAGAATCTGTTCCTCGAAGTCCAGCGTCTCATCTGCCTGCTAAATACAAAGAGAGTGATATAAAAAGGACTGTTCCATAAATTGTCAGTTCTATAATAACATGAGAAAGGTACACATCCTGCTGTCGCTCTACTCCTCAGCACAGCCCTGGAGCACACGCAGGACACTGTAGAAATATGTTTGATATATAGTTGAATGAATTAACAACCTAATATATCAAACATATCAGACAGAGGCTGCAGGAGAGGGTTCTTGGAACGATTCCACTGACAGAATGGGACATGGAGCGAATGCAGCTCACCATCAGAACATCCCCTAATTCTGTATTCAGTTTACATGTATTACACTTAATCCGCAGAACTGTTAGTATAACTACATCCTGCCTCTAACAGAAACTTTATCAAGAGCAGACAGGCAGGAACAGGGGCTAAAGGCATTCACGTTATGGATAGCTTTGTTTTTGTTTTTTTTTAGCATTTTCACAAAATGAGACATTGGTACATGAAAAGAGGGCAGGGTTATGGATGATGTCAGATGACAGATTGTGCAAATTTAGGGTGGTGGAAGAATTGCATACTTACCCTTGGTTTGGCCCGTGGTCTGAGCTGTTCCAGTTTCTTAGCTGCTGCCTCAATAGAAGCTGCAGCCCCAAGCAGCTCTGTCTCCGCAATAACTGTGGGATCTTCAGGATCTATCCATTCCGTGTCTGGAATCACAATAAGAATGGGAAATGGGCAAGAGATTTTACAATAGTACAATAGAGACTAATACCTTATACGACTGTATGTATGTATTATCCCTTGGGAGAGCACTAGATACAAACATGGTGTCTTACCAACCATATTCAGACCAATAAACATACTAACAGCTAAAAAAGGAGCAATATGGAAGACAACTGTGCTCCATAATATAAATTGGTATTATTTTTGGCCACACCCTTTTCACATGAAGCCACTCCTCTATATTTTTGGCTTGAGCACCCACCAACAAAAACATAAATTGGAACCTATGCTCTACACTATGCCCTCTGCCCTGACTAGCCAGTGTTGACTAACTTAGCCCCAAGGACAGGACATAGCAAATGAGAAGAAGATATACACACACATACTTCCTGAGCACTTAGTTGAGAAACAACCTCCATAAACAGATGGAAACATCACTGATGGTGTCTAGTGGCTCTCATGGAAGGAACTTAAGGATGTATTTTTATTTTGCCATTCATCTATGGGGAATACTGGTAACATTCCAGAAAAACTCTTCTCCCAAAACTAGTGTCCATAGTGGCGACAGTGACAAACTTTTAAAGATTTTCACAAAATTATATAAAGAGGCAAGGTAGCTGATTTGCAAAGGTTTTGGGCGAAATGCTCTGAAACACCAAAAAGGTCCCACCAACCTAGTCAAATAAGCCTTCACTGAATTACACCGTTTGCCAAATTATAAGCCTGGTCTATAACTGCCATGATCCATTGGATAAAGGTCTGTTTTTTAGGCTGCCACACCTATGGGCATCACAGAGCACAATCAGGATGCCTTTGTGACCAACATAAGACTGGATACATAAGACCATCCAAGTCAGCACTACATTGAAACAGCATAGGGAGGCTCCAGAATTTTGTAGGACCTTGTATGGACAGGATAGTAGACTATTTCCTGATTGAAGTGGTTACAAGACACCACCTTACCAAGCATGCTTCCTGTCCGTGGTATTAGATAGGGAGTTCTAAAGGAGGGAATTCTTGTATCGGATGGCAATCTGAATTTGATGCTCCAGCCCAAGGTACAATAGATGACTCATCCTTCTCACAGCTATTCTTCTAGAGTCTAGACCTTGTCATGTGCATCAGATGCACATTACATTAGCACCAAATGGTTGCTGCTTGGCAGCATCAACATCGCACTGATATTCTCCTCTACCCATAATTCTACTCCAATCTGGGCTACTTCTTAATTAGTCATTGGTTCTTACATCTGACACCTATGCAAGTGGCATCTGAATAAGCTTGGCCTTACAGATGTCTACTGCAGACCTTAGCTAGACCAACCCTTTAGTAATTGTTTAGACCTTAATGATTCCCCTGATATTACGGCCTGGGATACCCCCAAGTGTATAATTTGGGGGAAGTTGACGCAGTTGAATTGCTATCTTAAGAAGGTAAAAGAAAGGCAGCAAGACCAAGTACTGGAGTGTTTTTTTTCCTAGAGTTATTGTAAGCTTGAGCAGAGCTTACTTAATGATGGGGTGGAACAGAATTTTCACCACTGACTCCAGTAATCACTGTTTTCAGTGGGACAACAAACCTGGTAAGTTTCTGACCTGGCCTTACAAGCTCAGAGGGTAGTGTCCTGCATTGAGGAGATTAAATGTTTGGATGGCAAAGACTACAGGTTAAACTCAGATATAGCTAGTGTTCCATTCCTACTATATGGAACCATAATCTTTCTGCACTGAAAACTCCTTCAGAATTATCCCATTTTCAGGAAACTGGCTTGATTTCCCATTCCTCTATAGAAGATGCCTTAAAGACCACGTCTATTGGTAAGAGTGCAAGCCTAGAGAGGTCTACAGGTTTCCTTTATATAAAAAACAAAACAAAAACAAAACACAACAAATAGAGCTTTATGTGTGAGTTATTGGCCAATTTCACACAAACACAATATCAAACTATTTGACAAGCTAATTGCGAACAGGCTTAAGACCTTCCTCTCTGCAATAATCAACTCTGACCAGGTAGGCCTTGTCCCAGGCGATGAGGCACATGCCAACACACCCATGATCCCTGGCAGTTTTTTAATCAACCGATTCAGAAAAGGTGTTCAATAGAATTGTATTTTTATGAAACTGCTAATGGGGCTGGGGACCTACCTCCTTCCATAGAATTGTATCCAGTATCTGGTCAATAGGTTGAGAATGTCTATGTTGAGTGTCGATAGATCAACATTGACAAGGTCCACGTGGCAATGGTTGATGTGATTTTTCTTTCTTTTTTAGCTTTTTCATACTTTACAATCTACGTAGTGTGATTCGGAATGGTAAAGTGTGCCGAGCGCAGCAAAGCACCCTGTCTGAAGCATGGCGAGCGAACACGATACACTAATTCGAGGTCCACGTGATGAAGTCTACGAAATAAGCCTTCAAAAAATATTTCTACTTTCATGCTGACCATTTTTCCATGTCAGCATTTGTCGGTCATCTTGGGCATGTCAACCATTTGCAGTAGACCTATTGACTGCCGACCCTTTAGAACATAACCATTTTTGTCACTAAATTAATAAATAAAGCTGTTTACAGCGCTTTGAGGAGTGACCCTTAGCAGCCTGCACTAGTGGGAGACAGTCTTGGTCCCCATAGCAATAATAGAGACAAACAAGTGTGCTGGCGCTTTGTGGTTTTGGCATTCAATGTCTATGGGTTTTGTGGAAATGGGCTAAAGTTAATGAAACTGGGAGCAATAACTGTAGACTGGTTGTTGTGACAACACCCAGCCTACAGTTATTGCTCCCAATTTGTTTAAACCACAAGGGTTGGTTTAGATGGTCTTACACTGCTGATGAAGCTCCGATACACAGGGCAACTGCTTTTATGTTGTCCAGAGGAAGACTTGTTGGGGGGGGGGGGGGGGGGGGGGGGGGGGGGGGACACAAGGATGGGGAGGTACCCCAGAGGCACAAAATGTATCCACTTGTGACCATGCCTCATACTCACGCCTCAGAAGTAAACACATTTGTGAGCCACTAAATGTCGCTCTGGCACAATATAAACTGTCTCTCAGTGTTAATGTTGGGGAGCCCCTTACCGGAAGGCCTACCACACCAGGACACTAACAAGAGGCTCTCAGTCTGAGTATCGGTAGCTTGATCAACTCCACAGCGCCCGGACTGCTGGAGCAACTCCCATAGAGGGAGCTGGCAAAACCAGGCAGATAATAAACACTACAAATATAATGGTGAATACACCATTCCTTCATTAAAGTGGAACATTTTTTCCAATAAATGTTCAAGAAAAAAAACATTTGAACCAAAGTTACACAGACTGACGTTAACTTTTTACAATAGTATCACTTCTGTTACTTTATGCACAACAACGTGTAAGATCTACAGATATGTCCTATTATATCATTGCTGTTATGCGCATAGTTGGGTGCGTACAATTGCACAGTCTCGTCTACAACAGACCCCCATGCGAACACCCCCTGCTCGCCTCCATCCCACCCCCCTGTGCAAAGGCGTCCGCACAGCAGCCCTACACCTACATATATACAAATATGCGCAAACATCAGTCCCTGATTCAAATATGCCGGGGAGTAATCAGACCCATGGTTCTTAATGTAATATTGCACAGCTGAGACATTACACCCTCTGAAACTAATGGGGATATCTGTTGTAAGTATGTCACTTACAACCATTTCCTCCAACACAAGTTATCTTCTGTAGGACATTTAGCAGAATGACATGCAGATTTCCCATCATTGTGTAAGGGTAAAATCTCATACAAAGAAGTCCCACCTTTCATGGTCTCCGTGGTCTGAATCAGTTCCGTCACAGCTGACGCAATACGCTTGGAATAGCCTGACAGCTGATGCTTCCCTTCTGGGGTGGGTTTCTGCAGAATCTAAATGTATACATGCATATGTCATAGAAGTAAAAGAACACAGGGTATGTAACAGATGTCCTATAAATGTTAGCAATAGTAACATTATATGTTGCACTCATTTGCATTGCTAATACAGATCACACTGTTTATACATTAATATGTGCTCACAGATAAGACATGTTCCAGCATTTCCACGTATCCCAGTGTACATTCTGCCCCATATTTTAGTGCTCGCTCCCTTGTTTCTGTGCCGATGTCTGGATGGTGCACAGCTTGCTACAGAAAGAGTATACACAGACCTATTAGAATGTTACAGAAACATTGAATGCTGTTAATTAGGCCTGGTACTGAGGTATGAATACCTTGCATGCTGTCAACATTTCGGAGACTGCTTTGCGGCTCAGGTTGGCAGTAGCAATGACATCTTCCTGTCGGCAAGAATTGCCAGCTGCCACCGCTTTTGCTGTTGCCGTAGTAATTCCTTTGGTCATGCGAATTGATTCTTCAGGAGATGTAGTCTTTTCAGGAACCTCCTTGGACTGGAAAACCTGAAACACATTTGTAAAGTTATTTACAGTAAAAACAAAGTTATCTGGCTCCCAGAGTAAAATCTGTATAAAAGAATAAAAAGCCAAAATATAGGGGAAAATACCACATACATTATAGTTCCATCAGGTTTCATTCCAGCATAGTTAGTAAACGGTCACATGTTTATTTCAAAGGAATCAAACTTCCTTTATGCATGTGTACTTATACATCTAGCCTCAATATGCAATACAGAGTGCAAAACACTTGCACAGTCAGGGATTTGTAGGAGTATAGTCAGGTATATGATTAACCAATCATATCAACAGTGGCAAAAAGTATATGGTCAAAAGGAAAAGTCAACTAAAATTGCAGATAGTAGAGTATATGAGTAATGTGTTAAAATCTCTAATCAGTGTCCCACGGCACTTTCCTAGTTGTCAGAATTCATCTCTCAATAATTTCAGATTTAAAGCCTTAGAAAAAAAAAATACAAGATGAAAGGGGGGGGGGGGGGTGACCTTTTGAAAAAAATGGCAAAGCAAGAAACTTGGATCATTAAGCTTAATACCGTGACCCCATATGGTCTTCATAATTTGCCATCTTTAGATTGTTTTGCCTTTTTTGTTATCTCCCTGTTCTTTTGCATTGTAATGTGGGTGCCAGTTAGTTACTTCGGTAGCCCTAGAATGCAGATCCTGTGAAACATGTCATTGTTGGAAGGAAGCATCCCTACCATTGTCTTAGAAGGGCCTTTTTTTGGTAGACTGTTATGGTACATGGTTACTTTGATAATATTTATTTTATTATGATAATATATCATCTAGTTTGATACTTTTGTGACTAAAAATTATTTTATTTAACAATAGAGTAATGTATTTTTATATAAATGTCTTTTATATTTTATTTAGTTGTGTATACAGAGACAACCTCATATGATCATTTGTTAGGTCATTTTGCTCAATTTAAATGGCCTGGCTATATATTAACCTGGGTCAATCTGGGTCAATGGAGGACACAAACTCTGATAAAGTCATCCTATGATAAAACGAGTTTGGGTGGAACTAACAAACGCTGATGTAGACAGTGATGTCATCAAACCCGGAAACAAGGCGTGGGAGACAGCATGGATGGCACCGATTGCTATGGACATTGGAATCCTGTGTTATGCTAAGTGCTTTTTGTTATATTTACTGTATCACATATACGTATGCACGTCTTTATTCCTTTGAAGCAAAAGTGTATTTTCAAACTTCCTTCTCTATTGTCCTCCACCTTTGTGATACAAAATACAGAATTTGCTGCTGATAGAGGCTTAACCCTTTGAGTGCCAAGTGAATTTGTTAAAATTGGTGTGAAAATTGGCAAGTAAACATTCTTATTCATCATAATGACCTGTGATGTTACCTTAAATAGGAAATATAATTTTTTACACATTTTTTATTTGAATTTATATAACAAATGTGAGTGACGCTGGCATTTTTAGCCAATATTTTACACAACTCTCACAGAGATGTTCGCATTTTTAGCGGATATTTTGCACAGGCACTCAAAAGGGTTAAAGAAAGCTGCGCATTTCTGGAAAAAATATATATATACACATACACAAAATAGGATTATTGTGTTTCAAAATATTTGTTTTTATACATACATGTATAATTTAAGACTCCAATGAATTAGGCAAACTTTAAGTCCCTTAAAAGCATGATCACCGACTTTTACCCCTGAGGAAGTCTGTAACATGCTATAAAGGATGAAACGCATTGCACTACTCCCTTTCCATAAAATGTGGATATTAGATTAGCATTCTATATATTTTTAAATTGCACAGGTCCATTACCTATGTGTATTATGTTAATACATTATAATACAAAAAAAAACTTAAGTCTTATGGTTTGAAGGTGTTGTTTTGGAACACCAAGCAGTTTTTCAAGGAAAAGAAACACATTTACAAAGGGTAAATGTTTGGGGTGATGTGGATTGTGGTACATTGAATGAAGTGTTTTCTCACAACTGCTGTTTTTAAATCAGATCTGGTTTTTGGAGAGCTAGCACTTTTGTACTGCATCAAAGCACAAGTCACTTTAATTTGACATCTATATAGTATTTTAAACCCCCTTTCATTGTTATGGGTCTGTTCTTGTCTTTATTCTGGTATGCACATACATTTTCACATTAAGGATTGTTTAAGCACTGAAGGTGCTGAACTCTACCTGAATTAGATATTTATTTGGACTTTGTGAAATATAAGTCAATTTGAGGACTCTTTTGGCTGCTACTATAATAGGAGTGCCTTTTGATGCACTTTAGATCGTAATGTATTGACACACTGGTTGAATGTGATATAAACTATTGTTTATAATAATGTAGAACTTATCTTTAGGTTGTTTAGTGTATATATATGTAATCTTTCCTTTGGTGCTTGTCAAATTTTCTATACTTATTCTAATTACGACTTCACTCGTCTTGTGTGTCCTGATATACAAGGAAGTTTTAGCAATACTTGGCCAGCGGTTCAAATAAAATAAAAATGGAGATGTGGGTGCGGACGTGACCACGAGAAATATTATGCTCTTTTGTGAAAGGAAAACCCAAAAGCAGTGATCCTCACAGTTAGCTCTTGTTTGATGTGCTCAATTGTGGCTTCCAAAGCCCTTGTACCACGAGTGGCTTCATCTTCCACAGCTTTCACAGTCTTCAAGAGGGAGGTCACATTAGTCACCATGACCTGTGGTACAGAGGAAAGCAATAAAATATAAAAAAAAAAAAAAAAAAAAAAGGTTGACTGGAACAAAGATCCTCTTTTCAAAACTAGAATCGCTAGCATTCGGGGCAGTACGGATGGTGTAATGGTTAGCATTACTGCCTCACAGCACGGAGGTCATGGGTTCGATTCTCACCATGGCCCCAACTGGGCGGAGTTTGTATATTCTCCCCGTACTTGCGTGGGTTTCCTCTGGGTACTCCGGTTTCCTCCCACAATCAAAAAATATACTGGTAGGCTAATTGGCTCCCAACAAATGTACCCTAGAATGTCTGTGTGTGCTACACACATTTGGTAGGGAATATAGATTGTATGCTCCAATGGGGCAGGGACTGATGTGAATGTTCAAATATTCTCTGTAAAGCGCTGCGGAATATGTAAGCGCTATATATGAAACATTCAATAAATAATAATAAATAGTAGTTTCCCATATGTCTTGATATACTGGCATCCCCAAATCATAGGATAATAAGGACTAGTATGTTATTACCTTAGCTGCACTCTTCAACTGGTACATGGAGGAGTCATCGGCTGCTTTTCCTGCTGCACCTTTTGTTGCTCCAATTAGATCCCCTAGAGCCTTTGCAACATCCTTAATTGCATTGATCAGCACCACCTGAAAGAGTGAGCTATACTTAAAACTTGCAGTGAAACCTAGCAGCTGAACCTGCGGCAATGATGAATAGGTGCTCTACAGTGCCAAGGAAAGCAGCAATGCATCCACAGTGCGAAAGCCTAAAAAACTTGCACAATCACTCATTTCAAGATGAAGCTTTCAACGTGAAACAGTCATGAGCAAAATTACTATCAATTTTTCTGGCTAAAGGAGAAAATAACTCTCCCTTCCCTCTACTATAGTGAGATGAAATGATTTACACTTAAAGAGATAAAGAACAAGTAAAGTCAGTAAGTTTATATTAATATTAAGAAAATATTCTTGGGCTTACCAATATACATAATTTAATAGAAAAGCTAATCAAAAGCTACTGAAGAGTAAGTTCCAAATTGGGTATTAACTATACCTGCATTTCATTTATATTATCTTCTGTTAATATTCTGTAGTGGCTGCTCTTGATACTCACTAGTGTGTAAAGTGACATGGTATTGTTCTGTTTTTTTTTCTAATGTATTTTCTGAAAATTCAAAAAATGTAAAAAAAGCAACCGAAGAGTGGACAAGTTGCTCACAAAAACCAGTTTCTACCTATCAGATTATATCATTTACTCGACAATTGCTAGCTAGAAGTTTCCAGGTTAGGAGAAGTTTCTTTAACTGTGCAGGTACAGTTTGAGTGACAGCTTTGCAGACACAGGGTGGCATTCAATCTGGGATTCCGACAATCGGGTTCCCGGGTTCTTTTCATTCTTCTCAACAGAAACTCTACAGCCGGAATTCAATGCTCTGGCTGCCGAGTGTCAGCGAAAACTGCAGCAGATTATCGAAAAAAACGGCTGTGAATTCGACAATCCACTGCTGCTTCTGACAAAACAGATCCAACTTGTGTTAAAGTCGGATCAGTTGTGTCAGAATCTGCCTTCAATGCTTTTTTTCAGCTAGCCTGTTGCTTAATTAGAAACCCCCTTAGGACTAAATTCAATTAATCCCATTAATTTAACAGGGGGAAAAAAAAGGTTGTAGCATTTGGCATTAACGCCGGAGTCTCTTCAATTACAGACCTTTTTTTCCCACCAGTTACATTAACCTGTTATCAGGTGTAAACACAGAGAATCCAGGAAAAATACCCAGACCTAGGTGTTAATTCTGTGTTTGCACCAGATAACAGGCAAGTTTTGGGGGGATTTAGGTCTTCTCTGAACCCCCCCCCCCTCCTCTAAAAAACCCCCAAACCTCTTAAAGTGCAGCCTGGGGGCTAAATAGCACCACCGCAAATGACTACAGCTAACCAAGTCTCCCCTTCCTGTATAGATATTAACTATGTGTACTTTCTGATACAAACACAGGGACAGAGCCAGTGATGTCCCTATGCCTGTTATAAATGAAAAATCAAATTTTCAATTTTCTTAAAGATGTGAGAGGGAATTTACCAGAGCTGTACTGGAATGTCAGGTTAATGAAACATATTTTACCCTGATGGTTTATATCTAAAACTTACAACTGAGCGGTTTACTTGTCCTTTAATGAACTCTCTGCTCAGACTGAAAGCTTATCTTTGATAGAAGAAAATGATGGTGCTTTTGAAAAAAAATTAGTCTTTCAGAGCTATAAAACAGCTGGAATTAGCCACTAGTGTGAGGTTAATAGGTCAACTCCAAAATCTTCAGTCACATGAAAAAGTAGTTATACCCGCAGAATCTACTTATTTAGCACCTTCTGGAACAGGGGTGGGCAATAAGCGGCCCTGCAGCTGTTGATGAACTACACATCCCAGCATGCCTTGTCTTCATATTGCTATATGGTCATGCTGAAATAGGATGTGTAAGACATATTGGGATGTGTAGTTCATCAACAGCTGGAGGGATGCTTATTGCCCACCCCTGTTCTAGAAGATAATAGACATAATCTGACTAGTTGCCCACAGCAACATCCAATCTGAAATAGAACTCCCATCGTATTAAATTTCCCCCTATTAGTTCTAAATGGATAGACCTGGGGAACAATTAGCCTAAGCAAATTACGGCAGCTAATTGAATTCCACCTAAGCGTAAATTAGCAGCAATAGCTTAAAGTAATCACCTTATCTAAAAAGCTCACTCTACCTATGCAGGTTTTATAATGAAAAAAAAAAACATATTCTATGGTAATGTGAAATGTGTTGATTCAATATAACTAAAACGCTAAATGTAAAGCTTTTAGCAAACAAAAAAAAACTAGCTGAAATCATAACAAAAGAAATCCCCTGATCCTTTGCACCCCACCAGGTAACTAAAAATCTCAGAGAAAATGGGGCAGATGTATGAACCAGCATTAGGTGCAGAAATACACTTAACACTGGTTAACTGGGGGGGGGGATTATGCTTAGCCTAATGTATCCCCCCCCCCCCAGTGTTTAGCAGCCGGAGCGATGTATTAACAGCTGCCCAGGCGTTAAATTGCCCCGGCCGCTTCGCCAGCTCAGGGCTAGCATTGTCCTATCCCCCACTTCGGGGACAACACTAGCCCTGCTTCTCGCTCGGGCTGCGCTGGAGATCTCGCGGTTTTAGCGAGATTTCACACAAGTCCGTTAAAGCTAACCGGGGGGGGGTTGGGGTGGGTGTTTGCTCTGGGCATAACGGCTCTAGTTTGGGGGGAGGGATCATACATCTGCCCGTAACGGGTGCCCGCTTCTCCACGTTATGCTGGTGAAACGGGACCCGTTATGTAAAAAACGTTATCAGCAGTTTGATACATCTGCCCCAATGTGTTTCCTGGAGGCCTATATGTCCTTTATACATGTTGTGGATGGGAAATCAGCAAAACAAAGACTGGGGAGAAATTAGTAAGAGGTTTCCTTATACTACATGTGAAGAGTTGGAAGCAGCAGTACTAGGGAAATTGTAGATGTGTATGCAAGTGTGCATCTGGCCAAATTCTTCTCTCCCGAGTGATGTATGCCGAAGAAAAGGTGAACATTTTGAACAACCTTTGGGCAAACACAATGACCTACAGTACACCTTTAAATGTGACCATAATTAATGCTGTCATCATTACCAAGTAGTAACCATCTGATTATGTTACATTGGAACCACTAAATACCTGCCCACTCCTCCTCTTTTCTGTTAATTGAAAAGATACAGAGGCATTTAATCAGGAAGGTACCACCAAGGGCCCAACTACAGTATGTGTCTTGTTCTACTAAGGTGCAGTGATCATTAGATTAATTTCACCATAAGTGCTTCAGTGTATCTTCTTTAAAGTCTGTATTTACAAACACAAATGTAAAAAGCCCTCATAGTGTACCTACGCATAGAGAATCTTTTAATCTAGTGTGGGAAGAGTAAATGTGAAAAAGATAGTACTGCTGCCTTACTTAGTGCAGTTCTAAGTGAAGTTAGAAGCAAACCAGTAAAATGTTATATACATGTAGGACTTTATCAGTGGGAAAAAACAGGTTTAACTTCTGCAGTGCCATAGAGACTTTCAGAACCCTTGGGAACTGAAAGAGCGATTTCAACACCAAAATAGGGGAAAGGGAGGAGGATATAGAACACACGGGTCAAGCATGTTACATGACTGTACCCGACAGTGCTCCGTGTTCATTTGGAATATCGCTTCCTGGCCCGGACGTCTTATTTGAAGATAGATATAGAGCTGGAGGACGTATAAAGAAATGCAAGAATAAGAGGTCGAAGAGACCCAAGTACTGAATTTCCGAGCCTCCGGGAAACTTGAATGTCCTCAACCTAGACCCAATTTTCTCACCTGGGTTTCAGGGTCATCAGATCCTAAGCTAGCAGCACCCAATTTCACCACCTCTGCCAGCTGTGTAATGGTGTTGGCAGATGACTGAGCTGCCTGTGCCAGCTTCTCTTGACTAGATGCTGCGCCAGACACCAACAGCTTTGTGTCTTCTACAAGAGCCTTGGCAGTCTTAAGGATGTTCTCCCTGTGTACAAGAGAAGCATTTAGTCACAGGTACTGTATATACATAAAACCATTGAAGTACGTATAGCCATTCACAGCATCTTATCTGGTTATTAGTGGGATGTTACGTTTTGCCTACTAATTCAGTTTACATTGTACTGGCAGAATAAAGTTATTAGGGCGATGAATAAGAATCATCTGCCTGAAAATCTAATGACAAACTCTTCCTGCTGTGGCCAGGGCTCTTCTTCCGCTGCCTGTGTTACAGGAAAGGTTGGATATGAAAGGGCACCTTGTCTAAAGTAATCATATATTCAATTTATATGCAGACAATTCTGTTCTTGGAGGAGCCAGAGTGCTTGTGTGCTGGGGGATCACACCTCCCTTAAGGTTAAGCAGAGTGGATGTGGCCCCTGGGCAAAGTCTATTTTCTCCACTTGTCTTTCACAGCTAGAGCCAATAATGAATATTTGTGTTTCCGAGTCCTGCTCTAGTCATATAGCTTTGCACTTGTCTTGGTCATGCCTATTTTTTAGTGGTACATTTTGCGCTCATGACATGAATACCATAACTGTATGGTTTGGTCTGTGTGCAAATGTGTTTAGGGAAAACTTGTGCATTTTAATTTAAAGGATTTTTAATTAAAATGTACAAGTTTTCCCTAAACACATTTGCACACAGACCAAACCATGCAGGTATGGTATTCATGTCATGAGCGCAAAATGTACCATGAAAAAATAGGCATGACCAAGACAAGTGCAAAGCTATATGACTCCGAGCCTCCAGAGATACAGATCCAAAACACGTTTCACGAAACATTAAAAGTGGCCGGTGCACATCCCTATTCACAACTGCAGTCCACATGGATGGCAAAACAAGATAAAAGTCCAAAATATGAAGGAAAAAATGCCAACCTTTTGCCCATGTTGACCTATTGCATGTCAACATTTTGTCAATGTCAACCTAGTGCATGACGACCTATTGACTGTCTATCTAAACACTGTATATCTATCAACCGGAACCAATTTTATTTATAAATGTGCGGCAATTTAATTCAGTATTTTTGTTTATGGGCTAAAAGCAGAGAACACCTTGCTTTAGAGCACCCATCGTATTTTGAATGAATGGACGGATTAACATTTTGCATACATGTGTTTATTTCTGCAAGACACCTTTGCCTCACACTGAGCCAGATGTACCAAGCTTTAAAAAGTGATAAAGTGGAGAGTGATTAAGTACCATTCAAACAGCTCCTACTGTAACTGTCACTTTTCAAACCCAGCCTGTAACATGACAGTTAGGAGATGGCTGGCTGGTAGTTTCTCCACTTTATAACTTTTTTTAGGCTTAGTACATTTGGCCCACTGCCACTGTATTATTGTTACCTACAGAGGAAAGAGAACCTTCAGACAGTCTGCTTGATGAAGGACATTCTACCCACCCAATGAGTGCTGCAGAAGTAACCTATCTGAAACACTACCAGGATCAAAGTTTCAATTCCACTTCAGACACCAGGTGTTAAAGATACTGGTTACATTATTAATGGCCTCAGAGCTTCCTGTAAATAAGACAGACATACTGTAGTGCCAGGCAAAGCACCCGTCTCAGCCATTGAAACATTAAATTCCACTTGGGTGATAATCCCTGTGCACCAAGAACTGGACTTGCTTTTGGCAGAAAATAAAAATAATGCTTACGGATTTTGGACCTCAAGACACTGAAACCTCAATTTGTGTGTACAGGAGCAAGATGGAATAGTTTGGAACAGAATCAGAACATTGCATCCTCATATGTTAAGACTGGACGCTGAGTCTCCTTTTAACCCACTTAAATGAATGGATTTAAAGGATTGTCTCAGATTTTGCCACTTTCACAGTTTAGAGGCTATCTTGCAGATCCCCATTCTGTTTTTGGTACTTGTGTATTATCACGGCGCCCCCGATATTAAGTCGCACGACTTTTAATCGCATCGCATGCCATACACCCGATGCGTTTTAAAATTGTATAAGCCCCCTATACGATTTTAAATTGTATAAGCACCCTAATGGGTGCTTATAAGCACCTTAATGGGTGCTTACAATGTTAAATGCACCCCCACGCCACCCCCAGTATGAACGCCAACCCGAAGCGTGGCGAGCGAAGCTTGGCCGTGAGGGGCGGCGGTACGTTTCATACCCCACTATCCACGTCGGCGTGGAGTTGATTTTATATAGTGTGGTGAGCGCAGCGAGCCAACGAGCGCCGCGTATTACTTTACATGTATTCCGCATCCGCTCGCCACGCTTCGGGCTCGGTGGCTCACCACACTATATAAAATCAACTCCACGCCGACGTGGATAGTGGGGGCATGAGAAGGTCGGAGGACGCGTACCGCCGCCCCTCGCGGGCTCGCCACGCTTTGGGTTCACGTTCATAGTGGGGGTGGCGTGGGGGTGCATTTAACATTGTAAGCCCCCATTAGGGTGCTTATACAATTTAAAATCGCATCGCATTGTATGCCATATACAATGCTATACAATTTTAACATTGTATGACATCGGGGGAAATCTCATCGCATGCCTTATGGTCTGCGATGCGATGGGCGCCGTGATAGTACACAAGTACCGTGTTTTTCTTTTTTTTTGTAATAAACAAAAGGCCATGTCGGATGATCTACAGGTTGCTTATGATTCTCATAAAAGTTTTTGGGTTCAAACAAATGAACACAAGAAGGATCCAGACAGTCATTTACCAAAACTTAAGCTGCCCATACACCTACATATTTATCTTCAGATCTGGCTGGTTGGAACAAAAACATGGTTATGGATGAGAGCAAATGACAGTTGACCATTTGCTTGGAAATGCTGGAAAACTGACAAACTCATACCCTCCAACATGACCCATTGCATTCGGTACACAATGCTCTGTTCCTGTATGATTGCCATCACCTGTGTGGAACTAGGTAATTGACGAGAAGGGCGTTTCAATTCAGGTGACGGCACTCATATATTAAGAGGGAAGTTCAGAAACAGAGCATTGTGTACCAAATGCAATGGGTCATGTTGGAGGGTATGCAAACTGTCATTCAGATATTATCAGGTGTTTGTTTTAACCAGCCAGATCTGAAGATAAATCTGTAGGTGTTTGGCCACCTTTACACTGTGGTATTAAAATCTGTTCCTAACAATATGAAGACCGACTTCAGGTCAGTAAGTAGCACTGAGGTGAGGTGCAGCATGATGTATGTATGTTACACTACGTGAGCACACCCTCCTGATGAGACATTTTTAATAAAAGGGGACAACACATATGAAATATACTGAAGGGGCATTATTCATTTTATATTTTAATCAAGAAGGCATTTATATTATATTAACCTATATATATGACACTATGATTATTATTATAGTAGGTACTTTATTTAGTTTCCAATGGAAGGCTACACTTGTAGGTCATGCAATTGGGGCACTACAGGTGTCAGTATGTTCTGGTACACCACACGCCCACTGTGCCGCTCCCAGCCGCCCGCTGGAGATAGAAACATAGAATTTGACGGCAGATAAGAACCACTTGGCCCATCTAGTCTGCCCCTTTTTTAAACGTGTTACTTTAAACCATATGGTCAGATGGTCCTGCTGCCTGTAACCACCACCGCCATAAGTGACAGGGCAGGGGGGATGGGGAGGATTGAAGGCCTTTATGGTGACATTTGTTTTTTTTTTATTATGGCAGCCAATCCCGGGTTTGAGAATTTTTCAATCCTGAATCCCAGGATTGAAAAAATGCCCTGGGATTGGCATCCCTAACTGTGATGGTGTCAGTTGTATTTGGCAATCTGATTTTGTATGGAATTTGGCAAAAATTGCAGGGTAAATTTAGTATATTAGTTGCAGGGGCAGTGAACATCTCAAAATTTGCAGTGATAACAGACATCTGATCTTTGGGGGAGGGGGGTGCAAAATAGATACATGTATTAGAGAAAATCTTTGCTTAATCATGTAAACAGACTTGATCCTATTAGTTATTAGTAAGATGGAGACAGAAAAAATCCACTAATAATCCTTACACACCTGTGGTCAGCAAAAGACTCCTTATTTTCGGAGTTGAGTGTCCCAGCTGTGGCAAACATGATGGTGGTATCCAGATCAGCAATAATGCCAGACACTGCACAGCCTGCGGTAATGCAAGCCTGAGTTCCCTTGTTACCTGCCTGCAGAGCTGACAGGACCAGTGATACCTGGGCAGAGTCATAGAGATCAATAAGCAGACAGAATTATATATGATCATCTAAGGGTTTACATTCATTTCTTTTTATATGCAATGTAATAGCAATTACATAAATATAGCCATACTATTCCACTGTATACAGTAGATATAAAGAGACAAGTATTCAGCAGATACAGATTTGACAGCCAGTAAGGAATAACTAAGTATTTGTGGTGGCATTAAACAATGTGTGCGGATATTCAATGCGTGTCGATATTTTCGTCACAAGGAAATATCAGCACACAGTTACTCAATGCGACTGCAGATCGGCTAAAATTGTTGAATTCTCAGCCATTTTCAACAAACAGCGGGCTTTCCGATGGTCGTACAGTCTGAAAAGGTCAAACGTAAATTCAAGCTCTTATTGGCGAAAGGTACAGATATTTTCAAAAATATCGGCACTGAATGAATAAAGCCCCATACACACTAGAGGATATACTGTAGTAAAGGTACTTGTTTCCTAGCACAGCGTCCATTGTATGCCATCGCACACCACTAATTAAGGTATGCGATGGGATTCGGTGGGACTAAGACCCGAACTGTACAAATTTAATATCGCTTCGCATCGCATGCCATTACATGGGTGTAATTGTACAGGCACCCTGATGGGTGATTACCATGTTAAATGCAACCCCATTGTTAATGCCACCCCCACTATCAATGCCAACCCGAAGCGCGGAGAGCGCAGTGAGCCCGCGAGACGTGGCGGTACGCGTCCTCCGACCTTTTCATACCCCCACTATCCACGTCAGCGTGCAGTTGACTTTATATAGTGTGGCAGGCGCAGCGAGCCCGAAGCGTGGCAAACCCCGCGAGGGGACGTGGAATACATGTGAAGTAATCCTGCATCCCCTCGCGGGGCTCGCCACACTATATAAAATTAACTCCATGCCGACGTGGATAGCGGGGGTATGAAAAGGTCGGAGGACGCGTACCGCTGTGCTCGCCACGCTTCGGGTTGGCGTTCATAGTGGGGGTGGCGTTAACAATGGGGGTGCATTTAACATATTAATCACCCATCAGGGTGCCTGTACAATTAAAAAATCAGGTCTGATCGCATCACATGTGATCGGGTCGCATGCGATGTGATCAAATCGATGGCATAAGATGAAAATCGTGGGCGCCGTGCTAAGCAAACAAGTACCGTAGTAAAAGATATTGCTCATAAAGGGCTTTCTGAGCAATATACTACATACTCTTGTGTGTGTGTACACTCAATATTGTTAAAGGTGTGTGCTCCCACGTGCTGCTAATGAGCCTTGCTGTCTGCTGAGCATGCAAGTCAGTTTGACTATATATCCAATGACCTGCTTGTTTAGCATGTCCTGGTGACGTCACTGACAGGTATCGTTTACCCAGGTCTCCCAGCTTCCTCAGGAGCAAGTTAAAGACTTTAACTTGCTCCTGAGGAAGCTGGGAGACCTTTCCCAGAGAAACGCATAGAGCTTCTCAACACTACCAGCGCCCTGACACGGCTGAGGATTACAAATCTTATGTACAAAGCACAGGATACGGGACTAATTTCTCTACCTGGTCATCTGTTACAATCTAAAGATTGGACCTGCAGCAACTTCAATACTCCACCCGGGTTTACGGGTCAAGCTACCAGAATACAAAATTGCCATTTCATCATACATCTGGAACCGGCCACCTGGGAATATATTGCTGCTAATGTTAGAGACATCCCTTCCAGATACATATAATCCTGGATATAGGAGTCTAAAAGTGTCTATAGGGATCATCATTTAACTAATTATTATTTAACCTTTTAGTGTGTCCTTTCCACATACCAAAACACATGTATGTGTCTGTTTTTACTATGTGTGCTTAATATTCATAAAATGTTTATATTATTAAGAAACCGTCATTTACTGAATTATTTGAGAAACAAGCCAGCGCTGGCATATTTTTTTTCTTATCTGCTATATTTTATGGGGATTGACTACCCTCTTACTAGTAGCTGTTAGCAAGCGCATCTTACCACCACATATTTTTCTCCTTCTAAATTAAATCATGCCTTGCAGTTTCTATTGAAAGCGTATTAATTTAGTGTTTAAGACGACAAACCAATCAAAAATATGAAATAAATCAAGAAAAAAGTGGTTAAAAAGCCTGTCATCTGCATAAGTGCTTTAATCCATCTCCTATGTTCACCTTCTCTGTCACAGCCCGAGCACATTCAATCAGCTCCCGTTTCGTGTAACTATCAGCGGGACAGATCTGCAAGGCCCCAGCTTTCTGTACCAAAAATATACAGCCATGTCCCAAATCCTGAATCCTTGTTTTAATCTGAAATCCGACCTGCAAAACAAAGCAAAAACAAAACATAGAAAAGCAGATCACACATAACAGTGTTCCAAAGCCATTTAGCTTTTTAATTTTATAATATTCACAAAAAAATACATTTGTAGGCTGGAATATTTAAACAACTATCCAGAAAACCACAGACACTTACCTCTTTGGGTTCTGCTGTGGCTGCAGCCATACGACCCTGGACTGCTAGATTTCCATAGTCACTGGTCACCTGAGATGCCAAACCCCCAAGTTCCTCTGGATTTGTTACAGATTTTGACATCTGGAGAAGAATTTTCAATATCAAAAACAGTAAAACTACAAATTTATTAAAAGTACAGAGGAGCAAAAAAAAGTCTTCCACAATTCCTGCTCGGTGTTCAGATTTGGTAATCTGGACACCAGAATTAACTGAAGACCACTTGCTGTAGAATGGGTATACAGACTGAAAAGTACAGGTTTTCCTAAACTATTTTGAGAAGTCATGGTTCATTCAGTGGGTGAAGCTAGAATATTCTGCTCCAGCATCAATAGTATGTACCAGTAGGTATGTCACCAGTCATTTTATCCTAATAGGGGAACAAGTCAAAGCTACCATTTGGCTCTTGTACTGTTTGCCCTCACCATTGAACTTCTGGCAAGTTTGATAACATTCCATCCAAACATACTAGGAGTAAAACACTGTGGGTGAGGATTCAATTAACTACATTTTGCAAAGCTAAAGCTACAAGTGGCCTTGCTCTTCTAGGACCAGAAACCGTACAGGATAAAAACCTGGCACATCTGAAACTGTGTGTTGGCGATGGTTTAAGAGCAGTCAATTTGTTGATTACACTTGCTGCAATCATAATCTTGCATCCAGACTAAAGTATTATCATATGCTAGTAAAGCGAGTTGCTGGATGAGTCTTAAATTTATTTTGAAATTAATATGACTTAATCATTTCCTTTGAAACACATAAAGCTTTGTTTTTACTTGACCTCTGGAAAACGAGAAGAAACTGAACTATTATTCTGAACAATCAGATATAATGAGCATAGTTTCATAGGGTTAGTTTCTCAATTTTGGTATTGTTTTATTCATGTTTTGTTTTGGGGGGGTTCCAAAAGAGCAGTAACTAGTCATTATACTGACAATCCATAGGTCAATGGGAGAATGCAAAAACCTTATATATTTAAAGCAATTTAACCATATTGGCATCATCAGTCACATGATCATAATATTTAAAGTTATAACGCAAAAAACATCTAAAATAGCTTCTAATGAAGAGGAACACCACCCCCCCCCCCCCCCAATAAAAATACATACCATCTCCTGGGCAGTCACAGCAATAGCCTTGGAATATTTAACACCTGTGGTTTGGTAATCCACAAATGTTCCTGTGGGCTCTGGTGGTGTTCCTTCATCAAGCTGCAACATTAACAAAGTTTAGGGAAAGGTCATTTATTTACCAATATATGACCAATGATGTAATAATCATTACACTGCAGCTTGTGACTTTACAAAAAAACAGATGGTTTGCAGTCATGCAGATATAATAAGCCATTAATATTAATAATAAAAACTGTACAAATGACGAATAAAGCTTGGCATACTTATGAGATTCAGCACACTAGGAATGTATCAGAATGTGTGTGTGTGTGTGTGTGTGTTTAGCTTAGGTATTCCCAACCTCGGTCCACAAGGCACACTAACAGTCCAGGTCAGAGATATCTTTGCTTGAGCACAAGTGACTTAGGGGGTTATTCAGACCTGATCGCTGGGCTGCTTTATTTGTAGAGCCCTGCCATTAGGTAATCACTGCCCAGCCAGAGTGAAATCCCACCCTGTGCAAGCCGGTGAAAATATTTCAGTCCTGCGATTAGCTGCAAATCCATACGCAACTCACTCACCATCGAATGATTTTTCCCACTGCGCAAAATCTGTGTGTAGCACAGGATGTACTTATTTGGTGCGAATAAAATGGCCGATTGGGATGTCACACTACTTCCTAAAAAACGCCTGGGAACACTTGCTTTCCTCCCAACACCCCCCCCCCACCCCACCCCAAAAAAAAAAGTCAGGTTAGCACAAACACCAGCTTCCTGTATATCATCTTGCGTACGGCCAGCGGTAAGAAAACAAACAAAAAACACCCCTGAATTTTATTGCAAGATAGCCTTGGTGCATGATACTGCAGGCCGTGCTCACGCACAATTAATCCATTATCACGCGGTCTGCAAACTCGCAACCGTACAATCAGGTCTGAATAACCGCCTTAATTTACAGTACCTCAGTTATTTTTATTTAACCATGTGTGCTGGAGCCTGGATATCACTAAACTTCCACTGTTAGTGAGCCCTAAGGACAAAGGTAAGAAATGCCTGGCTTAGATGTAAAAGATACCCAAGTATCTACTGGTACATTGAAATACAAAGCCAACATCTCAAAGGAAGGAATCCCGACAGGGGATCTGCTAAGTATTCTTACCTTCCCCCTGTTATCCCATAACCCTATGCCACCCCCAAGCCTAACCATAACCCTCCCCACTAGTGCCTAACCCATAACCCTCCCTCGTCCCGCAGCCTAACCCTTAGTCCCTCCCCATGCTTCAAAATTATAGTAATTAGTCCTTTCAGATAGGGTTGTGATCTAATGTAATTTGCTTGGTAGAACTTCTGTAATCCTGTGTGTTGAGTTTGATTAATCAAATACCTATAAGTTAGTTTTAACCTAAAAAGCTCATGTTTGTAACATTTATAGGAAATGTAGCATACCTATTAAAGTTACCTCAATGAGCGATTTCGCATTCAGTAAAAATGTCTTGCATAGATCATGCTAATTGAGTCATATTGAAGGAGTTGCTCACCTTGCTCATGGCATCAGCAATAGAATCTACCATGCCTCCTACCATGCCAACTTCACTGGCAGCCTCGTTAAGGGTGATCATCAGGTCATCCACAGCCTCCTTCATCAACTGAGCAGCTTCTGCAATGGCATCGTGTGTATGGGATGCCTACAGAGGACAGAGATATGAATCAGTGGCCTACATTAATAAGCAGTGCAATGCTTTAGTTACTAATGGTTTCAGTACTTTTTACTACAAAATAATTACTGCAAGCACTGACACTTAGAACCTTCATGTGTAAGATTGGTGAGCTCACCAATGCATAGTGATTCATGAGATTAAGGTAACATTCCAGAAATCACCAAAACACAGAACATTTAAATAATTAAGAAACAGGGGCTTTTTAAGAGAGAAGAAGGCCTGTGTGTATCCTCCTCAGTCGGGGGGCCTCCTCCTCTCTCCCTGGAGCAGTAGGGTCTGAGCTCTCTAGTGCTCAGACCCTACCATGCATGTGCGAACATCCGTAGCATTGTGGAGTCTGAGCACTAGAGCAGACATACTCCACGGCGTAAGTGCAGATTGTCGTAAAAATGGCCGCTGCACCATTTATCCAACGACATCTGCTACGCTCCTGCCGATTGACTCCGGAGTGTAAGTATTACCAAAATGGGTGCAGCTTGCACAGTGTAGGCCCCCCTGGGACAAAGGGGCCTGTGTGCACCGTGCACCCATTATAGATACACCACTGTTAAGAAACCATAAGCATACAAATAGGTTTCATTCTAAGCAACAATAGATAGTTTGCCATGACCATTCCAAGTCCTGATTCCTCTACAGTGCTTAAAACATGTTGGATCTGTTTTGTCAGAGACGGCCATGGATTGTCGAATTCACCGGTGTTTCTCGATAATCCACGGTCATTTTCGTTGACGAGCCCAATTTTCGCCACTCAACAGTGGACAGTGAATTTAGCCTGTTGAGCAGAGCAAAAACGGGACGGAATCCAAGATTGCATACCCCCCTAAGACTCCCTTAGCATTGTATGAAAGTCTTCATACTCCAAGATGAAACCATTTTGCAGTGATAATCACCCCACAAGCAAAGCAATTAGAAAACAACAGACAATATTAAGTTCTGTACCTTGGGGTTCCCTCCACCTTCCTTGGCAGCATATAACATCTGTAAAGCAGACTCTGCCAGTGTCTTGGTTTGATCCAGCACAGTCATCTGTTGCTGATGGTCCAGAATTTTGGAAACCACACCAACGGCAGCCATGATTAAAGGCTCAAAGTAACGGGCAAGTTGTGTGACCTGTATAAAAGAATGTATTTTCTAAACACTGATCTAAAAACATTATCTAAAACACATATCAAGGGTACTATTCCATGAGAATGACACATCCATGAATCAACATAACAAAATATTGCATATACCCAATAACAACTGGAATAGTTCATGTGCCAAGCAAATTCTCTCTCTAATGGACAAAACCATGTGCACTGCAGGTGGGGCTGATGTAACAGATGCAGAGAAAGTTAGATTTGGGTGAGTTATTTTGTTTCTGTGCAGGGTAAATACTGGCTGCTTTATTCTTACACTGCAATATAGACATTTTTAAGCAACAAACCGTCTTCTGTGATGCGCCTATAGCTGCTGTATTTCTGTGACCTACAAATAGTCAACAGCAATCTATTCTCTGGCTAACCTGAACCAGCTCGTGGCGATTTACTCAGCAGCCCTGAAGAAAAAAAAAAGAGAAGCAGTTGCCACCCACAACCATAAGTAGCTCAAGGGGACAGTATAGTTAGGAATTATCCTACTGGGAGGTACAAAGGTAGTATACAGCGGACACTTGTGTGCTGTTTTGGCCAAGTGGCACCAGCAGGAGTGGCCAGTGATCTGGTCAAATTAGTTAAAACAATGTGATGGATATTAAATACTATGTGCTCACGTTAAATCAAAAGTAACTGTATTTTTATATTCTTGTCCAGCGGCCAAAATTCCCCGATTTATATCCCGGTTGTTCAGTTCAGGATTATTACCAAATGTTCCTCTTCCCTTATATGGGTATCAAAATGGGCACGCATTGCTGCTAAAACACTGTGCAGGACCAAAGTTGCAGGCGGCTTGGTACTGCCAGATATGCGACTATTATTTGGCTGCTTAGCTGGCTCAACCAGGGGATTGGGTTACTCCTGGGGATTATGGAAACCTTCCTGTAGCATTATTAGATAGGGCTGGGCTTGTGTTTTCCCTGCTGCAATTTCTCTGAGCCCGCACTCCACTCTCCCGTCTGTCTCCTTTATTAGTACAAGCCCGGTAGGTGTGGAGTGAGGCAGGGAGGCTCTACCGTTGACCCCTGCACCCCACTGTGGAACAATTTGCACATCCCTGAATTATATAAATTGAAGGATGGCCCGAGATGGTCTTCTTTTGAGGTGTCTGCCATAGGACAACTATACCAGGATGGAGTCCTTCACACTTTTGAATATCTATCCTCCACATTTAGCACTCCGTATTGCAATTTTTACAGGTACTTACAGCTTAGGCATGCTCTCTTTGTGAAAGTTGAGGAGCGATACCCCTCCACTGTGCAATCACCTATACATGCCATAGTGCATAATATGCCTGAGCGAAGGAAGGTCTCTCATCTCTACTCCACCCTCCTCTCCTTCTCTGGGGCTGCTGGCCTAGACTCCCTCCGTGCTCGATGGGTCGAGGATCTGGTTGCCCTGGACGATGAGGACTAGGACTATATCTTGGGCTCCCCCAGGGTGGCCACTTCATGTGCTAGATTTCAGCAGATACAGCTGTATATCTTGCACAGTCTCTACTGGACGCCGCGCAGACTGCATAGTATTGGCGGATCATCTTCTGATGCATGCCCAAAGTGCTCTCTGTGCCAGCTGCTGACTTCTGGCATCTGCTTTGGCAATGCCCACGGGTTTATGCTTTTTGGGAGGAAGTGGCCAAATGCATTCGGAATACTGGTATTCAGATGCCACTACTGAATCCCCGAATATGTCTGTTTGGTTTGGAGCTCCAGGAATCTCTCCCCCCTTACATGTGTTTGTATGTTAATAATCTCCTTACCTTGTCTCGAGTATGTATAGCCCAAACCTAGATGACTGCAGCACCCCCCGTCCTTTATTGCCTGGACGACACTAGTCAACTCAACTATAACTTCCTGCATAGAGCTTACGATTGAATTATTCTTAATATGCAAGATTTATGTAATCTCAGGCACACCTTCTCTTATTGTATTGTATGATGTGTTTGTTTTTGTTTGTTTTCTGGTTTTGTTTTAAATACGGAAATTGCAAAACGAATAAAACATACCTGATTTAAAAAAAAAAAAAAAAGGGAACAGTATTTACAGTACCTTGTGTCCAAGCTGAGCCGCTTCGCCTCTTGCTGCTGTGGTAATGGGATCAATGAGGTGACCAATCTCTTGTACTACAGATGAAAGTTGATCCTGAAGCGCCTAATACATGGAAGACAAAAAGTCGGGTGTTTTGTGCAGGGAGAGAAAAAGGAGGATGTCCATCACAGAACACAGCATATGCTGAATATAGCTGCAATACCTACAACTGAAGGCAGGATGACATAAAATCGGATTTCTACGTGCACCTGGAACTTTTTTGATAAAATTCATGTAGGACTCTTAGGGCAGTATTCAATGAGAAAAATTCTCCGTGCATGGCGAGAGATTTTTTCTCTCGCCATGCACTCGCCCTGTTCTGGAGGGCTCGCTGCCACTCCTGCTCCCACTATTCAATGTGGTTAAGACTCGCCACCACTTGCGGCGAGTCCTAACCCCTGCAGCGGATGAGCGAGCGTCCAGGGAGCCGGGGGACGGTGGCAGCCAGGGAGATTAAAGTCTCCCTGGCTGCCCCAGAACATATGTGGAGGGGAGGAGGGCTCCCCGGGACCCAGGCAGCACAAGCTGCCCCCCCCTATAGCCAGCGGGGGACCCAGTATTCACTGCACCCGATTGTGCATATGTAATGATCGGGTGCAGTGAATATATGAATATCTAATGAGCGGCTCGAGAGCTCCGGCCCCCTGCTGGCTGCTCTGTGTAAAAAAAAAAAAATATATATATTTTTTTTAAATTAAATATATATTCATGTGCTATAAGCACATGAATAAAAATAACATGCCCCTTCCCAGAAAAAAAATCCTGATTTTTTGACACCAAAATAAAAAAAAAAACCTTTTAGTTTAAAAGTTCACATTCCAGTTCTCCATGGAGAATTGCTACACGGAGAGACACGGCGAAAATCACTTAAAAAGACGGCGAAAATATCACATTGAATAGGGTGGTTCACTTTTGGAGAGCAAAATGCTCCTTCCAACGCGAAAATAGCACAAACTCGCCATAAAACACGGCAAATTTTTCTCATTGAATACTGCCCTTAGAGCAGATACACATGCAGTAATGCGTGATAAGTGATTTTGCTAAGCAATTTTGCTTAAACAAAAAAAGGCTGGGTTGTGGTTCAGAATAAGAGATCTCGATCATGCTCTCTAATTTTGTACTAACTTCACTAGGGGCTGAGTATCCCTTAGGGCTGTTTCACACAGTACGGTTCCTGCCGCACGGTGAAATCCCGTACGGTCAGGGAGCCGCGCCGCACTCAGAATTTTATAATGGCAGGGATGGCCACAGCCCGGCAGCCGTCCCTTCCAGTGGGGGGATCCGGCTGCAGCCGTGCGGCCGGGCCGTGGCCGTCCCGTGTGAATGGACACAATAGTGTCCATTCACAACTGCTGAGTGCGGCACGGCTCCCTGGCCGTACGGGATTTCACCGTGCGGCAGGAACCGTACTGTGTGAAACAGCCCTTAGAGACAGCAGCTTGGATTATACCTTTGTTTGCTGCGCTCAGTATATTTACTTTTTGCTAAGCAATCTGACTAAATTTTGACTGCATGCACTGATTTAGTTAGCAGGAGATAATTAATCTCTCAGAGCATACACACGGAGAGATCTGTGCTTACTTTCTAAGCAATCTAGTCAGATTGCTTAGAAAATAGCACAAATTTGCTCTGTGTGTATGCCGCTTAAGACCTTTCCGTCTTTACTATATATAAAAATATGCATTGTAATATCAGCAGTGTTATGGTATCGACTGACTCATGATAGAAAGTCATATGGTGGACAGTCACAAGGTCGACAGGGCCAAAAGGTAGACAGGTAAAAGTTAGACACGGTTAAAAGGTCGACATGGAAAAAGGTCAACATCAGTTTTTAATGTTTTTAGGGTGTCCATGTCGATATGGACACGGTCTAAGTGTACTGCGTCCCCTCGCATGGCTTGCTGTGCTCGCTATGCTTCGGGCTCGCTGCGCTCGCCACACTATTTTGTTCTTCCTCCGCGCCCTAGTGGATGGTAGTGCATAAAATACCACCTGTCGACATTTAGCCCGTCGACCAAATTGTGTGTCGACCTTGTGACCGTCGACCAATAGTGGTCAACCATATGACGGTCTATCATTAGTCAGTCTATGATCAGTCCGGATACCAATCAGCAGCGTGTACCCAGCCAAAGGTGTTATGCCTTTTAGGCGCATCACATAATGGTGCCGGTATGGGATATAGCCAGGATGAAAGAGAAAATGTGATTTTATACTTCTGTTAAATCCTTTTCCCTGAACCCATTGTGGGATATTGTCCTCATTTAGGCAATTTCAAACCGTTACAAGTTTATCAACTTTAAATGTCAGGGAGATGGTTTGTTCCCTGCTTCTGTCCGAGGGGCTTAGTTAGGAAAATAACCAACGATGCAGGAGGTGGATACTGAACAGGGATGAGTGAATGTTAAATATACTACATTACAGGATTCCTAAAAGTGGCTATACAGTATATCCTCACACTCCACTGGCAAGTTATACAAAAAGTACTTTATTTAGCTTACTAACAGTATATCTAAAAACAAGCAGTTAGTTTATCCACTTATACCCCTTTTACACCAGAGGTTGGACCCGGGATATTGCCGCTCCAGTCCGGGGCAGGGCATGGTGTAAATGGGCTGAAAAAAAATAACACGGGTACTGTTCCCCGGGAATCTGACCCGGCAAATGTTCAGGGTCGGACACGGGGCTTATCCGGGGCTCAGGGTGGTGTAAATGGTCATTATCCGGGTTATTTGGTGGGTAGAGGGGCGCGAAGAGCTGATTGGTGCTTCCGCGGCTCTGGCAGATGATGTCATCTGCTGGAGACCCGCACAGGGCGCATGTAGCAGCGCAGCAGCAGCGTTACCACGCTCTAGACCTCTATCTAGATCTATCTATCGAGATCTAGACCTCTCAGACAAGAATTGTGCTCTCCGCCTCCAAGTGTGAAGCAAGTAGCACAGGGTGAGAAGCTGCTTCAAACTCTCAATTGCTGAAAAGTACAGCACAAACTGCAACACAGCTACTCCGTCTGCCATCTTCGCTGCAATGCTGGGAGCAGAACCCACCCCCTCCCTTTTCCCTTTCTTGTGACCTCATCTCAAACAGCCCAAAGGTCCATTTTTAATGACACCAGCAAGGAAAGACAGGGCTGAACCGTTTTCAGTGTGAAAGGGCCTTACCCGGGAATAACCCGGATTGAATTGCAGTGTAAATGGGGTCTGAGTCAGGGCATGCCCTGGCAATTTCCCGTGTTCGATTTCCCGGGTCCTACCCGGTATTCTGGTGTAAAAGTGGTATGAGACAGGAAAACATGGAAACAAGTTGCCTAGATCACAACTCATACCTCTAGTGAGATCTCATCCCTAATAGCCAGGTTCTGACTGACACTTGCGAGAGACGCCTGTTCAATGTCACGGATACATCGATTGATGCTATCAATAGAATAATCACATTCTCTCTGTCCTGGAGCTTTATCCCTGCAAGGATGGAGAGAGAAAAATATCTATTACTTTAGCTTGTTTTCCAGAGTTTCAATATACAACCAAAATGAATAAAGTTATGTAAGTTACATATCTATGTTTTATATTCTGCTTATATTTTTTGCTATGGAACAATCTAAAAAAAAAAAAAAAAATCAGAATTTTCATAATGGAATGTATGTGTGGAAGTAGTATTAACCCAATCCTCCCCAACAGATCTCAGTCAGCACCTACAGCAGCGAGGAGAAAAAAACAGCAGCCCCTAAGCACCACTAAGAAGCCATACACGTTTGAAAATGTGGGATACTTTCAGGAATCAGGAGGGAATAGTCCTGGCTTGAACAATAAGTAGAAGTAAAATGGCACAGATTCTGGGGATGGGAGTGCAGATGATACGGAGTGACTGGAGGTGGGAAGCGAGGAAGGATCCTCAGGTGTGGGAAAGAGGTGATTTTGTTTCACTCACTCACTTCTCTCAATACACAGCACGTGTACTGAGAGAAGTGAGCGAGTGAAATAATTGGGCTCTGCACTGCTGGAGTAAATAAAAGATTTGCTTGTGTAACGGGGGCTTGAGTAAACACAAAGTGCTGCATATTGGAGTGTGTAATTGAGTAAAGTGGGCTATGTATGGGGGAAACTGAGTGAAGCTGGGGAAATGTGTAATGAGGAAAGTTAAGAGTGGGCTGTATACTAGGGACAGTTAGGAAGGTAATCTTTAGGTGTATGGCCAGCTTTATGATTTGATGAGGTCAACTGGCCCACATTTTTGGCCAAATTGGCAATGAGAAAAATCATCATAAACAGTGTTCTTATTGCTTAGAGAGTATGCCTGCATTTTCCCCTTTTCTGTGCAGCTACTACTAATGACACCAAGGATAACTGCAAAACACATTTTACAAACTGCTGAAGACTTATAATTAAAATGTTAATGTTACCTTTATTCAAATTGCAACCCAACAAATTTGTTAAAAAAAAAAACCTGTACATATGAAGGACCCAGTAACCAATTACCACCATATACTAACAATTGTATATTTATTTTTAACAATCCGGGTTGTCAATGTACCAAACCCCCCCCCACACTATATCGTTGGTTCCGTGAATCGCCCATCGTGGATCAAACAAACTTAAAAAGCTGTTCCAAATGTCCAGTGCTCTCCATACCTGATGGATGTAATGAGACTTTTAATAGAGTCCGAGACTATTCTTGAATGACCAGCCAGGCTAGACCATGTTGGTGGATCTTTAGGGTTAATGGCCAGAGATCGGGCAGTCTTGATAAGTGATGATGAGCTCTCTAGCATAGTGATGGCAGAGACTAATATAGGCTCTTGAGCACGAGATCCCTGTATAAGACCAAATGAGATTTGAAGAGATATTCATATATACCATTAGTTATGAAACAATCAATGTGAGAACAAAGTCAGCAAGCAAACTTAGTGGTGTAATGCAACATTTCCTATAACGAAACTACTATTAAAGCACTGTAGACTAAAATGAAGGAAGATACTGTGTTACAGGAAAATTAGATTAAAGCCTGCTTTAATTAAATCATTATGACATATACTAAAACCCACTGGACTAACTCCGGATGCTTAAAATAGGACTTGGACTTGGATAAAATAGGATCTGTTCAAACATTATTGCTGCAATTTCACAGGTTCTGCATAAACTTAACTTCATTACCACAGTCTGTGACCATGAAAATAGTCACTGAAGTTTTCATGATTACAGATGTAGCTAAGGGAAATCTCAAGTATCAGGAGTTATTTCAGCGAGTTGATACTAGGTATAACGATATTAATCAAATATTTTGCTGGAATGTCATTTCTCTTTAAGGGGATGACCTATAAGATCTAATGGCATCAATTCTAGGCATGAGAACTAAAAAGGGAATAATCTGTAAGACTATTTGAAATTAATTTAACTGAAACCAATCTAAAAAAATAAAATAGGTTCTCAGGCACCAAGCTGTACAGAAAGGTATGCAAGTGAAGGGGAAATTGTATAAAATGAATTGGTAATAGATTATGATTTATCACCTCTGCACTTATCTGGGCTGGAATACTGGCAAATTCAGGATTTGAAGCAAATGCTGTCAAGTTCTCCACTGCGGATATAAGTGGTGCAGTAGCTGCGCTGCATTTCTCACGATTGTCATCTGAAAAGTCTCCATCTAGGGTCTTGGAGATTATGGACAAGAAAAATTCATATATTTACAATACACAGAAGAAAGATTTTCTTAATTTTTTTTTTTTTAAACACACATTGATCACAAAGCCGGTTTTTAAATGCGAACTAAGGACTACAAGATGTTAGGTAAACCAGATATTTCCTTTCTGTTCATTAAATAAAAATAATGCAGCCAAGTGCAATAGAACAAAAAAACAATCAAATATTGCTTCCAAGGATCTGTACAAAAGTGTGTTTTTTATTTAACCACTTAAATGACTTGGTGGATTTTACCCTTTCACGGCCAATCCCAATCCCTGTTCTCTGGAACAATATTAAACATTGTCCCGAAATCTCATACTATCCAATATTATTTATGCTGTCTAAACAGGTTAAAAGTGGGCTAAAGTAAGAAAACAAAAACATCAAACAAATTATGGTTAGCATTACTGCCTCACAACACTGAGGTTGTGGGTTCAATTCCACCGTGGCTCTAATTGCATGGTGTTTGTACATTGTCCCTGTGCATGCATGGCTTTCCTCTGGGTGCTCCAGCTTCCTCCCACAATCCAAAAAATATATGGATAGGTTAATTGCCCCCACACAAGAAAGAAAAAAAACTAACCCTAATTCAGTGTTCCCAAACTTCGTTTGAGAAACTCTGCTCTAGTGTGTATGTTGCATGTGGTAGGGAATAATGATTGTAAGATCATCTGGAGGAGGAACTGATGTGAATGGCTAACTATTCTCTTTAACCCCTTCCTGACAGAGCCAGTTTTTGCGTTCCTGACAGAGCCCTTTTTTTCAAATCTGACATGTCTCACTTAAGTGGGGATAACTTTTTTTTGCTTTTACTTATCCCAGTGATTTTGAGATTGTTTTTTCGTGACACATTGTACTTCAAATTAGTGGTAAATTTGGGTCGATACAGTCTGTGTTTTTTTGTGAAAAATACCAAAATATCGTGAAAAAATGGAAAATTTAGCGATTTGCAAAATGTTAAATTTTCTGCTTGTGAGACAAATAATCTTACCACTCAAAATAGTGAATAACTAACATAGACCATATGTCTACTTTATGTTGACATCATTATTTCAACTTCCTTTTAATTTTTTGGGACACTAGGAGGCTTCAAATATAAATAGCAAATTCTCAAATTTTCAAGAAAATTTCAAACACTGATTTTTTTAGGGACCAGTTCAGTTCTGATGTGACTTTGAGGGACTTGTATGTGAGACACCCCCATAAATGATGCCATTTCAAAAACTGCACCCCTCACAGTATTCAAAACAGCATTTTGGAAGTTTGTTAACCCTTTAGGTGTTTCACAGGAATTAAAACAAAGTGTAGGTGAAATTTCAAAATTTCTTTTTTTTTGCAGATTTGCAATTTTAATACATTTTTCTAAGGAACACAGTACATTTTACTAGAGAAATGTGACTGAAAATTGATTCCCCCAATTCTTTTGTTTTCATAAATATCCTATATGTGGCCCTAGTGTGCACGGTGACCAAACCACAGGCTTCATAATAGAAGGAGCACCTACTTGATTTTGGAGCCTCCTTTTTATGAGATTATTTTTTAGGCACCATGTAGGTTTCTAGGCACCATAAGATGCTAAAAGTTAGGAACCCCCCCACAAGTGACCCCATTTTGCAAACTACACCCCTCAGGGAATTCATCTAGGGGTATAGTGTACATTTCAAACCCCCAGGGGTTTCACCAATTGTGGTACAACTGGGCAGTGAAAATGAAAAATTATTTTTTTTACACAAAAATACAGTTCTGGCTCCAAATTTGTCATTTTCAGAAGGTATGAAGGAGACAAAGCACCCCAAAATCTGTGCCCCAATTTCTCCCGAGTACGGCAATGCCTCACATGTGACCAAAAAATACCAGTTGGGTGCATGGCAGGACTCAGAAGGGAAGGAGTGATTTTTGGATTTTGCAGCTCAGATTCTGGTGGAATTTTGGTGGGTGCTATGTCGCATTAGCAAGACCCCCCAAGCACCAATACAGTGGAACCCCCCCACAAGTCACCCCATTTTGAAAACTACACCCCTCAGGGAATTCATCTAGGGGTATAGTGTACATTTCAAACCCCCAGGGGTTTCACCAATTTTGATACAAGTGGGCAGTGAAAATGAAAAATTACATTTTTTTACACAAAAATGCAGTTCTGGCTCAAAATTTTTCATTTTCAGAAGGTATGAAGGAGAAAAAGCACCCCAAAATCTGTGCCCCAATTTCTCCCGAGTACGGCAATGCCTCACATGTGACCAAAAAATACCAGTTGGGTGCATGGCAGGACTCAGAAGGGAAGGAGTGATTTTTGGATTTTGCAGCACAGATTCTGGTGGAATGAATGGTGGGTGCTATGTTGCACCAATACAGTGGAACCCCCCCACAAGTCACCCCATTTTGCAAAGTACACCCCTCAGGGAATTCATCTAGGGGTATAGTGTACATTTCAAACCCCCAGGGGTTTCACCAATTTTGATACAAGTGGGCAGTGAAAATGAAAAATTACATTTTTTTACACAAAAATGCAGTTCTGGCTCAAAATTTTTCATTTTCAGAAGGTATGAAGGAGAAAAAGCACCCCAAAATATGTGCCCCAATTTCTCCCGAGTACGGAAATGCCTCACATGTGACCAAAAAATACCAGTTGGGTGCATGGCAGGACTCAGAACGGAAGGAGTGATTTTTGGATTTTGCGGCTCAGATTCTGGTGGAATTTTGGTGGGTGCTATGTCGCATTAGCAAGACCCCCCAAGCACCAATACAGTGGAACCCCCCCACAAGTCACCCCATTTTGAAAACTACACCCCTCAGGGAATTCATCTAGGGGTATAGTGTACATTTCAAACCCCCAGGGGTTTCACCAATTTTGATACAAGTGGGCAGTGAAAATGAAAAATTACATTTTTTACACAAAAATGCAGTTCTGGCTCGAAATTTTTCATTTTCAGAAGGTATGAAGGAGAAAAAGCACCCCAAAATCTGTGCCCCAATTTCTCCCGAGTACGGCAATGCCTCACATGTGACCAAAAAATACCAGTTGGGTGCATGGCAGGACTCAGAAGGGAAGGAGTGATTTTTGGATTTTGCAGCACAGATTCTGGTGGAATGAATGGTGGGTGCTATGTTGCACCAATACAGTGGAACCCCCCCACAAGTCACCCCATTTTGCAAAGTACACCCCTCAGGGAATTCATCTAGGGGTATAGTGTACATTTCAAACCCCCAGGGGTTTCACCAATTTTGATACAAGTGGGCAGTGAAAATGAAAAATTACATTTTTTTACACAAAAATGCAGTTCTGGCTCAAAATTTTTCATTTTCAGAAGGTATGAAGGAGAAAAAGCACCCCAAAATATGTGCCCCAATTTCTCCCGAGTACGGAAATGCCTCACATGTGACCAAAAAATACCAGTTGGGTGCATGGCAGGACTCAGAACGGAAGGAGTGATTTTTGGATTTTGCGGCTCAGATTCTGGTGGAATTTTGGTGGGTGCTATGTCGCATTAGCAAGACCCCCCAAGCACCAATACAGTGGAACCCCCCCACAAGTCACCCCATTTTGAAAACTACACCCCTCAGGGAATTCATCTAGGGGTATAGTGTACATTTCAAACCCCCAGGGGTTTCACCAATTTTGATACAAGTGGGCAGTGAAAATGAAAAATTACATTTTTTACACAAAAATGCAGTTCTGGCTCGAAATTTTTCATTTTCAGAAGGTATGAAGGAGAAAAAGCACCCCAAAATCTGTGCCCCAATTTATCCCGAGTACGGCAATGCCTCACATGTGACCAAAAAATACCAGTTGGGTGCATGGCAGGACTCAGAACGGAAGGAGTGATTTTTGGATTTTGCAGCTCAGATTCTGGTGGAATTTTGGTGGGTGCTATGTCGCATTAGCAAGACCCCCCAAGCACCAATACAGTGGAACCCCCCCACAAGTCACCCCATTTTGAAAACTACACCCCTCAGGGAATTCATCTAGGGGTATAGTGTACATTTCAAACCCCCAGGGGTTTCACCAATTTTGATACAAGTGGGCAGTGAAAATGAAAAATTACATTTTTTTACACAAAAATGCAGTTCTGGCTCAAAATTTTTCATTTTCAGAAGGTATGAAGGAGAAAAAGCACCCCAAAATCTGTGCCCCAATTTCTCCCGAGTACGGAAATGCCTCACATGTGACCAAAAAATACCAGTTGGGTGCATGGCAGGACTCAGAACGGAAGGAGTGATTTTTGGATTTTGCAGCACAGATTTTGGTGGAATGAATGGTGGGTGCTATGTTGCACCAATACAGTGGAACCCCCCCACAAGTCACCCCATTTTGCAAAGTACACCCCTCAGGGAATTCATCTAGGGGTATAGTGTACATTTCAAACCCCCAGGGGTTTCACCAATTTTGATACAAGTGGGCAGTGAAAATGAAAAATTACATTTTTTTACACAAAAATGCAGTTCTGGCTCAAAATTTTTCATTTTCAGAAGGTATGAAGGAGACAAAGCACCCCAAAATCTGTGCCCCAATTTCTCCCGAGTACGGCAATGCCTCACATGTGACCAAAAAATACCATTTGGGTGCATGGCAGGACTCAGAAGGGAAGGAGTGATTTTTGGATTTTGCAGCTCAGATTCTGGTGGAATGTTGGTGGGTGCTATGTGGCATTAGCAAGACCCCCCAAGCACCAATACAGTGGAACCCCCCCACAAGTCACCCCATTTTGCAAACTACACCCCTCAGGGAATTCATCTAGGGGTATAGTGTACATTTCAAACCCCCAGGGGTTTCACCAATTTTGATACAAGTGGGCAGTGAACATGAAAAATTACATTTTTTACACAAAAATGCAGTTCTGGCTCAAAAATTTTCATTTTCAGAAGGTATGAAGGAGAAAAAGCACCCCAAAATCTGTGCCCCAATTTCTCCCGAGTACGGCAATGCCTCACATGTGACCAAAAATACCAGTTGGGTGCATGGCAGGACTCAAAAGGGAAGGAGTGATTTTTGGATTTTGCAGCTCAGATTCTGGTGGAATTTTGGTGGGTGCTATGTCGCATTAGCAAGACCCCCCAAGCACCAATACAGTGGAACCCCCCCACAAGTGACCCCATTTTGCAAACTACACCCCTCAGGGAATTCATCTAGGGGTATAGTGTACATTTCAAACCCCCAGGGGTTTCACCAATTTTGATACAAGTGGGCAGTGAACATGAAAAATTACATTTTTTACACAAAAATGCAGTTCTGGCTCAAAATTTTTCATTTTCAGAAGGTATGAAGGAGAAAAAGCACCCCAAAATCTGTGCCCCAATTTCTCCCGAGTACGGCAATGCCTCACATGTGACCAAAAAATACCAGTTGGGTGCATGGCAGGACTCAGAAGGGAAGGAGTGATTTTTGGATTTTGCAGCACAGATTCTGGTGGAATGAATGGTGGGTGCTATGTTGCACCAATACAGTGGAACCCCCCCACAAGTCACCCCATTTTGCAAACTACACCCCTCAGGGAATTCATCTAGGGGTATAGTGTACATTTCAAACCCCCAGGGGTTTCACCAATTTTGATACAAGTGGGCAGTGAAAATGAAAAATTACATTTTTTTACACAAAAATGCAGTTCTGGCTCAAAATTTTTCATTTTCAGAAGGAATGAAGGAGACAAAGCACCCCAAAATCTGTGCCCCAATTTCTCCCGAGTACGGCAATGCCTCATGTGTGACCAAAAAGTGGCAGGACTCAGAAGGGAAGGAGTGATATTTGGATTTTGCAGCACAAATTCTGGTGGAATGATGGTGGGTGCTATGTCGCATTAGCAAGACCCCCAAAGCACCAATACAGTGGAACCCCCCCACAAGTGACCCCATTTTGCAAACTACACCCCTCAGGGAATTCATCTAGGGGTATAGTGTACATTTCAAACCCCCAGGGGTTTCACCAATTTTGATAAAACTGGGCAGTGAACATGAAAAATTACATTTTTTTACACAAAAATGCAGTTCTGGCTCAAAATTTTTCATTTTCACAAGGAATGAAGGAGACAAAGCACCCCAAAATCTGTGCCCCAATTTCTCCCGAGTACGGCAATGCCTCACATGTGACCAAAAAATACCAGTTGGGTGCATGGCAGGACTCAGAAGGGAAGGAGTGATTTTTGGATTTTGCAGCACAGATTCTGGTGGAATGAATGGTGGGTGCTATGTTGCACCAATACAGTGGAACCCCCCCACAAGTCACCCCATTTTGCAAACTACACCCCTCAGGGAATTCATCTAGGGGTATAGTGTACATTTCAAACCCCCAGGGGTTTCACCAATTTTGATACAAGTGGGCAGTGAAAATGAAAAATTACATTTTTTTACACAAAAATGCAGTTCTGGCTCAAAATTTTTCATTTTCAGAAGGAATGAAGGAGACAAAGCACCCCAAAATCTGTGCCCCAATTTCTCCCGAGTACGGCAATGCCTCATGTGTGACCAAAAAGTGGCAGGACTCAGAAGGGAAGGAGTGATATTTGGATTTTGCAGCACAAATTCTGGTGGAATGATGGTGGGTGCTATGTCGCATTAGCAAGACCCCCAAAGCACCAATACAGTGGAACCCCCCCACAAGTGACCCCATTTTGCAAACTACACCCCTCAGGGAATTCATCTAGGGGTATAGTGTACATTTCAAACCCCCAGGGGTTTCACCAATTTTGATAAAACTGGGCAGTGAACATGAAAAATTACATTTTTTTACACAAAAATGCAGTTCTGGCTCAAAATTTTTCATTTTCACAAGGAATGAAGGAGACAAAGCACCCCAAAATCTGTGCCCCAATTTCTCCCGAGTACGGCAATGCCTCACATGTGACCAAAAAATACCAGTTGGGTGCATGGCAGGACTCAGAAGGGAAGGAGTGATTTTTGGATTTTGCGGCTCAGATTCTGGTGGAATGAATGGTGGGTGCTATGTGGCATTAGCAAGACCCCCGAAGCACGGTGAAATTATGAACCTAATATTCCATAGATGTGTGGTATATTTTAAAACACTCCTTTATACATAGGCCGGGTTTGTCGGGGCAAGTGTCACACTGGAAAATAGTTTGCTTTCTTATTCCCTTTTTATAGCAAACTTTGCACCTTTTTTGTGTCCTGCCCTTTTTTCCAGTGGAGGGGATTTCATCAGGAAAATGCTGCCCTGGTACAATACGGGGGCCAGTACTAGAAGTACTGGGGCCCTCTGCCTGCTGGTTCCCAAATATTAGGCCCTTTATGACTTCCTCTTGAAAGTGCATAAATGTCCCCCTCTGGCCGGTAGAACGGAATAGCACGTAAGCGTTATACAGTGCCATCTGGATGATATACACGGCCACCTTCTTGTACCAGATTTTTGTTTTCCGCAGGGCACTGTACGGCTTCAGTACCTGATCTGAAAGATCCACTCCGCCCATGTACCTATTGTAATCCAGGATACAATTAGGTTTGGAGGTGTGGGTACTGGTACCTCGTACAGGGACGGAGGTGGTACTGTCTCCGTGAATTGTTGTCAGTATAAGGACATCCCTCTTGTCCTTATATTTGACCAACAACATATTTTCGTTGCATATTCCCCTGCTTTCACCCCTTCTCATTACTTGGGCAATGTGCGTTTTTGGGAGGCCTCTTTGGTTCTTGCGCACAGTACCGCAAGCTGCTGTACCTCTTGAACCAAGGGCCTTAAACAGGGGGATGCTAGTGTAAAAGTTATCCACATAGAGGTGATAACCTTTATCCAGGAAGGGGTGCACTAAATCCCAGACAATTTTCCCACTAACACCTACGAGGGAGGGGGGGCATTCTGGCGGTTGAATTCTTGAATCCTTCCCTTCATAAACCCTAAACCTGTGGGTGTACCCTGAGGTGCTTTCACACAGTTTATACATTTTTATGCCATACCTTGCCCTCTTACTGGGAAGGTACTGGCGGAATTTAACCCTTCCTTTAAAATGTATAAGGGACTCGTCGATACAAATAAATTTTTCAGGGATGTACACCTCTTCAAATTTGGCACTGAAATGATCAATGACCGGCCTGACTTTGAATAGCCGGTCAAAGGTGGGATCATCTCTGGGTGGGCACTGTGCATTATCGGTGTAATGTATAAATTTAAGAATTGTCTCAAATCGAGTCCGGGGCATGGCCATACGGTAAAATGGAGTACTGTACAGAACATCTGTACTCCAATATTGCCTAATTTCTGGCTTTTTTACTATGCCCATATGAAACACCAGACCCCAAAACGTCATCATCTCTACTGCATCTACAGGGGTCCACCTAGCAAATGATGACGTGGGGTTTTGAGCAATAAACTGCTGGGCATATAAATTAGTTTGGTCCACCATTAAATTTATAAAATCATCAGAGAAAAATAATTTGAAAAAGTCAATTTCTCTGAGACCTGTTGAATCAAATTGGATTCCTGGCATGGCCAAAAACTCAGGAACCTGGGGCTCAAAATTGTCTGGTGGTGGGGTCCATACTAGATCAATTATTGGGGGGGGAATCTCAGCTGATCTACGGGGGCGTCTTTGAGGGGGTCCCTCATCACCAGAGGAGGAAGAGGAGCTTAAGACGAATCCTTCAAATTCCCCGCTTGCATCACTGCCTGTGTCAGAGTCAGAGGCAAGCATGGCATATGCCTCCTCCACTGAATACATTCTCCTGGATGACTGGGAGGACATTTGGGAGGACATTTGGGAGGACATTTGGGAGGACATTTGGGATGCCATTTTTATTTTTGTGTTACTGGTAGTGAAATGTTTCAACACGTGTATAGTGTAGGGGGGGGTACAAACTTTATTTCAATCCGGGGGGTATGTAGTGTGTATGTGGTGCAGAAAAAAAAAATACTTTATACCAATAAAAAAAAAAAAAATGAAGGGGTTAAAAATAAAAAATTGAAGGGGTTAAAAAAAAAAAAAAAAGGTCCTGCGCCAAAAATTGAGCACAGATGTTGGTCAGTAACGTCTGTCACTGAACAGCGCTCAAAGGCAACAGGAATCTGATCAAAAAAAAAAAAAAAATTGATCAACCCTGTGCCGAAAAAGCTGATCAGTGATGTACGTCACTGATCGGCGCACAGTGGCCACAGGACACCCACAAAATCAGTGTGTGTAAAAAAAAAATTAAAAAAAGACCCCACAGCACTCACAAAAAAAAAAAAAGGTGATCAGTGATGCGACACTGATTACCAGTGAGGGACAGCAGGTGCACAACCTTTGGTGCAACTGACAGTGCAACTGGCAGCAACTGACAGGTATATATATAAAAAAAAAAACCTCTGCGCCCCCAAAAAGTTGCTGATCAGCACAGATATACTGATCAGCACAAAAGGGGGGGTAGCAGACACAAAATATACACTCTCTATCACTCTCTGTCACTATCTCTCTCTATCTCTCTATCTCTCACTATCTCTCACTATCTATCACTCTAGGACACTGCAGCAGCAGCACTGACAGTTATATGTATAAAAAAAAACTGCACCCCCAAAAAGGGGGGGTAGCAGACACAAAATATACACTCTCTATCACTCTCTGTCACTATCTCTCTCTATCTCTCTATCTCTCACTATCTATCACTATCTATCACTCTATGACACTGCAGCAGCAGCACTGACAGTTATATATATAAAATAAAACCCCTGCACCCCCAAAAAGGGGGGGTAGCAGACACAAATCTCTCTATCTCTCTACCTCTCACTATCTATCACTATCTATCACTATCTATCACTGTATGACACTGCAGCAGCAGCAGCACTGACAGTTATATATATATAGAAAACCCCTGCACCCCCAAAAAGGGGGGGTAGCAGACACAAAATATAGCTCTCTCTGTCACTATCTCTCTATCTCTCTCTATCTCTCTCTATCTCTCTCTCTATCTCTCTATCACACTGCAGCAGCAGCAGGAAGTCTCAGGAAGTCAGATCCAGGAAGCGTCCAGCACGCTACAAGCAGTGATAAGGTGATCTCAGGTAAGGTATTTGCAAGGATCAGGTAAGTATTAGCAAGGATCAGGTCGGTATTCACGGCAGGCAGGCACGGTGACCGTTCTGCACGCTATTCCAGACCGGAATGGCGTCTGCAGCGCAGTCACCGTCAGTTTAAATGTCGCGCCTTGGCTGTGATTGGTCCGTGGGTCCCACGGACCAATCACAGCCTTGGGGGCAGGTGGGGTGAGGGTGGGGTGAGGTGTCATCGTCACCGATGACCCCCTCATGCCCCCTGACGCCCGGCGGTGATTGACACCTGTGTTACCGAGCGTCCGATTCGCTGGTAACACAGGAAAACGCTGTGAATGGCTGTTCACACTGAACAGCCAATCACAGCGATCGCCGACGGGGGGGCGACATCGCAGCCCCCCTGGGCATGCAGGGACATGTCTGCTGTCAGGGACAGCAGACATCGTCCCTCTGTCACTGCGTCTCGAGACGCAGTGACAGTTTAAAGTCATGACGTACATTTATGCCATGTGTCGGGAAGTACCTCCCGGCCATGACGTAAATGTACGTCAAATGTCGGGAAGGAGTTAAAAGGCACTGCAGAATGTGTATATGCCATATAAACAAATGCTAATAAAATACATACATACATACATACAAACACTAGTATTTAAGTTAGCACTGTCTGTATGAGCCCCTCTTCTCTTACCCCCTGCCCAGTTTGCTCACTTTCTCTTCCACCTTCTGCTCTTAGGTCAGGTCCGTAGGCCACCCCAACACAAACCCACTATCTCCCTTGTCAAACCGATTTTCTCTCCCCCATCCTTGTTTTTCTCTCCCCTGCACCTTCCATTATATATACACACTATATATATATATATATATATATATATATATATATATATATATATATATATATATATATAAATAAAAGAAAAAGAAAGAAAGCGCACCAATGAGCCAGAGTATCAAAAAGAATATTCACTGCTTTTAATGCTCACATACATAGTGGTTTGAGAATAAAAGCTTGCCAGCTCGATGTAACACAGGATCACAGCACTCATGAAATGTGAATCCACCACGTATCAACCTCTGGCCGCCGGACAGGAATCCAAACGATTGTTGGGCGTGGCAGCTTGTTGGTCCGATGCAGTGACATCCCATGTTCCTTCCCGTGGCGGCTCCGTCATTTGGATTCCTGTCCGGCGGCCAGAGGTTGATACGTGGTGGATTCACATTTCATGAGTGCCGTGATCCTGTGTTACATCGAGCTGGCAAGCTTTTATTCTCAAACCACTATGTATGTGAGCATTAAAAGCAGTGAATATTCTTTTTGATACTCTGGCTCATTGGTGCGCTTTCTTTCTTTCTCTTTTTTTGCAAGTATCCCCGCTTGGGATTTGGTACATCCCTTCGAAAGAAGCTGCACACATTGTTGGGACACTATTAGACTGATTCTGGGTCTCTGAAAATATTGTGCGCTGGGTATTGTTTGTTTATATATATATATATATATATATATATATATATATAGAACAGAACAAAGGGCACTCAGGGTCTTTTTCACAAGTGGACTGTTTATTCAGTCATAAATCGGGTCCGTCTACGTTTCGGGGTCTCCCCCTTCGTCAGGACAGGTAGTGGTACCTGTCCTGACGAAGGGGGAGACCCCGAAACGTAGACGGACCCGATTTATGACTGAATAAACAGTCCACTTGTTTTCACCTTGAAAAAGACCCTGAGTGCCCTTTGTTCTGTTCTATATATACCAGGGGCTGCAAGGTCCCGATTGTTGGCACTGGGGCGCTTCTACCTTACTTTGGCTTCACCTAAGTCCTGCAGTGCCGGATCTCTTCCTGGTCTATATATATATATATATATATATATATATATATATATACACATACATATATACATACACACACACACACACACACACATACACAATGAAGCATCAGTCCGTTGATTTTGATGCTGTTTTTACCATTTTATAGACTATAGCCTCACAAAAGAATGGCTCTGTCAGACCCCCCTCCCCATGTGCAGCTATAATCTACCCTCCCCATATGTACCACTGCCTGACCAAGCATGTCTCTGCCACCGTCCCCACCTTCCCATATATTTTCCATTGCCCTTTCTTTGTCTGTCCCCTTTTTTCACCTCTTTCTCTGCCTCACTCTTCATGTCCCACCACTATATCACAATCCTCTCTTTCCTCTCTCTTTACCTATCTTTCCCGACATACCCCGTCTCTCTGATCACTCCATCCAGAGGGGGGGAGGGGGACTGCTGGTTAGCGGTGGGAGAATTGAGACTGTGGTGTCCCGGCAACAGATAGTGAGATTGGTGCATTATATAATAGGTACTATATATAGATACCCATGTAACCCATTCACAGTATTTTTTTAAATACAAAACAGCTAAAAATACATTTTTAGATGGTATTAGAAAATGTATTGTGTTTTCGCTTTACAGGATAAATCTATAGGAAAGCCCCTTTCAAGCTTCTAATTGAAGCAACCAGAAAACTAATATGACGAACCGCAAATATGCTGAAAGTCAATTTTATAAAACATTTTTTTTAAATAAAACCTATTGCAATCTGAAAAATAAAGGAATAGTTTTAATCTGGATACACATTAGACAAATGATCATATTTCCCTTGATCTCCTGGACAAATTATATAGTGAATATACCATATATACTCGAGTATAAGCCTACTTTTTCAGAACATTTTTTATGCTGAAAAAGCCCCCCTCGGCTTATACTCGAGTGAGGGTCCCACTTGAGTCAATACGTTTTCCCAGTTTTTTGGTTGAGAAATTAGGTGCCTCGTCTTATATTCGGGTCGACTTATACTCGAGTATATACGGTACATTGTGCAATCTTACAATATATTGTTGGTCGTTTGGTCGTTAACGACAGATCAGGTATATATGAAGGCAATGCAAACACACTGGGTGATGGACTGAAAACCATTGACCATATCATCAGACTCGGCTGCATATGCACGACCAATTTAAAGATGTAATAAACAACTTATGGGAACGTACGATAAAAATGGCCAATCATCAATCATTTAAAAAATTGTCTAGTGTGTACCCAGTTTAAGAGGGAAACCAGCATAGGGGCACACCAAAACATGTAGCACAGCAGGACAGAAAACACACACAGCAATAGATCACGGCTTAAATGTGAGGAGTGACATAACGCAGGACAGAACATTTCCAGGAATAAAAAAACACTTTTCTTTACATATAGTAGCTGTGTATTAATATGCATATACATTATCGATTGACAGTCACTGTGTTAGTTAGATTAGTAAAGAAAGAAGCAATAATAAAAATACAGTGACTCCACCACATGAGTGCACTGCTGTATCAGTGCGGTGTAACATACATAATGGTATTACCTTGATTGTTTTCACTAAGTTGGCAGTACTGTTCGCCACCTCTTTGGCCGATTGAACAAAGTGCCTTTTAGCCACGGGATTGGCAGTTTTGGAAGATGCAATGCGGCAGGCATTGCACAGTGCTGAGGTGTGTTTGGCAACTATGGTGGCAGCAGACAGAACCTATAGAACAAGCAAACGAGTGGAGACAGAGGCAACAACAAACGGCAGAACAGACTGTAACACTCACAGAGACACCCACACAACTGTGCTCTGTATTTCATTTGCTAAATAATGTCCAAGTCCTGCAGTGCAAACAAACATTGAACAAAAAAGGGTGCGTGTTTGGTATCACATGTTAAGTCCACACATAGATATTCATAACTAAAACAAATTATGTATATATGTCTAATGTATGTAAATGAACCTGTAAACAAAAGTTTTGAGGTTTTCTATTTGTGCTGTAGCAACAGTTACAGACCTCCCAACATGACCCATTCCAAGAGAGCTGAAATGCTCTGCTCCTGCACTTCACTTCTAAGGTATGATTGTCAAAACACCTCTCATATGCATTCATTAGTTCAACACAAGTAATGACAATCAAAATTAGGAGGGAAGTCCAGGAACAGAGCAATTTGTTGCTCCTGGAATGGATCATGTTGGGAGGTATGCAGTTAGCTGACTTGTCAGTCTACTAAAGCTGGAGATTCTGTTACTCTGAGCCCAGTGGATCAGAGCAACAGCACCCCCAGGTGCATAGCCAAAGTGGACTAGACCTTGCTCTACAACACTGGAAGATGACGGCACATATTGGACAGCTTTAAAAATCATATATTAATATGCCTAATGGTTCTTTCAATTTGTATCACCCCCATTACTGTAATGCATTGTGCTCGATCACAGCCCCCCCCCCCCCCCCCACACACACACACACACACACAGCAACTTCAGCTAATTGGATGATAATATCTTGTGTGTGCACTGTTTTTTACAAAACTGGAATCTGGGTTATCCAGCTGACACTTACCTGAGATGGGCTGCTGGCTGGATCTACTAAGTTCTGGCAGGCCATTTGGATGGCTTGATTAGCTCTGGCAAACTGAATTGGGTCAACGAGCCCTTGCTGGCCAGCCTGGCTATTGGGATCAGAAATACCCACCAGGTAGGATGCCTGAAAGAAAAGAATTGATTAATTATTAAGGTTCCCTGCCCAAAACTGCATATTCAGGATGCTGGCGCCGCATCCTTGAGAGCACCAAAATGCTGACGCAGGAATCTAAACATTTGGCATCCCGGCATGCTGGGACCTGCTGGAGAGCCGCAAGTTGCCTACGGCTGCACTAGCAGGACCAGGTTTAGGGTCAGCCAGCAGGGATGGAAGGGTTAGGCTAATAGAAGGTATACTTACCTGACCAGTCAGGATTCTTTACTTCGGGATGCCGGCGTCTGAACACTGACCACCGATTATCCTTATGTATCCCCCCCAAAAACTACTTTCCAAAAAATATTAGAAACCTCACCTAAAAAGGTTTTTGCTTCACTAGATGCCAATCCCAGTCCACAATACTCCACTCCATATTGTATGGATGTACTGTAGGTTTGTGGACCCATATTTTCCCTGGCTTCCCTACATATACTAAAGTGGTGCCATGATCTGATATAGCCCAATAAAACTGAAACTACATTACTTTACAAATAAGGAGTTTTAATAAATGACCATTACAAAAAAATGGCAATCAATCTGCTTAGAGAGGTCTTACCTGTGCAGCAGCTTCGGTCAGCCCACAAAGAGCCTTGGAAGCTATACCGACACATTCCCCAAACACTGGTAAGTCTCCAGTTTTGGCATTCTGAGAAATTCCTGCCATGGATTCCCCAAGGATCTGAAATAGTCCATTAAAAGATGCTTAAGCATAACTCTGGATAACTCTTCAGCAACTATTAAAAATAAATAAATAAAAACCGATATGCACAACGTTACCTTAGAATTCTCCATCACACTCTCAATGCAGTCAAAGTAGGACAGGTCACTGACTGGCTCATTAGGGTTCTCAAGCATTCCTTTCACAGTCTACAGTAAAGAATGTACAGTTAAAAAATAACCCCTTGGTACTTAAGAAACCTCAATTAAATCACAGCGACACATATTTTATACATCAAGTTTGTCAATAATTAAAATGTAGCATAGTTTAAGAGCAGAATCTTAGTCAAGAAGCCACAAATCCAGAAGACTCTTAATCTCCCAAAACCCACAGGTAATTACAAGTGAAAAGCATGGCTAAGTAGTAGTGCAAGGTAGTTCCCTCAAAAACATAAATTACTATGCAATACAACACACGAAGATAAAAGCAATAGGATAAAAATAGAGTAATAGAACAGAATGAAATGCACCAATGGAGGGACAGAATGTTGCCTTGTAGACACATACAAATGGCAAAAATATTATGAAAAGTTTCTCATTTTGGCAGGAATCATACACGGTAGTTGAAATTGGAGCCACAGATGGTGTGCAGAGTATATCAGGATAAATACACTGCATTGGCTCCAATGTAATACCAGGGAAGTTCAGATGTCCAATGGGACAGAGAGTCAGCTACATCTGCTGCGTTTAATACTCAAACTGATTTTCTTATAGAGTAAAAGTTCTGCTCCTCCACTGTTGTATTTCATTCTAGCTAAGCAAGCTTCCTTTCTATTACACATTGTTTCTCATACTGCTTTTATCTTTGTGTGTTGTATAATAAATTATATCTAATGTTTTAGAGAACTGATTAGCCAAGTCTTTAGGCCCCTATACACTTATGCGATTTGGGCCAATTTCACACAGAACGGGCAGAGAAATTGGGTGAAATCTGCCAAAATCGTATGCATTTGAAATCCTATCCGATAACGGCCCAGTGCACATTGGATTCAGAGGTCGGACCTGCTTGCAAGTCCAACCTCCGACTCGGACCCCCTACCGGAGGCAGGAAATGGGGTCACGTGATACAGCACATGCAAAAGATCCACTTTGACACTTGTCACGTTTAATAATTAGACCACTGCTAAATTGTGAGGTGATAAAAATATGACAAAATAAACCAGAAATATTTAATTAATGGATAGAATGGGAAAATGATTGTCATGAGTATTCCAGCTCTTCATTTCAAAATGAGGGTAATATAATACACTGTAGGGTACACTTAAGCTTCACTGTGAGGAGTATCTCTTGGTTCTATATCCCTAAATAAAGTAAACCTATTAAAATAAAAAAAACAGGCACAAAAAGAGATGGTCAGTAAATCGAATGCTGGCAGGACTTCAAGTATTATTTTCATGATGAAACGTCACTCATGTTCAAATGCTTGCGTTTTTATAGATGCTTGCTGAAGTACCAGAAAGAAGTCTCCCAGACACCGCCTGCACGGTACAGCTCACCTTTGGGACTACCTGTGTGATTTGTGGCTTTGACATCTAATTGCCATTCAGAAAAATCTGCATTTTCAGCAATAAATGTCTAGTTTGCTAATAGTGCTTATCAAGAGGAACTCCGAAAGCATAGGATGCAGGTGAAAAGGTCTTTATCTTTGCTACAAACTGTGAATTCCATTTTGAGTCACAAAAGTGGTGAGGTTAAAAAAAAGCTAAGCCGTGTTTTGCATGTTGTGCCAAACTGAGAAAAATAGCCAAGATGTACTGTATATGGACACATCTGTATGTATAGATTACTATTCTGGAAGACACCCTTACATGTCTCAGGAGCGTATCAGAGCTCAACATATAAGTATTTTGCCACATATGATAATTAGTGAATTCAGGTGTTTCAATCAGACCCATTGTCACAGGTGTATAAAATCAAACACCTATCCATGAGATCTCCATTTGCAAACATTTGTGATAAAATGTTGTTCTGAAGAGCTCAGTGACTTCAAGTGTGGTACATTGATAGGATTACACCTTCGCACCTCTGGATATTTCACAGTCAGCTGTAAGTGATATTTTTTATCAAGTAGAAGTGTTTAGGAACAGAAAAGCAGCAATGAAGTGGAAAAACCACGTAAAATCACTGAGGGTCAACAACTGCATAGACACAAGGCGTAAAAAGTTGCCAATGCTCTGCTGATTCTATAGCTGAAGAGTTCCACTGGCATTAATGTAAGCACAAATACTGTGCTACAGGAGCTTAATACAATGGGATTCCATTGTTGAGCAGCTGCATGCAAGCCTCGCACCAATGTCAAGCGTCAGATGGAGTGGTGTAAAGCACACCGACACTAGACTGTGCAACAGTGAAAACAAGTTCTGTGGAGTGACAAATTACGCTTCTCTGTTTGCCAGTTAGATGGGTGAGTCTAGGTTGGGCAGATGCCGGGAGAACGTTACCTGTCTGAATGCATTATGCCGATTGTGAAGTTTGCTGGTGAAGGATTAATTGTATGGAGATTTTTTTAAAGGTTTGGCCTAGGCCCCTTATTTCCAGTGAAAGACCATCTTTATGCTTCAGCATATCAAGATATTTTGAACAATCCAATACTTCTGGTTGCCTGATGACGCTAACAGATGGTCACAGTATACAGATGCCGAAATCCAGAATGTTCAACTGCACAACAGTCGCAATTCCAACAAACAGGGCCTATTCTTCATCGTGGAGGTAAACAATGAAGAATAAAACCTATGACGAGCTCAGTTGGAGTCATACCACACCCATGCTTCCAACTTTATGGCGGAAATTTGGGGAAGGATATTTTTTATTCTAACTTGAATGTGCCCTAGTGCACAAAGCAAGGACTATAAAGACATAGGGCCTTATTCTGGTTCATTCCTTCTGGTAAACTCCTTCTTAGATGGACAAAACCATGTGCACTGCAGGTGGAGTTAGATTTGGGTGGGGTTTTAATTCAAAGTGAGATCTATATTGCAGTGTAAAAATAAAGCAGCCAGTATTTTCCCTGCACAGAAACAAAATAACTCAGCCAAATCTAATTATCTCTGCACATTTTACATCTGCCCCCCTGCAGTGCACATGGTTTCGTCCATCTAAAAAGGAATTTGCCAGGAGTGAACCAGAATAAGGCCCATAGTTTGAGGAGCATAGTGTGGGAGTACTTGACTGGCCCGCACAGAGCCCTGACTTCAAGCTCATCGAGTACATTTGGGATGAATTAGTACAGAGATTGCCAGCCAGGCCTTCTAATCCAACATCAGTGCCTAACCTCATAAATGCTCTACAGAATGAACACAAATTCCCATAGAAACACTCAAAAATCTTGTGTACATCTTACAAGAGTGGTAGCGGTTATAGTTGAAAACGTAGACCAACTCCATATTTAAGTATACTGTATGTATTTGAGTACAATGTCATTATAGTACCTGTTGGCATAATGGCGGTTTGGAGCCCTCCTTGCACAAACAATCCATAGCACTATAATTTTGCTGCTGATTCCAGGAGGCAGAATACATTGCGTGTGCACAGTCTACTGATAACTGCCTAGCTGTGTCAACATCGACATTGCTTACAAATCTGAATCAGTCTCTAGGTCATTTGGAAGTCTGTATAATACCTGTCACATTTAAAGTAACCTGAACGCCCGCTTTACTTTACAAATATTTTTTATCCTAACAGAGAATGTCAAAGGGACTTTGTGAGCATGGGCAGATCCATGTGATGTGATGGCCATGCAACCTCTAGGAATGTTTTGAATAGCCAGGATATCTTTAAGAGGCCCGGTACTGCTGGATTTTAGGCGGGCACCTAGGTTGCCTTGTGGAAAAACCTCCTCTGCACCTTCTCCTGGGAAACGAGCAAGTAAGCCCCAGTGGCAACAAGCATGCAACCCCCACTGGCAACAAGCATGTAACACCCACTGGTAGGTAGGTAAGTGGCACATCAGGGAGCATTATGTGTGTAAGCAGGCATAATTAAGGGCCATTATGTATGTAAGCAGGAACGCTGGTGCGGCCAGTAGAAGAGCTGCATCTTTTGCCATGAAACCCCTAGCAACGAGTTATTAGAATCCTTATTGCGAGGCATCATCTTGTGTGTGGGATATAAAATGGTGTCAGCGGTGTGTCGCACAATGTGTAATGGGCATTACGGTGTGTGGCACAATGTGTAATGAAAATTACTATGTGTGGCACAATGTGTAATGAAAATTACTATGTGTGGCACAATGTGCATTTCAGTGTGTGGCACAATGTGTAAGGGGCATTACTATAAGAAGGAAAAATTACTATGGGACGGACCACGGGATATTAATCAGCATTATTATGAACAGAGAAGTGTCCTCTAGGAAGTTATGCAAATTTATAAAACAATATGCTTTTAGTTCTAAGTATTTGTGAGTAAATGAATCAGGAGAAAGGAGGCTAGAGAGAGAAGGGAGATTACTATTCCCATACGTAGTCCACATGTATGGTTTATGATGGAAAAGTTGAAAAAGTGTGGAAAAAATATGTGTTGACTTTCATTTGAACCGGTCAACTTTAAGCACAGTCTACCTTATACATGCTGACAACCCATCGACTGTCGACATATGTACTTGTCACCTTATGAACTGGAACCCCTCTGGGACTTAAGGGGGTTATACATGGTGCAATGTACTTTCTATTAACCCCTTCATGACAGAGCCAGTTTGTGCCTTCATGACAGAGCCCTTTTTTTCAAATCTGACATGTCTCACTTAAGTGGGGATAACTTTTTTTTGCTTTTACTTATCCCAGTGATTTTGAGATTGTTTTCTCGTGACACATTGTACTTCAAGTTAGTGGTAAATTTTCGTCGATACAGTCTGTGTTTTTTTGTGAAAAATACCAAAATATCGTGAAAAAATGGAAAATTTAGCAATTTGCAAAATGTTAAATTTTCTGCTTGTGAGACAAATAATCATACCACTCAAAATAGTTAATAACTAACATAGACCATATGTCTACTTTATGTTTCCATCATTATTTCAACTTCCTTTTAATTTTTTTGGACACTAGGAGGCTTACAATATGAATAGCAAATTCTCAAATTTTCAAGAAAATTTCAAACACTGATTTTTTTAGGGACCAGTTCAGTTCTGATGTGACTTTGAGGGACTTGTATGTGAGACACCCCCATAAATGATGCCATTTCAAAAACTGCACCCCTCACAGTATTCAAAACAGCATTTTGGAAGTTTGTTAACCCTTTAGGTGTTTCACAGGAATTAAAACAAAGTGTAGGTGAAATTTCAAAATTTCTTTTTTTTTGCAGAGTTTCAATTTTAATACATTTTTCTAACGAATACAGTAGATTTTACTAGAGAAATGTGACTAAAAATTGATTCCCCCAATTCTTTTGTTTTCAAAAATATCCTATATGTGGCCCTAGTGTGCACGTTGACCAAACCACAGGCTTCATAATAGAAGGAGCACCTACTTGATTTTGGAGCCTCCTTTTTATGAGATTTTTTTTTAGGCACCATGTAGGTTTCTAGGCACCATAAGTGCTAAAAGTTAGGAACCTCCCCCACAAGTCACCCCATTTTGCAATCTACACCCCTCAGGGAATTCATCTAGGGGTATAGTGTACATTTCAAACCCCCAGGGGTTTCACCAATTTTGGTACAACTGGGATGTGAAAATGGAAAATTAAATTTTTTTACACAAACATGCAGTTCTGGCTCAAAATTTTTCATTTTCACAAGGAATGAAGGAGACAAAGCACCCCAAAATCTGTGCCCCAATTTCTCCCGAGTACGGCAATGCCTTACATGTGACCAAAAAATACCAGTTGGGTGCATGGCAGGACTTAGAAGGGAAGGAGTGATTTTTGGATTTTGCAGCAAAGATTTTGGTGGAATGAATGGTGGGTGCTATGTTGCATTAGCAAGACTCCCAAAGCACCAATACAGTGGAACCCCCCCACAAGTCACCCCATTTTGCAAAGTACACCCCTCAGGGAATTCATCTAGGGGTATAGTGTACATTTCAAACCCCCAGGGGTTTCACCAATTTTGGTACAACTGGGATGTGAAAATGGAAAATTACATTTTTTTACACAAACATGCAGTTCTGGCTCAAAATTTTTCATTTTCACAAGGAATGAAGGAGACAAAGCACCCCAAAATCTGTGCCCCAATTTCTCCCGAGTACGGCAATGCCTGACATGTGACCAAAAAATATCAGTTGGGTGCATGGCAGGACTTAGAAGGGAAGGAGTGATTTTTGGATTTTGCAGCAAAGATTTTGGTGGAATGAATGGTGGGTGCTATGTTGCATTAGCAAGACTCCCAAAGCACCAATACAGTGGAACCCCCCCACAAGTCACCCCATTTTGCAAAGTACACCCCTCAGGGAATTCATCTAGGGGTATAGTGTACATTTCAAACCCCCAGGGGTTTCACCAATTTTGGTACAACTGGGATGTGAAAATGGAAAATTACATTTTTTTACACAAACATGCAGTTCTGGCTCAAAATTTTTCATTTTCACAAGGAATGAAGGAGACAAAGCACCCCAAAATCTGTGCCCCAATTTCTCCCGAGTACGGCAATGCCTCACATGTGACCAAAAAATACCAGTTGGGTGCATGGCAGGACTTAGAAGGGAAGGAGTGATTTTTGGATTTTGCAGCAAAGATTTTGGTGGAATGAATGGTGGGTGCTATGTTGCATTAGCAAGACTCCCAAAGCACCAATACAGTGGAACCCCCCCCACAAGTCACCCCATTTTGCAAAGTACACCCCTCAGGGAATTCATCTAGGGGTATAGTGTACATTTCAAACCCCCAGGGGTTTCACCAATTTTGGTACAACTGGGATGTGAAAATGGAAAATTACATTTTTTTACACAAACATGCAGTTCTGGCTCAAAATTTTTCATTTTCACAAGGAATGAAGGAGACAAAGCACCCCAAAATCTGTGCCCCAATTTCTCCCGAGTACGGCAATGCCTGACATGTGACCAAAAAATACCAGTTGGGTGCATGGCAGGACTTAGAAGGGAAGGAGTGATTTTTGGATTTTGCAGCAAAGATTTTGGTGGAATGAATGGTGGGTGCTATGTTGCATTAGCAAGACTCCCAAAGCACCAATACAGTGGAACCCCCCCACAAGTCACCCCATTTTGCAAAGTACACCCCTCAGGGAATTCATCTAGGGGTATAGTGTACATTTCAAACCCCCAGGGGTTTCACCAATTTTGGTACAACTGGGATGTGAAAATGGAAAATTACATTTTTTTACACAAACATGCAGTTCTGGCTCAAAATTTTTCATTTTCACAAGGAATGAAGGAGACAAAGCACCCCAAAATCTGTGCCCCAATTTCTCCCGAGTACGGCAATGCCTGACATGTGACCAAAAAATACCAGTTGGGTGCATGGCAGGACTTAGAAGGGAAGGAGTGATTTTTGGATTTTGCAGCAAAGATTTTGGTGGAATGAATGGTGGGTGCTATGTTGCATTAGCAAGACTCCCAAAGCACCAATACAGTGGAACCCCCCCACAAGTCACCCCATTTTGCAAAGTACACCCCTCAGGGAATTCATCTAGGGGTATAGTGTACATTTCAAACCCCCAGGGGTTTCACCAATTTTGGTACAACTGGGCAGTGAAAATGAAAAAAATACATTTTTTTACACAAAAATGTACTTCTGGCTCAAAATTTTTCATTTTCACAAGGAATGAAGGAGACAAAGCACCCCAAAATCTGTGCCCCCATTTCTCCAGAGTACGGCAATGCCTCACATGTGACCAAAAAATACCAGTTGGGTGCATGGCAGGACTCAGAAGGGAAGGAGTGATTTTTGGATTTTGCAGCACAGATTTTGGTGGAATGAATGGTGGGTGCTATGTTGCATTACCAATACAGTGGAACCCCCCCACAAGTGACCCCATTTTGCAAACTACACCCCTCAGGGAATTCATCTAGGGGTATAGTGTACATTTCAAACCCCCAGGGGTTTCATCAATTTTGGTACAACTGGGCAGTGAAAATGAAAAAAATACATTTTTTTACACAAAAATGTACTTCTGGCTCAAAATTTTTCATTTTCACAAGGAATGAAGGAGACAAAGCACCCCAAAATCTGTGCCCCCATTTCTCCAGAGTACGGCAATGCCTCACATGTGACCAAAAAATACCAGTTGGGTGCATGGCAGGACTCAGAAGGGAAGGAGTGATTTTTGGATTTTGCAGCACAGATTTTGGTGGAATGAATGGTGGGTGCTATGTTGCATTACCAATACAGTGGAACCCCCCCACAAGTGACCCCATTTTGCAAACTACACCCCTCAGGGAATTCATCTAGGGGTATAGTGTACATTTCAAACCCCCAGGGGTTTCATCAATTTTGGTACAACTGGGCAGTGAAAATGAAAAAAATACATTTTTTTACACAAAAATGTACTTCTGGCTCAAAATTTTTCATTTTCACAAGGAATGAAGGAGACAAAGCACCCCAAAATCTGTGCCCCCATTTCTCCAGAGTACGGCAATGCCTCACATGTGACCAAAAAATACCAGTTGGGTGCATGGCAGGACTCAGAAGGGAAGGAGTGATTTTTGGTTTTTGCAGCTCAGATTCTGGTGGAATGAATGGTGGGTGCTATGTGGCATTAGCAAGACCCCCGAAGCACGGTGAAATGATGAACCTAATAATCCATAGATGTGTGGTATATTTTGAAACACTCCTTTATACATAGGCCGGGTTTGTCGGGGCAAGTTTCACAGTGGAAAATAGTTTCCTTTCTTATTCCCTTTTTATAGCAAACTTTGCACCTTTTTTGTGTCCTGCCCTTTCTTGCAGTGGAGGGGATTTCGTTGGGAAAATGCTGCCCTGGTACAATACGGGGGCCAGTACTAGAAGTACTGGGGCCCTCTGCCTGCTGATTCCCAAATGTTAGGCTCTTTATGACTTCCTCTTGAAAGTGCATAAATGTCCCCCTCTGGCCGGTAGAACGGAATAGCACGTAAGCGTTATACAGTGCCATCTGGATGATATACACGGCCAGCTTCTTGTACCAGATATTTGTTTTCCGCAGGGCACTGTACGGCTTCAGTACCTGATCTGAAAGATCCACTCCACCCATGTACTTATTGTAATCTAGGATACAATTTGGTTTTGAGGTGTGGGTACTGGTACCTCGTACAGGGATGGAGGTGGTACTGTCTCCATGAATTGTTGTCAGTATAAGGACATCCCTCTTGTCCTTATATTTGACCAACAACATATTTTCGGTGCATATTCCCCTGCTTTCACCCCTTCTCATTACTTGGGCAATGTGCGTTTTGGGGAGGCCTCTTTGGTTCTTGCGCACAGTACCGCAAGCTGCTGTACCTCTTGAACCAAGGGCCTTAAACAGGGGGATGCTGGTGTAAAAGTTATCCACATAGAGGTGATAACCCTTATCCAGGAAGGGGTGCATTAAATCCCAGACAATTTTTCCACTAACACCTACGAGGGAGGGGGGGCATTCTGGTGGTTCAATTCTTGAATCCTTCCCTTCATATACCCTAAACTTGTGGGTGTACCCTGTGGTGCTTTCACACAGCTTATACATTTTTATCCCATACCTTGCCCTCTTACTGGGAAGGTACTGGCGGAATTTAACCCTTCCTTTAAAATGTATAAGGGACTCGTCGATACTAATACATTTATCAGGGATGTATAGCTCTGCAAATTTGGCACTGAAATGATCAATGACCGGCCTGACTTTGAATAGCCTGTCAAAGGTGGGATCATCTCTGGGTGGGCACTGTGCATTATCGGTGTAATGTATAAATTTATGGATTGCCTCAAAACGAGCCCGGGGCATGGCCATACGGTGAAATGGGGTGCTGTACAGAACATCTGTACTCCAATATTGCCTAATTTGTGGCTTTTTTACTATGCCCATATGTAACACCAGACCCCAAAACGTCATCATCTCTACTGCATCTACAGGGGTCCACCTAGCAAATGATGACGTGGGGTTTTGAGCAATAAACTGCTGGGCATATAAATTAGTTTGGTCCACCATTAAATTTATAAAATCATCAGAGAAAAATAATTTAAAAATGTCAATTTCTCTGAGACCTGTTGAATCAAATTGGATTCCTGGGATGGCCAAAAACTCAGGAACCTGGGGCTCAAAATTGTCTGGTGGTGGGGTCCATACGAGATCAATTATTGGGGGGGGGGTCTCAGCTGCTCTACGGGGGCGTCTTTGAGGGGGTCCCTCATCATCAGAGGAGGAAGATGAGCTTAAGACAAATCCTTCAAATTCCCCGCTTGCCTCACTGGCTGTGTCAGAGTCAGAGGCAAGCATGGCATATGCCTCCTCCACCGAATACATTCTCCTGGATGACTGGGACGACATTTGGGATGACATTTGGGATGCCATTTATATTTTTGTGTTACTGGTAGTGAAATGTTTCAACACGTGTATAGTGTAGGGGGGGGTACAAACTTTATTTCAACCCGGGGGGTATGTAGTGTGTATGTATGTAGTGCAGAAAAAAAAAAAATACAAAAATAAAAAAATTGAAGGGTTCAAAAAAAAAAAAATGGAAGGGGTTAAAAAAAAAAAAATGGAAGGGGTTAAAAAAAAAAATGGAAGGGGTTAAAAAAAAAAAATGGAAGGGGTTAAAAAAAAAAAAGGTCCTGCGCCAAAAATTGAGCACAGATGTTGGTCAGTAACGTCCGTCACTGAACAGCGCTCAAAGGCAACAGGAATTTGATTAAAAAAAAAATAAAATAGATCAACCCTGTGCCGAAAAAGCTGATCAGTGATGTACGTCACTGATCAGCGCACAGTGGCCACAGGACACACACAAAATCACAGTGTGTGTAAAAAAAAAATGTAAAAAAGACCCCACAGCACTCACAAAAAATAAAAAAAGGTGATCAGTGATGCGACACTGATTACCAGTGAGGGGCAGCAGGTGCACAACCTTTGGTGGTACTGACAGGTATATATAAAAAAAAAAACCTCTGCACCCCTAAAAAGTTGCTGATCACCTCAGATATAGTGATCAGCACAAAAGGCGGGGGCAGCAGACACAAAATTTAGCACTCTCTATCACTCTCTGTCACTATCTCTCTATCTCTCACTATCTATCACTCTATGACACTGCAGCAGTAGCACTGACAGGTATATCTATATATAAAAAAAAACCTGCGCCCCCAAAAAGTTGCTGATCAGTTAATTTATACTGATCAGCACAAAAGGGGGGGCAGCAGTCAGTTATAAAAAAAATATATAGCACAATCTGTCACTATCTCTCTATCTCTCTCTCTATCTCTCTCTATCTATCTATAGCTCTATCACACTGCAGCAGCACAAAATATAGCACTAGGCCTCTCTATCTCTCTCTATCTCTCTCTATCTCTTTCAGTTATATAAAAAATATATAGCACAATCTGTCACTATCTCTCTCTCTATCTCTCTCTCTCTCTCTATCTCTCTATCTATAGCTCTATCACACTGCAGCAGCACAAAATATAGCACTAGGCCTCTCTATCTCTCTCTATCTCTCTCTCTCTAACTCTCTCTCTATCTAATAAATCGCAGCAGCACAAGATGTCACAGGATGTCACAAGATGTCACAAGCATAAGCAACCTCAATGATCAGGTAAGTATTTTGGATGGGTTCTGGTCAGTATAGGCGGCAGCTGGGCACGGTGACCGCACTGCACGCTATTCCAGACCGGAATGGCGTCTGCAGTGCAGTCACCGTTAGTTTAAACCCCCCTCCATGGCTGTGATTGGTCCGTCGGTCCGACGAACCAATCACGGCCTTTGGGGGCGGGAGGGGTGAGGTGGGGTGACACCAGTGTCACCCTTACACCCCGCGGTGATTGGTGCTGTACTTTACAGCACCAATCACCTCCGATCCCGTGTCACCGGCGAACGTTATTCGCCGGTGACACAGAAAACGCTGTGAATGGCTGTTCACAATGAACAGCCAATCACAGCGATCGCCGACGGGGGGGCGGCATCGCCGCCCCCCCTGGGCATGCACGGACATGTCTGCTGTCAGGGACAGCAGACATCGTCCCTCTGTCACTGCGTCTCTAGACGCAGTGACAGTTTTAAGCCATGACGTATATATACGTCAACGGTCGGGAAGTACTTCCCCGCCATGACGTATATATACGTCAAATGTCGTGAAGGGGTTAAAATCCGAAATGCGGGATCGAATCAGTGCTGTATACACATTTGGTTTAGACTAATATATATATATATATATATATATATATATATATATATAGTAAGCAGGAGGGGTGTGCTGCAGCACAATAACGGATAAAAAGGAAAAAGAAGTGTACCAGCGCTGGCTGAGATTATTTTTATAGAAAATAATAATAATGATATAGTAGAACGGTATCCTTTACAGTATTTATTATCAATAAAAATGCTAAAATAGCTGTACCAATAATAGGTAATATATAGGTAAAACAGGGGGTTACAATAAAATCATAATAATGGACATTCAATCAGCATCATAATAAATTGTGGGCATTGGTGTATATATTACCACACAGACGTCACAGATGGTAGTCCCATAAAGCAGCAGATATCCAGGTGGCCAAAGGCAGTCCCAAAACACAGAGTCCAGTTGGAGAATTAGGTTCCTCTGGTGGGAAAGATGGTAAACCTGGAGGAAGAATGGAGTATCCAGTCGCTGCCTCGGATAATGAGTCCGGATGGGGTGGTGCAGATGCACGGTGTGTGGTCAGCTGTGGTTGAAATCAAGCCCAATGGTGATGCGATGAGAGGGAATGTCCAATAGTGGGTGGCTCAACGCGTTTCCCTGGGTCAAACACCCAGCTTCTTCAGGAGCAGGTATGCATCTGCACCACCCCATCCGGACTCATTATCCGAGGCAGCGACTGGATACTCCATTCTTCCTCCAGGTTTACCATCTTTCCCACCAGAGGAACCTAATTCTCCAACTGGACTCTGTGTTTTGGGACTGCCTTTGGCCACCTGGATATCTGCTGCTTTATGGGACTACCATCTGTGACGTCTGTGTGGTAATATATACACCAATGCCCACAATTTATTATGATGCTGATTGAATGTCCATTATTATGATATTATTGTAACCCCCTGTTTTACCTATATATTACCTATTATTGGTACAGCTATTTTAGCATTTTTATTGATAATAAATACTGTAAAGGATACCGTTCTACTATATCATTATTATTATTTTCTATAAAAATAATCTCAGGCAGCGCTGGTACACTTCTTTTTCCTTTTTATCCATTTCGAGACCTGACAAGTCTCAGTACCAGCTGCAGATAGTAGCGCACTGATCACCAGACCTCTTTTTTCTCCTAGCACAATAACGGAGACTGGTCAGCGTGGATGATAGTAAAAAGTTTTACTGAATAACATCAAACATCTCTGTACCGACGTTTCGGGGTCCCGTGCGCCCCGTTTTCTTTCCTCCTTGAAAACGGGGCGCACGGGACCCCGAAACGTCGGTACAGAGATGTTTGATGTTATTCAGTAAAACTTTTTACTATCATCCACGCTGACCAGTCTCCGTTATTGTGCTGCAGCACACCCCACCTGCTTACTATCTGCCACTACGCTGCAAGCACCGGAGCACACCAATCCTGAAGCAGGAGTGCCGGACCACTGCTACAACATATATATATATATATATATATATATATATATATATATATATATATATATATAATTCCCTGAGGAGGCACTCCGACAGGCTTGAAATGTAAGAGAAGGAGAAAAACGCTGGTGCCTTCCAGAAAGGAGCGGAGTCCCGGTCCTTGTATGTACAGGTTGATGGGGGCGGCGGCACTCAGACAATGATTACACACGGAAAACCAGCAACTTGTTTGCCAACGTTTCAAAGCCGTGTGGCTTTTTTATCAAGGCATACTGTGAAGAAGTTCTTCACAGTATGCCTTGATAAAAAAGCCACACGGCTTTGAAACGTTGGCAAACAAGTTGCTGGTTTTCCGTGTGTAATCATTGTCTGAGTGCCGCCGCCCCCATCAACCTGTATATATATATATATATATATATATAAATAAATAAGACTTGCGGTGGGGCACTCGTGGCTTTTCTTCAATAGCAATAAAATAGCCAAAAGCATGAGGTCCATTTTCTCGATGTAAAAGTCTCTTTGAATACAGGCATCATCTCCACGTGTGTATACACTAAATTGACCGATCGTAACACCATGTTATCACCAGCTAGCTGTCACCCACGGAGTCTGGTTCAATCTTTACCGTACTCACAAATGTTACGCTATTATCGAATTAATAGTGACCGGGCCAATTGTGAGTTCAATTAGATGCTCTCATTGAGAAATTCCGGAGACGTGGCTTCAACAAGCAAGATTTGCTTGATTGTAAGCAAAACGTATTACAACTAGATCGTGCCTCATTACTTCAACCCAAAGTAAAAGACAACACAATGTCTAAAATTATGCCCTGGGTTAATCGGTACAATGTGGTTTCCAGTGATACCACATCTCTTGTCAAATCTAACTGGCCACTTATCAAAAGTGATACCTCTCTACCCCTTGGCGAGCATCGTATCATGCCATGCTACTCCAAGGGTCGGAGTTTAAAAGACATTCTAGTGAAAACCAATGTTGCATTGAATTCTGAAAGTTCACCAGCAACTTGGATAGGCGTCAAGAAAAAGGGTTGTTTCAGGTGCGCATGCACTACCTGTCAATTTTTATTGCCGGGTGACTCTTTCAACCACCCGCACACTGGCCAAGTTTTTTAAAATACGCCATAATCTTACCTGTAACTCCACTTTCATTATTTACCATCTTATATGCCCGTGTAGTTTGTCTTACATAGGCAAAACAATTAGAAAGTTCAAGGAGAGAATGACTATGCACAGGAGCACTATTCGCCAGGCACTGGTTTCTGGCGGTAGCGAGCATCCTGTAGCAAGACATTTTGCTGAACACCATCATCCGTTGAACAGTCTAAGGTACAGGATGATTGATTGGGTGCCACCAAATATATACGGGGTGGAGACCGGGCTACTCAATTGTTACGGTGTGAAGCACGGTGGATACACCGCCTTGGTACTATCGCGCCGAAAGGCCTCAATGAATATATATCTTTTTCTGTATTTCGCTGATAATAATTTTTTCAGCGGTTTATATATTTTTGTCTTGCCTCCCATCTGACACTTATAATATAACTGTGATTTTACTATCTGTTATATGTTTGATGTGTCTTTGGTATTCATTATTATGTATCGTATGTTTCTATATTTATGCTTAACAGCAGAGAAGTGAGATGGTACTTGTGAGTTATCCGGGCGTCCGATTTTTAAATCGGGTCGGATCGGGACATCGCATCGCATGCGACCATCGGATGCGATGCGATGACCCGATTTTTCCATAGGAATCAATGTTAAAATGGACTGAGTCCATTTTAACATGGAATTCAATGGGAAAAAGGGGTCCTTTTCATACCCCTACTATCCAAGTGGGCATGGAGTTGGATATAAACCTGTGGCGAGCGTAGCTCGCCACCGAGCCCGAAGAGTGGCGAGCGTAGCGAGCCCCGCGAGGGGACACGGAATACCGTCCCCTCGCGGGGCTCGCTTCGCTCGCCACGCTTCGGGCTCGGTGGCTCGCTACGCTCGCCACAGGTTTATATCCAACTCCATGCCCACTTGGATAGTAGGGGTATGAAAAGGACCCCTTTTTCCCATTGAATTCCATGTTAAAATGGACTCAGTCCATTTTAACATTGATTCCTATGGAAAAATCGGGTCATCGCATCCGATGGTCGCATGCGATGCGATGCGATATCGCATCGCATCTGATTGTATGCCTTAACTTAAGGCATACAATCAAAAAATCGGACGCCCAGATAACTCACAAGTACCAGTGAGATTGAGACCCCAAGCAGCTGCTATTTTTTTCTTTTAAATATCAAGTTTTACCGTTCAGTTTTTGCACCTTATTTTCTTTTTCACTCTGGTTAATTTTTTCCCTACAGCGCTGGAGTAAGCTTGCGTGCCATTTCCATGACAACCAGGCCCTCCACTCGCTGTTCACCAGCTGAGCGCATGACGTCACTATGTTGCGTTGGGCGGCTTCTCAAACACCCGGCGTCTCAGCCTCACTTCCCTGGTGTGATGTCCTATAAAGGTATGTAGTTTTCTCTTTTTATTGTAACCTGACGACAATTTGAATAATAAATTGAAACGTTGCTGCATTTGCTGCTTTTGGCTATTTTATTGCTATTGAAGAAAAGCCACGAGTGCCCCACCGCAAGTCTTCCATATCTCCACAGTGCTGGCACTGGCGCAACTGACTGTTGTTACAAGGAGTGCCAAACCCCAGCTACATATATATATATACATACATACATACAGATCCGTAACTATAGAAGTCTTGCCTGCACAGTCTATTTTTCTATTCGATTTCGATGCTGCGCACCGGGATAGAATTGAAAGCATTTTATTTCGATTACATTTTGCTTATATAAGCAAAATTTATTTAAAAAAAAACAGAACAAATAAAAACCGTGTGTACGCCCTATTACAGTAAGGTGGTTATTAAACGTCATTTTTAAAAACCTATGGAAAACTAATAATGGGCTAAGAGGCCCTTCAGGAAAGTTAAAAAAAAATGACATTACTATATATCAAAGTGCAAGCAAAAGAATGAGAACCGTGTTGTGTAATCCAGTTTGTACATGAGCAATTGTATAAAACATTTATAAATCTACAGACAAAATTTGACAAACTAAATACTAAAATTCATCTGACCTAATTACTTTCCAAATATATAGATCCTTATTAATGTTAAACTAAGTGACCTTGGCTATGAACAATGAAAACTGAATTCTGTTATGTAGCATGGTTACCAAGATAATAGGGAACAGATTTACTAGCAAAGTTGTAAGTTAGGGGTAATAATAATAATACATTAAAGGTTAATTTGCTGGGATAGCAAGTGCTATAAACAGAAAAACAAACCTCCAGCTCACGCAGAGCATTGTCACATTCTTTTTGCCCAGGAGCCTGCTGGGTGCATATGGTGATTAGTTGGTTTATGCTCTCCGTCACGGCCCTAAAAAAAAGATAAAAGAAAGTCTGTGAATTTACAATGTTCAGTACAATAAAGTGGTCTGTTCACACCCTGAAAGGAAGTATATATTCTATATTAGCCTTTCTGCATCAAGGCAAAACCAAAATCTGGAGGAGAAAGATGGGGATGGAGAAGTGTATGTGGGGGGCATGGAATTGTGGGTTGATATAGGTGAGAGAAGTGGGTGTGGGAGCGAAGGCAAGAGAAGTAGATGAGGGACAGGGTGATAGAGGTGGGAGTGGAGGTGAAAAGTGGGAGTGAAGGAAAGGTGAGAGGACGAAGTGGAGGAGGGTAGGTTAGGAATGGGAATGAAGTGAGGGGTAGATATGGGATGGAGGAAGGTGAAGCAAGTGGGCAGGAAGAAGATGTTAGAGGAACGGGAAAGAATGTATTTGGTGGTGGGGATAGAGAAGGAGTTGATGGGTGAAGGTGGAGAGATAGGTGGATCTTGGGGAAGAAGGAGGCGTGGCAAGACAGGAAGGAAGAGGTTGTGGTAAGAAACCAAAACAGTTAACGTTTGTGGAAATGGAGAATATCTGCAGGAAGCAAATAAAAAAAATAAAAAAGAATAACAAAACCACTAGTGGAGATGACTTGACTGCATTCTCTCACCTTGCAGCTGCTGCAAGAAGATTCTTGGCACTTGGAGCTCCAGAATCAACAGACAGAGATTTTGCAGCCAGAAGTAGTTTGCTTGAGGCCATGGAGATGGTCTTGAGGTTCCCTATAACTTGTATCTGGTCGTCTTTGCTCTGTAAAGAGGTCACAACAGCAGCAGGTGGATGTTGTCAATAAAAATATCTAAAACTCAAAAGGATCTGAAACACTAGAAGAAAACACTTATCTGTTCAGATGACATCTGATTAACACCATACAGTAATTGGGCAAGTGATCTCTGCACTATAGATGTATAGTCAAATACTGGATGTGCAGGTCTGGTTATCAAATTCTTGAACCGTGAAAGTCCTGTGTTTGGGATCTCATTGTGAGCTGATCATATATTATTAAAAACTCAAGCCTTATCACCTTACCAGTTTAACTATAATTCCAGGTCAAACAATTAAAGGGAACCATTAATAAGGAGTTTAAATAAACAAAGCTGTAATACTTTCCAGAACACAGTCTAATAATCATAGCATTTCCATAAAGCGGTCTGTAAGTACAATTCTTAGCAATTTACTACGTTACTTGACAGATGATTACTGCATACTGTAGGTATTAGCAGAGATCTGCTGTAACCACAATATGTATTGGAGGTCTCTGATTACAAAGTAAAGCAATGTCCATCTGTCAGATATGCTTGGTGAAATAATTCTGCCGTAAATTTGATGATTGGCATTATCCCCTATTTCCTTCTGAAGTTGCTCCTGTGTTAAATTTATTTACAAACTACAGAAATTGAGACTGTGATTATAAATGCACTTACTGTAATCATTTTACATTTTAATAAAGGCGTTTTTGAAAAGCATTGCAAACATTTGCCAAATATCGTCTCTTCCCACAAAATGAATCCTTATTCACGACTTTGTACATATTTGCCCACAATAAAGAAACAGGGTCAGAAGTAGTGTGATGAAGACATCTCCCAAGCACACTAGGTTCTTATGATGCTTAGGCAGGTCACTTTGAGGAGTCCAAATGCATTGGCAAAAAGTGACCACAAAGTACCAGAGGTGAGTCTGCCCAGCACATGTCTTTGGAATCCAGCAAGCTGTGTGCATTATCCAGGAACACTATGCTCACACCACCATAAGTGTCTCCAACTCTGGGTAAGAACGTCCCAATATACACTTATTGAATGAAGACTGCATTCAACATTATTATCCTCAGCACACAAGTCGTATTATTTCATGTTTTATGCTTATTTATAAATAATTTTACCTGAGGACACACTGAGCGCCCATGGTTCTTACACCAATTCTTGAGGGCAGCACAAATGCTTCCCTAGGGCGCAGGCATGTGTATTGCAGGGTGCCTGGAACTTCACCCAGTCGTGAGTTGAGCTACAGAAACCACCCATAATACTCTGTGGGCAAAGACCCTACTGACTGTGGAGCTGCCTCTGAGCATCCTTAGGATGTTCCAGGCAGTGTTGTACTTACCAGATCCAGCAGCCCCAACCCCTAGCATGTAACTTTATAACGTGATAGATTAAGGGACAGGGTCAGCATAAGTTGCACTGCCTCCTTGTTTCAAATGACAGAAAACAGCTTTCTCACTGTGGACATCTACAGTCATTTCCATGTTTGTAGATTATGCCGATTGTATATTTATAGAACACCAAAAAGGGAACTATCAAGAGCAATAGTAAAAGGCAAAAAGGCGTTTCTTGCTTATAGAAAAACACAATGGAGCTGAAGAGCCTCCAAACAGTACTATACATTGAAAGCAACAGTACTCAGTCCAGTTACAGCACTGGTTAAGAATCCCTGTATAGCCATTGTCTTTTCATTCTCTTGGCGACTGCCTATTAATGTAAAGCTGCCATAAGGTTTTAATTAGTACTTTTTACCAAATTATGTAAACTTGGTTATAACATTATAATCCACATCATACACACTCAGGGCAGAATGTCAATCCAAGAAAGTATTCATTATGATGTCAATTACAGGCAAGATCAACTTAAAATGTCAGAGTACTCCCCTGGGCATGATAACCCTGTACTCCACCTTTGGGAGGATAAGGGAATATCAAGGATTAAGGATGTTTTTAACCCAGTGGCGTGAATCTACCTTTATGTAATCTTCAGGATCAGCTTCAGGCGTCTCAGACAATTCTAGATGTATCTACAATTGACTCATATCTGTTTGATTATGTCACCATATTCTAGAGCATGAATATCTGACCAAGTAGTAGTTAATTTGTTAACGCTTTTACCCATATAAAACTAAGGGGGCATTCATCCCCAGATCCCGATTGCCAGTACATCCCGACAGTTGGGACCCTGGCCCTTTTTTTGGACCGCTCGCCATTTTATCGGCAGGCGGGATTTGAAATGTAAGGCTTGGAAGGTTCAAAAAGTGCTAAATGATAAAGGAAAAAAAAAATTAATTTGAAATCAGACAGCAAGTTGTAGCTCTAACCTGTGTTTGTCCAGCCATTTCAATTCCAGCATCAAGGAACTCATCAAAATCATCACTGAATTTACCAGACGCGGCTGCCAGCTCCCCGCTCTGCCCACGGGAAGCGTGAACCACTTCTCCAGCTGACTGGTTCAGACCCTCGGCTGCCTGGTTCAGCTCACTCTGTGCCTCCTGAAAAGACTTGGTGCTTGGAGGAAGCTAAAAAGACAGATTAAACACATGGTAATTTCCAAGAAAAATAACGATCTCCAACAATGTGTAATTATACAGCATTAGATACAGAAGTTGCCATGAAGAAAAAGCAGTACCTGCTTTTCTACATTCTTTGCATTGTAAAATGAGAGCAGAAGGCTTTGTGTCAGGTTTATTACTTTGTAGTGTATTCTAGCCCTCAAAAATCTAGTCTTATTTTGATAAAAAGATTAACCAATTAAGGATTATCTCCATCATGATCTGAAGATTATTGTGGCTATGATAGTAGGGGGTAAATTTACTAATATGGGAGTAAATTGAAGATGGGATGTTGTCCATATAAACCAGACAGATTCTACGTTATTTATTGAGCACCTTCTAGAAGATTACAGCATCTTATTGGTTGCTATGGGCAACATCCCATCTTCAATAGAACTTCCATCTGAGTAAATTTACCCCAGGGAACGGACAGATGAATTTATGCCTGCATTGTCCCCTGCACTGCTGTGCTTTATTATATACATTAGAAAAAGGCACTTCAGATAATTGCAGCTCCATTATACTGTATATAGTACCAATAGGGAGCATGTTCCAAAACTTCCTGTTTCTAACTATCCAGCACAGTGGTTCTCAAACTTGGTCCTCAGGACCCCACATCGTTCACATTTTTTCGGTGCACTTATTACTGCCTGACGCATATAAAAATATCCACAAGTGGATCTGAGAGGAGACCTGCAAAACATGCACCGTGTGGGGTCCTGAGGAGTGACTTTGAGAACCTGTGATCTAGCATAGTTCTTAAAGCATTGTACTGGCTGAACCTAACAAACACCAAAGTGGCCTCTACTTGGCATAAAGCTTAGAGGACAGAGACCACCATTGCACCTGGCACTCGATAAGCATAGACTCACTGAATCCACCAGCAGCTTCTTGCTGGATTCTCCAATACTCTTCAAAGCCATATCCACATCCTTTTGCCCGGGAAGGCAATTCACACAGTTATTCAGCGAATGAGAGACTGCTTTAGCCACCTTGGGGGAAAAAAAACCAGAATTTGAAACATTCAGGATTCCAGCATTAAAAACACAACAAAATACCTGTCAGGGAGCCAGTTTACAGGTTGAGCCATTATACCATTCTACATTGGTAAATGACCTCGATAATTAAAATGGGATGTAGAATTGTAAATTTCCTAATTTAGCCGACAATGCAAGTTTTGCATGCTATTTATTTGCGGTTTCTGACCTGGGCCAGTCTCTGCTGAATCTCTGCATCACCCGGAGCCACTAGCGCTTGCTTTGCTTCTTGGATGAGCTTGGCTGACCCATCCATCACATCTCTAGCCGAATCCAACATGTCGCCAGCAGCCTGCGGATCACTAGTGGAAGCAGCTACCCCTCGAGCAGACTGTGCCAGGGATTTAAGAGCCTGTGCAGTTTCCCTTGCAGCAACACCTAAACAACAGTTCTATATTAAAACATAGGAATACCAGGTAGCCACATAACATACACAGAAATTCAATAAGGGTCACCATGAGTAAGTCCAGGATTCTCAGGTTGTAACCTACTTTTCTCCTTTACATTTAAGGCAGTATTCAATGTGAATACTGGCGACGTGCAGCGAATCCTGTTTAGGATTCGCTGCACATTCGCCACTGCTCGCTGCGTTCCGGAGCCTCGCCGGCTCCGGTATTCAACGAGTCAGGGGCTCGCTGCCCCTGACTGGCGAATTTGAGCTCCTGCGTCAGACGCCGCAGGGAGCCTGAGGACGGTGGCAGGCAGGGAGATGTAAGTCTCCCTGCCTGCCCCAGAACGTTTGTGGGGGGGAGGTGGGCTCCCCGGGAGCCAGGCAGCACAGGCTGCCCCCTGGGGGTGCCAGCAGGGGACCGGGTATATTCACTACACCCGATCATGCATATGTAATGATCGGGTGAAGTGAATATATGAATATACAATGAGCGGCTCGGCTCCGGCCCCCTGCTGGCTGGTCTGTGTAAAAAAATATATATATAAAGGGATTTTTGTAAGAACTTACCGTTCGAATCCCTTTCTCTGATATGGTCCTGGTGACACAGCTCAACACTGGGATGTAGGAGGGTCCGAAGGAGCCAGGCACCTATCCTAAAGCTTTAGAGGGTAGGCTCCTCCCCTACTGCATCCCTGGACTCTTCAGTTCAATCTTTCAAAGCCACTGGAATACATTAACTCAGTACAAACGCCTGCACATATTATATGCACAATTTATAACAGAAACTGTTAACTTTAAACCATTTTAACATGAACATCATGAAACTTCTGGCATACTTACTGAGCGTAAGGGAGGGATCGCTGTGTCACCAGGACCATATCAGAGAAAGGGATTCGAACGGTAAGTTCTTACAAAAATCCCTTTTTCTCTTTCAATGGTCCTGGTGACACAGCTCAACACTGGGACGTTCCAGAGCCGGTCCTTTGGGAGGGTACGCTCAGGTCTGCAGCTCTCAGCACTGCTCGCCCGAATGATGCGTCCTCCGACGCGAACTCATGGAATTTATAGAATTTGGCAAATGTGTGAACAGATGACCAAGTGGCAGCTCTGCAAACCTGCTCAGCTGTGGCCCCATGTCGGACCGCCCAAGAGGTGGCAACTGACCTGGTGGTATGCGCATTAATTCTGGCCGGTACAGGCCTACCCACTTTGGTGTATGCAAAGGCTATCATAGATCGCAACCACCTAGCAATGGTCTGCTTAGATGCAGGCCAACCAATTTTATGTACGTCATACAGTACCAATAAAGTGTCAGTCTTCCTAACACTCTTCACTCTGTCCACATATATGCGTAACGCACGCACAACATCCAAAGTCTTTAACTTGTCCCTTTTCTTAGAACCCTCTGGAGGTTGAAAAACAGGTAAAACTATCTCCTGATTTAAATGGAAGGCAGAGACCACCTTCGGTAAAAACTGAGGCACTGTTCTCAGAACAGCCCTGTCATCATGAAAAATTAAGAAGGGAGATTTGCATGACAAGGCTCCCAACTCTGACACTCTTTTAGCAGATGCTACTGCTAACAAAAACACTAGCTTCCACGTGAGAAACTTAAAGTCAGCCGACCTTAAAGGTTCAAATGGTGCCTTTTGAAGACAATCCAAAACCAGTGACAAATTCCAAGGCGCTACTGGTTGCTTGTAAGGGGGTTTTAGTCTGGATACCCCTTGTAAAAAGGTTTGAATCTCCGGTAAAATGGCAATTCTTTTTTGAAAATAGATGGACAAGGCCGAAATCTGCACCTTCAACGACTGAAGGCTTAGGCCCGATGAAAACCCATCTTGTAAAAATTCCAACATTTTTGATAATTTGAAGTGAGATGTGTGAGCTTTTCGCCTCTCACACCATCTAATATAAGTCTTCCAGACTCTATAATAATTTGCCGAAGAAACAGCTTTTCTGGCTTTTATCATAGTCTGCACTACTGCGTCAGAAAACCCTTTCTTTTTCAAAATGGCGGTTTCAATAACCAGGCCGTCAAAATCAATCGATCGGAATCCAGGTGATTGAATGGGCCTTGTCTTAACAGATCTGGTCTCAGAGGTAGACGCCATGAATCCACTGATAACCTCTGAAGCCTCGAGTACCAGGACCTCCTTGGCCAATCTGGGGCCACAAGGATCACCGGGACCTTCTGGTCCTGTACCCTCCTCAACAGTCTCGCTAACATTGGAATTGGAGGGAATGCATAAAGAAGATCTCCCTGCCAATGAGTAGTCATGGCATCCACTGCCTCTGCTAGCGGATCTCTCGTTCTGGCATAGAACCTGGGCACCTGATGGTTGAACCTGGATGCCATTAGGTCCAAATCCGGAGTTCCCCACATTGCAGCGATCTGGTGAAACACCTGAGGGTGTAGGCTCCATTCTCCTTCCTTGAGCTCCTCCCTGCTCAGGAAGTCTGCTTCTATATTCTCCACTCCTGGAATGAATATAGCCGATACGGCAGGAACATTCTGTTCCGCCCATAGGAAGATTCTGGACACCTCCCACATGGCCAATCTGCTGCGTGTACCTCCCTGGTGATTCAGATACGCCACAGCTGTGGCATTGTCGGTCTGAATCCTCAAAGGGAGGTTCCGTAACCTGTCTCCCGCCAAGGAAATCACTTTCCAGACAGCTCTCAGCTCCAAGATGTTGATTGGTAACACTGATTCCTCTGCCGTCCACAGGCCCTGCAGCCTGAGATCCAGGACTACTGCCCCCCAGCCCCTGAGACTGGCATCGGTAGTTACTACCAACCAGTCCCAGGTCTGTAATGACCGACCCCACTGAAGGGAATCTACCTCTGTCCACCATTTCAAGGAGTCCCGAGTGTCCGCAGACAGCACTATCAACTCCGTCTTCATGGTCAAAGTGTTTCCTGACCAGGCCGACAAAATGTTCCATTGGAATACTCGAGAGTGGAACCTGGCAAATTGAAGCGTCTCGAATGACGCCACCATTTTCCCCAGGAGCTTGAGGCACCTCCATACTGACAAGCTCGGAGCTCTGAGAATCTCCTGAACTAAGGTGACCAGGTCCCTGGCCTTTATTTCCGGGAGAAATACCCGATGGAGATGGGTATCCAGTATGACTCCCAAGAACTGGATCCTCTGTGATGGTACCAACTGAGATTTTTGTAAGTTTAAAATCCAGCCGTGAGCCTGCAAAAAACTGATGGCCTCTTTCAAGTGACTTTGAAGCAGGGCTGCTGACTCTGCCTTGAACAGGAGATCGTCCAAATAGGGTATTACTGTGATTCCCCTGAGCCTCAGCACGGCCGCCATCACTGACATTATCTTTGTAAATACCCTTGGCGCGGTTGCTAGCCCAAAGGGTAACGCCCGGAACTGTAAATGCAGGTCTCCTATAGCAAACCTCAACAGAGTCTGATGTTCCGGGTGAATGGGAACGTGCAGATATGCGTCTTGGACATCCATGGACGCCAAAAATTCTCCCTGGTCCAGACTCAGGAGTACAGACCTCAAAGACTCCATTTTGAAATGGTCTACCCATAGGTGGACATTTAAGGACTTCAAGTTTAGTATTGGTCTGAAAGACCCGTCTGGTTTGGGCACCAGGAACAGCGTGGAGTAAAAGCCTTTCTTCCACTCTGCCCTGGGAACCGGAATTACCACCCCTTTTTCCAAAAGGGAATGAGCCGCTCTCATAAGAGCTGTGCGCAGGAGCGCCTGTTTTGGCATGGGTGTGGGGATGAACCTCTTCGGAGGCAGCCCTCTGAAAGGGATTTTGTAACCCTGGGTAATAATCTCTAAGACCCAGGCATCCTGGTCTAGAGAAGCCCAAGCGTCCCTGAAGTGTGTGAGACGCCCCCCCACCTTTATCCCTGCCGGGCCTATCCCCTGGCAGTCATGCGGAGGGTTTTTCCTCTCCTTTGGAGGCAGGCTTCTTATGGAAGGAGCCAAACCTGGACCTTTGAGATTTGCCCCTAGAGGTCTGAAACTTTCCCCTGAACGACTGTCCCCGAAAGGACGCACCACCTCTAGGGGAGGGCCGAAAGGACGGCCTAAAAGCAGCGAATCTGGATGACTGCTTTGTTGAGGAGGCCGGCAGAAATGTACTCTTGCCGCCTGTGGCTTGCTTTATAATCTCCTCTAGCTCAGAACCAAAAAGTAACTTTCCTTTGAAAGCTAACATTTCTAGGGCCTTTTTGGACTCATTGTCCGCTTCCCAGGCCTTAAGCCAGAGCACTCTCCTGGCATTAATAGAGACTGTGGACACTCTGGTAGCCATTTTAAGAGCTTCCTCCTCTGCTTCCACCGCATATTCTACAGCAGCCTTAATCTTTTCTGCTACCAGCAAAGCACCAGGGTCAGCCTGCAGCATGGTGCATAACTCACCAGCCCACTCTATAATGGCCTTAGAGACCCAGGCTGAAGCAATAAGGGGACGTAGGGTAAACCCCACCCCTTCAAAAATAGCCTTGAGGTTTCCCTCCAGCTTTTTATCCACAGAATCTTTAAAAGCTGCACCACCCTGTACAGGCAATACCGTAGCTTTTGATAAACGTGCCACTGAAGCATCCACAACAGGCACCTTTTCCCAGAGTTCAGCATGAGACTCTGGCATGGGGTACAGACTAAGGAATCTCTTAGGCATCTGTAGCCTCTTATCTGGGGTTTTCCAAGCCCCTTCCAATAATTCCTGCAACCCCTCATCTGAAGGAAAAGTAACAGCCTCCTTCCGCTGTCTCTTAAAAACACCCTTAACAGGAGTCTTATCCTCTACAGACAGTTTTAAAGCCTGTTTTACAGCTACAATGAGATCCTCTATACCAGCAGCAGAGGTCTCTTCAAAATCATCACCCTGGTCCCAGGGTGTGTCAGTATACTCTCCTTCCTCCGCATCTACCACAGTAGGCATAGCATAAGACCTTTTAGGGGTCCCTGCAACATCATCCATTTTGTCCAGTATTTCACTGAATCTGTTGATCCCCTTAGCAGTATCCTGCATCACCTGAATAAGCGCAGGATCTGCCTGGGTAAGAGGCAAGGAGCCAGACGACTGCTGAGATGATGGCATAGGTCTCTGTGATTCTACCAGCACATCACTCTGCCTGTCCAGAAGCTGCACCAAAGCGTTTACAGACCTGCCTAGGGCACTGGCCCACGCAGGTTCACTCTGCTCTGCCCTATGGGGTTCACAGCCCATGGGTCTCACATCAGCGCAAGTAATACATAAGCCCCCCTTGGCCATCTGCTCAGGGACAAACTTTTGTGTGCAAACATTGCACGCGCTCAGTGCACTAAGGGCTCCCTCCCCCAAAACCACAGCCTGATGCTCAGACATGATGCAAGTGAAAAATATATATATCTCAATATACACAGTGCAAACAATGTACAAGCGTTTATACAAAGTCAATGCACCCAGTCACTTAGCTGTCTGTAGGTTTCAACTGCGGGGAAGCGATGCCCAGGAAATCCAAGTCACTCTGCCAGGATCAATTAGCCAGCTCAGCTCCGCTGCAAGCGTTCTGAAAGGCGCCAAAGTCAGAGTGAAGGAAGAGACCAAAAGTCCCTGCTGCTGCGGGGTCCGTGACCTTTTGGCGCCAACCACCCCCAGCCAGCCGCTCCTTAGATAGGATTTTCTAGTTCCAGTGTCTCCCCCTCGAATGGGGACCACTTGGAACATGCCTGTCACAGCGCTGCTGTCCTCTCAATCAGGAGCTCAGCGTGTAAGCTCCGCATAAAATGGCCGCCGCCATCACGGAGCGCCTGTCCCCCATGATCCCCACCTAACTGTGGAGCCGGTTTCAGGCTACTCCGGAGCCCAGGCAGCCTCTTAATAGGTGGCTGTAAGCGCAGCACAGGGAGACCAGACAGCGTCTCCCCTGTGCACAGAGAGCTGACAGGACGCGCTTCTGTCAGCTCCTGCTGCGCTAGCAGTGTGAGGATTCACTATGAGAATCCTCACACTGTGCCTACCTAGCTAGGGTAATAGTTAATAAAATAATAAAAATCCCCTAACTACTCTATTTCTTCGGCTGCTCCCGCAGCCCTTTAGAATAGCACCCACTCCAGTGGGCACCTAACACGAACTGGAGAGTCCAGGGATGCAGTAGGGGAGGAGCCTACCCTCTAAAGCTTTAGGATAGGTGCCTGGCTCCTTCGGACCCTCCTACATCCCAGTGTTGAGCTGTGTCACCAGGACCATTGAAAGAGAAATATATATATATATATATATATATATATATATATATATATATATATATATATATATATATATAATACGTGGGTAGCAGGACGGCACTCCAGAGGGTATGCTTTTCGTCGGTGCCAGGTCTATAGATAGGAAATGCAGTACACTTACCCCCCCGCAGAAGGATGAAGACCAGCACTCAGACGTTGTAAATGAAGAAAGTTGTAGTTTATTCCATGTGCAAATACAAGCAACACGGGCTGTCCCGACAGCCGTTTCAACTGGGCATCAGCCAGTTGTCATCAGGGGATGACAACTGGCTGATGCCCAGTTGAAACGGCTGTCGGGACAGCCCGTGTTGCTTGTATTTGCACATGGAATAAACTACAACTTTCTTCATTTACAACGTCTGAGTGCTGGTCTTCATCCTTCTGCGGGGGGGTAAGTGTACTATATATATATATATATATATATATATATAGATATATATAAGCAAGAAACAGGCAGCGGCATTCCAAGGGTTTTTCAAACAGTGTATTCAAATCATAGGTCAGGAACCAACGTTTCGGGGTATCGGATCACCCCTTTGTCAAGTTACAAGTGAAGACCTTGACAAAGGGGTGATCCGATACCCCGAAACGTTGGTTCCTGACCTATGATTTGAATACACTGTTTGAAAAACCCTTGGAGTGCCGCTGCCTGTTTCTTGCTTGTTCTACCACTTGTCTCCAGAGGGCACCCAGGTATTTGCCCCCTACAGTTGAAGTGCCAGTCCACCTTCTACAAATATAGATATATATATTTTTTTTTATTAAATATATATTCATGTGCTTACAGCACATGAATAAAAATAGCATGCCCCTCCTCAGAATAAAATTCCAGATTTTTTGACACCAATTGTAAAAAACAAAACACTTTATTTTAAAAGTTCACCTTCCACTTCACCATAAAGAGATAGTGATTGCTACTCGGTGAATCATGGCAAAAAAAACCTTGAAATGTATTCGCCATCTGGTCATTGAATAGGGTGATTCACCGTTTTAGTCAGAAAGTCGCCTTACAGCACAAAATCGCCATAAAAACCTGGCGAATCAGCCTCATTGAATACCGCCCTTAGACTCAAAATATTGATTTCCTTTCATGTTTTGTGCCCCAGGGAATAACATACCATACCTTATTTCTACAGGACCTAAAATTACCTATTTTGATTGTTAGGACCTAAAAAGACCTCATTTTATTACTTCATACATTAACTGTGGAAAAAGAAGGTAAACAGTTACAACATGACCCTGAAGTCCTGAAAACCTTTTTACAAGAGTTTTGCAACAGAAAAGTACAAGATGAGTGCCCTTTTATAAAAAAAATATTTACCCCGCTATATGAGAAGGCCATTGAAGAGATACGGTCAGACATCTGGTTGTGTAGATGAAACAATGGATGCCTGTGGTGATACATTGCCTCCGCCATTGTGGGTAAGCTCACATGTGAGGAACCAACTATACCCCATGTTCTCCTGTGCAGGGAGCCTCTGCAAAGCAACCACTTGAGTGTGTCCATTGCAGTAAATGGAAGCCTTACAGGTGCTGTGGCCAGGAGCAGTGAAGGAGGATAAATTACGCTTGTTCGTGACAGAAAGTGCAGCTTACATGCTGAAAGCTGGTGGGTTTGAAGACACATCCTCACATGCTCCATGTCACCTGTCTAGCACAGGGGCTCCACTGAGTAGCTGAAGCAATTCGGGAGCAGAATTCTGTAGTCAACAAGATAATTTCTTCAGTGAAGAAGATCTTTCTAAAGGCACCAAGTCGAATCATTATATTCAGGGAGAAGCTTCAATCTACACCACTCCCTCCATAACCTTTAGTGACACAGTGGGGGACCTGGCACTCAACCGAAATGTATTATGCAGAAAACTATCATCATAGAGGTTATTTATGCACTAGATGAATGTAAATCTATCACTATTGTAAATTCAAAGAGAGCATTACACTCAGTGTCAGCTTTACAGGAGTTGAGCTATGTAAAAGCTAAGCTAACTTTTTCCACCAAGAAGGTGCAACCAAGAAGCTGGAAAAAGCAACTCTCCCAATGACTGAAGCACGTCAGGCCATGCGGGAAGTGAGGAATGAAGTGGCTCCTGGCTCCATTGCCAATAAGTTGGAGGCTTATATAGCAGCCATGAAATATGCACCCTTTACTTCATGTGATGTGGAGCTCAGCTTTAGCGCTTTCTAGTGGCTTTAGCGCTTTCTAGTAAATTTTAAAAGTTTTACTGCTGAAAATTTGTCACAATATTTTATTGTCCAGTATCATGTTAGGAGTAGGGATGTTATAATTTAGGAGTTTCAAATAAGAAGTTTTTATATATAGTACAGTTATTTACACTCTTTCACAATTCATATTTTATTGTTAATTTTCATGATGTATATGATACATGATTAATTCATATATAATAAAGGCAAAGTGTTTAAAACATAATATATTGCATGGTTTTGTTTTCTTTTCATACAATATACAAATTCCTAGATTTTATTTATTAAAACCTATAAAATCCTAAAACATAGTTTGAAAAAAAAAAATCAATTTTAGGTTTTTAGATCCAAAAAAACCTGGGCCTATTTATGAATAACAATGTTACAATAAGTTCCCAACACATCAAAATGTAAAAAATGGCAGCACTGATGTTACTTGCATATTAAAGCAAATTAATAGTACCTCATAAGGAAATAATTTAAGAAGTAATTTTACATATCGGTCATATTCCCAGTAATAGATGCAGTCAGTAGTTATATTGTAACTCAATATGCCGCAGCAAGGAAGGAAAACTTGTTTATTATTAGTTTTGCCATAGCGTTTTACAGGGAGTAGTTATTCACCTAATACATTTTCTGCATACCTCCCAACTGTCCCGCTTATCGTGGGAACATCCTGTTTTTTTGGGACGTGGGGCAGTTGGGAGTCCCCCCATCACCCTGAATAGACCCTGTGCGCGTGTGCACAGCATCTATTCCTGCAGCCAGAGGGGCTGGGGGCATAGCCAGTAGCTCAGCATGCCCCCACAGCAGCGAAAACGGGGAGTGGCCTCGCGGGGGGGGGGGGGGGGCGGGAGTCTAGTCCACGCCCCCGAAATGTTTGGTGCGTCTTCGGAGAAATTAAAGTTAGGAGGTTTGCTATTACATAAATGGGTTCTTCATTTTAAGAGAAGTATTATCCTGCCAGTATTGTTTTGGAGTGTGGGATGTAACACACGGAGAACATACAAACTCCTCATCAATACATCCTTGGCGCAATTCAAACCCAATACATCAGTGCACCCACTAGGTAATGGTGGTGCACTGATGGATGAATTGAAATTTATTCCTCAAAATGTCTTTAATTTATACAATTATTTTTTTTTCCAATTTTTAACCATTTATTAAAATATTTTGATTTGATAAAGTTGGTCTTCTTAAGCATTTAGAGGTGTTCATAGCTGTTATTTATTCTCTGTAAATAATTTACAACCTTTTTTATTAGAAGTGAAAAACTCCATAACATATTTTTCATTTAATTAATATTTTACAGTGGCAATCTAGAGATGGTGTTCATCTCTAGATAAATTACATTCATGCACAGCCTCCATTAAATCCAATGAGGGCAGAGAAATAAACACCTAGAAATCAGTAATTTTCGCATGTATCCAAATGCAGAAAAAGCAAAAGTATGGCTTCGCTTACTACAATGCTGGGGAAAATGTCATATTTAATGTTTATAACCGTGCCCCCAGGTTCCTTTCAGTAAAGGGGAGTACACACAGTTTTAAGCCCCATACACACTGAGATATTGGCTAATGGCCAATTTTGACTAAGCAATTTTGACTAGATATGCAAGAGATTTTGGCTAAAATCACAGGAGATTTTGACTAAGCAATTTTGTCTAACTAATGATAGTCTATGACAGTCAAAATTGACTTGCCTGCACAGTCTATAGGGGGTGTACACACGGGGAGATTTTGACTAATGGACAATTTTGACTAAGCAATTTTGGGAGAGATTTTGGCTAGATGCACTGGGGATTTTGACTAAGTGATTTTGTCGATTATCGGTAAAAATCGGCCGATATTTCGGACGATCAGTCGGAAATCGGACAATCGGCCAAAAAGTCGTTCTGTGTGTGGGGGTCTTTAGTATCAAACTCTTTTCCCTTATATTACTATTAACTTGTATAGCGCCAGCATATAGTCCTATCTTGTAACTTGATTACTAGATAGGACTGATTACTGTGTAGTTTCAGTGATACAGTAGGTCAATATAGATTTACTGTGCTATTGATATTTTTGCTTTGTCGTAACTTTGTATATTTCCTTTTGCAGCGGAAAATGATAATCTCATGCAAGAATCAATATGAATGCAAGTTCCTAAGTACATTAAGCATTCAGTCAATAAACAGCTGGGATTTCTATTTTGGGCTCATGGGCAGCACTATTAATGCCCTGTAGCACTTGTACTTGCATGCATGGTGCTGTTCTACAAAGCCCCATACTGGAGTGTCCTTCATGTATGTACCAATAGGGGTACACGGTAAGTATGGTCATGGGGTAGAGAATTCACAAATCAAGCGATAATCAACAACTGGTCATGCGTACCATTTGCATTGCTCAAGTGAATTACAGAAAATGGGTATGGATTGTAAACGTAATCCCTTCCCAGTTTGACTGACAGAAAGCCGGCGTTTAGGGGTGGTGACCTGCCATTTTCTTGGTGTGGTGAAAATGCAGGCGTGCCCAGACGTTTTTGAGGTGTATATGATGTCATCGATGACCACTTTGTGAGGAGGATCTGTGATGTCAGCGATGACCGACATGTATCAGTTGTAGATTACTGAAAGCCTCAGACCATTGGAATAAACCGCAAAATCTTTTCGTATGCGTATGGTTTTGCAAGTGGATTCCGATAAGCGATCCATTCGCAATTCTCTTGCAATTTTGCAAGGGGTGGTTACTCTGTCAGTCTGGGTGGTGGCTTAATCCTCGCAGTCAACTGTGAATGTTCACATTGTCAGTCAAGTCTGAATTAGGCACTATGCATGTACCTACAGCATGCAATGAACATGCAATGTCACTAATGTAGCATAGTAATTAAGGTAGGAAAAAAAAGTTGTTAGTCTATAGAGTGGGCTGCGGAAAACTAAGCAAATAGCTTAGTGGGCGCCCAAGATACATATAAATACCGCAAACATACTAATCAGATCACCCTCTCAACCTGTGTTTCTCTAAACATATGCAGCCTGGTTAGCCTATCTTTGTATTCTAGTATTTAATTAAAACAAAATATCACAGCATAGAGAATATGAGGAGTACACACACTAGTGCAGGTGCAAATCTCCTTCATCCAGAGTTAAAAATAGATTTTCATTATAGATCTCTTAACAGCTTAACGTAACTTTACATCTGCTTTTTAACAATATTTTTTATACATATGCACAGTATGTTCCAAATCTGTCTAGGATAAGCCATGGACGATTAATACTTTTTCCATTCAAGTGACCAATGTTAAAACAAATGAGAGATCACATACTGAAATCTTAAAATCGTGCTTAAATATGATCACCAAATAAGGTAATCTGAACTAGAAGTACAGTTATTAATTTCATTCAAATAGAGAGCGGTTTACACAATGGATACACTCAGTATGCACAGTAGTAACACCCACTGCTGAAAGCAGCATTAGGACAGATAAAAAAAGTAACAAAAAAGGAAATATAGGGATTATAAATAACTAGAAATTTCCCAGAGGAGTCTAGCACTTTCTCTAATTTCACCTTACCCACATTATGTCGCTATTACATTCTAATGGGATGATCAGTGACTTTTCCTTGCATTGGTTGTAAAGCATAGTGATCCACATGGCTACAAGCATTTTAAATAAGATATCTTGTGGCTACTTATATGGAACCACATGCAAATCACAATAAATGAACAAGTCCTGACACGTATCCGTGTCTTTTCTTCAACAAGTACAGTAGATCTTATTAACTGCTTTGGGCCTCATACATTTGTCAAAAAGGCAAGTATGCCTTAAAATTAACTGTTTTTGAACATACAATCCAAGAAACACATTGATGTACAGTTAAAAGGTATGTGGTCACTGGGTAGACACCTTGGTTGACACTTGCTGCATGTGTAAATACACTGTATTTGTACAACAGTCTTGCCCAGTAGTCAGGTTTCACCGAGTACTATAGCTTGATCTATTCATTCAATTGGGCAAACAATTGATAACACAGCTACCGATTGTTTAGCAACACAGTGCACAGTGACAAGCAGGAAACCGCACAGGGATAAGGTGTTTAGCTACACCACCTCTTTAATCAAATATTCTAACGATAAAAATGCAGACAACATAACTATATCAGGCGCACCACAGACATTTTGTTGTTCATTTTCGGTGTGTATCCTCAGGAACCCCCAATTAGATTGCACATTATTGAACTATTACAGCATTAATAACCTTTCATTACAAAATAATACATAGGCATATATTCAATGCCGTGGGCGAGCGGTGACTGCGAGCAGGACTTTTTGCTCGCAGTCACCGCTCACCCTGTCAGTATTCAACTGACCCCCCCTCATACGCAAATTCCCCCTCGCTCCGTTTTTTGAGCGAGGGGGAATTTGCGAATGTGCCTCCAAAAGCTGCGAGAGCCGAGGCTAATTACAGCGAGTTTGCTGCACTAGCCGCGGCTCTCGCAGTTTAGGGGAATCCTCGCCGTTCTGTGACTGCGAGGATTCCCCTGGAACGTTGCATAGTGCGAGCGGCCAGCGCGGGGGTTAAACTGCGAGGATCACTGGTTTTCTGTGATCCTCGCAGTTTAAACCCCTCGCCGGCCGCTCGCACCGGCATTGAATACATGCCATTGTGTATTCTTATCCCAGGAAATAGAAATACAATATGAAGGAAAGAGGAATAACCAGTTAAATGTGCACTGAGACACCATTCTAGATTTGTGCAGTTAGTACAACTATATAAATATATCCAGAAATTGACCACTTCAAATGTTTACAGGTATATTATGTGCATTAAAACCAAAGGTTTACCGAGTCAACCAGAATCAGCTCCCAAATGTGATTTGCAAACCAACATGAATCACCCCCTATGTCTGACTTTATAGAGCAGTTTTGTGTGAGATTTGTTAACTCTGCCCTCATTAACTCCTGGCCTCAACTGTCCCTTTATATACAATAAAGTGACAGAGGCTGATGGAGGGGGAAGGTGTAAAGGTTGTGTGTAGTAAGATTCAGGCTGCGCAGGAATTTAAATCAGTGAAGCTGGAGGGGGAGGGGGGGCGCTGACCATGTGCTGGACTAAGCCCACCGTGGGAGTGGCTTTTGTTAGCTTCTTTTCCACTGAAATTAGTTTTCGAGACCACTTTCTGATCTGCCCATTTAAGTCTTGCTACTGTACATTGCAGCGCAGAGGATGTGCAGAGCAACTAAAGTGGCAAAGTCTGGGGGCAGGAGCACAGCTTCAGTATGGAAATGGAGAAGCAGAGTCCACTCACATTCAGTAGAACGCACACTCTGAGAAACTGACGAGGCATTTTTTTTGCACCCCAAATGATGTGGTAGAAAAGCCTAAATACAGTATATGCACATTTTAATGTACCAAGATAAAACAAGCGGAATAAAAATAAAAATTAGTTGCTGCTGACCGGGATCCGTACCCCAGGTGTTTGGTTATTTATTAACATTTTCTTATATAGCGCAGCATATACCGTTGTGCTTTATAAAGGAGACAGGTGTTGTCATCTCATTCACACCTGATGCAGGAATCTAGATGCCTTATGTAATTAGGCAGCCGGTAAATGCCGATAGCGCTCAGAGCTACATTCTGGGTTTGTCACAATGTACACAAAATTATTATTATTATTTTTTTTTTAAAAGTGTATTTAATGTAAATGCTGCTGGGTGGTGGTCTGTTCCCTCGTGGCTGATAGTCTTTGTCTGCCACCATGTTGTACATTCATTTTGCTATATATATGCTCATTCAGCCCCACGGACTCGGTGGCCAAATTTATGGCAAGCTTAGCCCACTCTTACAGAGCTAAGCTCCCCCAACACATATAACGGGACATTTTCATGGCCCAACAACATAGCCAGGATGGCAGGCCAACAGGATAGATGAGCGTGGCTACATCTGTACCTGGACATTATAGGGTTATGCACACTCTATGAGACTATATTTGCATTTAATGATATTATATTAATATATAATATATATAATATTATATTAATATATAAAAATTTATATTTTAGAAATAAATGTTTAATTAAAAAAGTAAACAAAATTCTATAAATTCTGAATTTATCTTTTATCATATAAAATGTTCAAATTTTATATGGGCAGAGTAATCACCTTTATGTACTGTATATGTATACTATAATGCTATAGGTCAATGTGACATTAATCTAGCATCAGTATAAAAATATAACTTTTTTTCCTTTAGATCACTGTAACATGACTGAAGAACAAAATCAAACTACATGATTCTTTATTAGAACTCAAGAACAGAATGGGGAAAATTTACTAATTTTACTACTGGGACGTCTGCAGCAGGACAATTTTTAAGATACATTTTTACATATGGCCCACGAAGGATTTTTTCCCCATACAAACAGCCCATGGCACAAAAAAGGTTCCCCAACCCTGCTCTAGAAGGTAGTAGACAGGATCTGATTGGCTGCCAATTGCAACATCACATGTGAAGTAGAACAGAATACACATCTTAGTAAATTGTCACCAAAATGTAATATCCAGTGGCGTAGCTATAGCTCCGCAGCGGAGGGGGAGGGGAAGGGGAGGTGGTGTGCACCAAGGGGAGGGCGCCGAAAATGGTACTTGTTTCCTAGAACGGCCACAATCGTGAGTGATCGTGGCTCTTAATTAAGGGACACGATCCTCACGATGTGGCCGATTTTTTACAATTTTTTACTTTGATTGACAGAAATCGGGTCAATCGGTCGGTCGCGACCAATTAAAATCGGCCGCGATGCGACCGACCGATTGACCCGATTTTTCCATAGACTTCAATGTTAAAAAATCTTTTAACATTGAAATCGGTCGGTCTTGTGCCATTATAATGGCACAAGATGAGATGGACTTGATTAAGTCCATCTCACATAGGGAAAAATGATAAAAAAGGTGAAATGGGCCAATATGACCCATTTCACATTTTTTATGTGCCCGCCATGACCCCACGATAGACGTGAACCCGAAGCGTGGCGAGCGCAGCGAGCCCGCGAGGGGCGGCGGTGCGCGTCCTCCGACCTTTTCATTCCCCTACTATCCACTAGGGCGTGGAGTGAGAATATAATAGTGTGGCGAGCGCAGCGAGCCACCGAGCCCGAAGCGTGGCGAGCGCAGCGAGCCCCGCGAGGGGACGCGTATACCTGTGAAGTTAGACGCGTCCCCTCGCGGGGCTCGCTGCGCTCGCCACGCTTCGGGCTCGGTGGCTCGCTGCGCTCGCCACACTATTATATTCTCACTCCACGCCCTAGTGGATAGTAGGGGAATGAAAAGGTCGGAGGACGCGCACCGCCGCCCCTCGCGGGCTCGCTGCGCTCGCCACGCTTCGGGTTCACGTCTATCGTGGGGTCTAGCACACTTATTAACATTTGGGGGGCCAATTTAAACAAATCTGGTGAAAAAAAAAAAAAAATCGGGTGAAAAATCGGTCGATCGGATCGGTCGCATCGTATGCGACCAAATCGCATGCGATGCGATCGATCCGATTTTTTATCTTACGACCACAACGATCTAAATCGTTGTGGCCGTTCTAGGAAACAAGTACCCCGAAAATTTTGCGGCGGGGGGGAGCATAGTCGGTAGTTACGCCACTGGTCATATCATTTCTTTAGAAAAAATTACCTCAAGCAACATTACATCTAGCCTGCCATAACTCAATTTAGAAGAAGATGGTGACCTTGTATGAATATAAGTCAATATTTCTATTAAACAAGTTACACGTTCACTGCTGCTGTCCTTTATTTGACTTTATATACAGTTTCACTCCCTTAATTCGGGAAACGGTCATCTGTCAGACCACACTTAGGTCGACAGTCATTAGGTCGACCCCGGAAGGTCGACTGGGTTAAAGGTAACAGGGGTCAAGGTTGACATGACTTAAGGTTGACATGGGCCAAGGTCGACATTGGTTTAGGTAGACAGTCATTGGGTCGACATGAGTTTTCCACTGTTTTTTTGAGCTGACATGTGCCGACAGGCGGTATTTCATGCCCTATCATCCACTAGGGCGTGGTGGGAGAATAAAATAGTGTGCCGAGCGTAGCATGCCTGAAGCATGGCGAGTGAAGCGAGCAATGCGAGGGGCTGCGGTTCAACTCCAACTGTGTCCATGTCGACTGTGTCGACATTCGGGTAAGAAAACCAGTGAAAAACTCATGTCGACCTAATGACCGTCGACCTAAACCCATGTCAACCTTGGCCCATGTCGACCTTCACCCATGTTGACCTTTAACCCTGTCGACCTTGGGGCCAGTCGACCTTCCGGGGTCGACCTAATGACTTTAGACCTAAGTCTGGTCTGACAGATGTACCGATTCCCTTAATTCACACCTCCCTTTCCTCCTACTAAGTAATCTTTTTGCATCCCCAACTCCTTATTCTCCCTGTTACTAAATGTTTTTATTTGTTTCATGGTAGGAAATGTAAGATCCAGAGGTTAAAAGTGATCTGGAACTAGGCGGAACTGCATTCCGCCAGTTCCATTTTGGAGGCGGAACAGTTCCGCCTCCATCCGCTCACCTTGCCCCGCTCTCTGTCCTTTGCCTGCTCTGCTGAAACGAAAACAGCTGGGCAGAGCAGTAAACCTCGCCGCCGCACAGGCACCAGGAGCCCAACCGACCTCCACCCACCCCACCACCTACTCTCAGACCAATGTCCAGCTGCCGTTGAAGTGACCACTAGAGGCGTTGCTAGGAGGCACAGGGGGTGTAGACCGCACACTGACTACCTCTGCCAGCTTGGTGTTGGTTCAGCAGTTCCCCCTGCAGCTGGCTTTTGACGTTTTCCAAATGCGCCAACCAATCCGAGCTCACGGGCCGCGAGCTCAGATAGGCTCACATCCTTGAACCATCTTTCAAATGGCCCTGGGGTTATTTTGGAGTAGCAGTATCCCTAGATGCGCTCTCGTCAGTCCTCACAGAGGGAAGAAGCCAGCGGTGGCAGCCGCAGCAGAAAAAAAGCAGAAGTGGCTGAAGTGGCCAGTATTGACAGAGGCATTAGGCATTATGGGGGGCATTATTCATAAGGCATTATGGGGAAATCTGCATAATGCACTACAGGGTGTATTCTTCATTGGAACTAGGGGAGGCATTTTGCATATTGCACTAGAAGAGGCATTCTGTATATGGTAGTACTGAGTGAATTCTGCATTAGGCACTACGGGGGGCATTACGCATATGGCACTATGGGAGGCATTATGCATAAGCAGCATTAAAATTAAAATTGGGGTTTAGGAGAGCATGTAACCCTTGGTATCATGCATGAAACCCGTGGCAACGAGCAAGAAAACCCTAGCAGTGAGCATGTAGGTAAGTGGCTTTATGTGGCATAATATGTAGTTTCTTAAGCAGCGTGGCAAGTTCCGTTGCATTCCCAATTGTTCTATTTTGTAGGTAGATCAGAAAACTCTTTTCATACAGTGCACAGATGCTGTTCTGACTCACCAGCATGTCCTGGGAGGAGAAGCAGCAATGTTCATGCTACTTTTTCTCTGCCGGACTTTAATTGAAATGTACTAGTGGGACAGTAGTGTGTGGAGCACGCACTATTATCTAGTATGATCCTGTAATGTAAGGTATGTATTTATGACCTGGTGCTTCCAGTCAGTTGGAAAGAATAAACCAATGTGGAAATAATTAAGATAAGCTGCTAGTGGGGCCCCGTGAGGTACGTAACATGGGAAAGCAATGAGGTTCACAAATGAGCTGCCTATTTACAGAACCTTCTTTTCTGCCTGAAAATGTCTGCTACTGTGGTCAGGGATGGCAGGAGAGCTGTATTTTACATACAGTATGCCTACTATAGACAGGAAGCTGTAAATTATTTTCATATTATTGTATGTTCATGCATTTGTGATTAGACTTTGAAAATTTTTCATATATTTAATTTGTCAAACTCATGAGTGAAAAATACAATTGATCACCACAGTAAATACAAAACCCATCTGACTCGGTACTCTCTATCAGCTCGTGTGTACAGTATAGCACGCCAGGGATTCGGCTGCTCTTTTCCTTAAATGGACACTGGCTGCACAGTTTTATGATGTGAAAAAGGAAGCTTTATCTTATGAAATATTCCAGTTTCTCCTCAACTACAGTACATGTTATTCCTTGTCAAATAGTCCATTGTCTCAAGTTTTCTTTTCTGCTTGCTCTATGAATGTTATCTGGATCCGATAAGTATTTGATGATATCTTAGAGATATCTGCTCTTTATAAACCAATTATAAAACAACTTTTTTTCTGAGGAATTAAGGGGAAATACAGTATTTATTATTAGCCCTACTGCTTTCAGCGCACTGATTTTTAACTTCATCTGCCAACTTCTCTATGATTTTCCAAGCAGTAAGAAGAGGTAATCGTAGAAGCAAAGTGCAGAGCGAACATGCGTAGTGTTCCCGCTAGGCTGTTTTAGCGGGACGCTAAACCCTGCCCGATTTTTAAAGTTCCGTCTTTGTTTTTCTGTTTACTTCCGCCCACAGCGGAACGTCACTTCCGGTCTCGAATGGACGCTGGTTTACACGTGGAGGCTGGCGTCTTTCGTTTTCCCGCACTTTTTTTTTTGAGTTTTTTTTAGAGTTATATCTACATGTGAAAAGATATCCTTACTGGCCCTTTAATAAAACTGGTTTGCGGCAGAATGTGAAAGCCCATCATACAGTCACAAGTAAAATGGAGGACATAGAAGTCTGGAAAAAGTGCGGGAAAACGAAAGACGCCAGCCTCCACGTGTAAACCAGCGTCCATTCGAGACCAGAAGTGACGTTCCGCTGTGGGCGGAAGTAAACAGAAAAACAAAGACGGAACTTTGCGGTACAACTAAACCACCACCGCTTCTCACAGATAAAAGACTGGACTCTATTAACTGGATAAAATAGAAGGGGGACTGCTTTTAAGCACCAGGATGGGATGTTTTTAGATTTACATGTCACGGAGCGTGACTTCCGGTCACGGAAGTCCGAAACCGGAAGTTCACCTCTGGATAGGTATAAAAACGGCAGAGGAACAGAGCACTAGTCAGGAGCCTGAGGAAGAGACCTAAAGTCTCTAAACATGTTGTTCCTGACATAGTGCTTCAATCTCCAGAGAATCAGGTAAGTGAAAGACTAGAAGTCCGTACAGGCTCCAGGTCCGGACCCTTGGAAACCTGAGTGTTGACTCTAGAATTGACACTGCCTGTATCCTGGATCTTTTATTTCATTTATTGTATTTGCGAATAAAGAGTTTTTCCCATAAACCATTGGAAAAGATACCTTGATATATTTTGAACCATCTAGCACACCGTGAGTACGGGTACGCCCTCTTATCCTCAAAAAAGAAACCTTTATAAGTGAATTGCATATCCTTTCGAGTGAGTATGGGTACACAGATCGTCTATGAGCATTCATAGACCAGAAAGTGAATAGAAAAATTGATGTTCAATTATTGATACAGATTCACACATTGGTTTCCCTTGTATCCTTCCTTTTATATTCACGTTGGAGGATCCGAGGGAGCTTGTATCAGGAGGAGAAAAGACCTGAATACCATCTTTAAGGAGAGTATAATATCATCCTTTCTATAACTCCTATATTTATATAGAAAATCCGTGAGGGAAGCGCCTACTTCTGAGTTATAATTACTAATTTTTTTAGCATATTAAACATGATTACACGGCTACAGCTTTTTTTTTTGCAGGTAAATAAAACAAGACCATGGTAGTTCATACCTGTATAATGTTCATTCCCCTGAGCAGCACATGTGAGCAGCTGAGCCATAGAAGAGCCAACGGTCTTTGATGTGCTGCCGAGGTCTTGGGCGCACTTCTCCAACTGTAGACCCATTAAATGGAAGTGAAATCAGAAAAAGTTTTTGATGCAACAGTACTTTGACAAAAGCCTGCTACAAATTAAATCAAGACATAGACAAGACATTAGTTTTATTTTAGAACATGACCTTAGGGCACAAAGATGCATTACCTGGAAATGTTACCCTACTGCCAATACTCTGATTGGCCCAATGTCATTACCAATTTATTTTGTAAGCGTTTTGAATTGTTAGAACAATTTACTTTAAACCTCTTGCTTTCTATACAGCAAAATGCATCATTAATGTCTTTCAAAACACATGGGTGTATTCAATGATTGACAGCACAACAATTGTGCAAGTCCTCACACATGGACTGAGCCTCTGAAGAAAAAAAAAAAGATTGGGTTGCAAACAGTAAGAAAAAAAAACCTATTGATTCAATAGTTAACGCATAATCAGTGGGTTTTCATGCGTGACTCCTGATTTCTTGGCCCAGGAAAAAAGGTTATTCAATTACGCTTCAGGGATTTTTGCTGGAAATTACCGCCAGTTTCACCCTGCGGCTAATTAAAAGCCCCCCATACTCTTTTCGGGCCCAGGCTTTCCCTTCCTTACATTACTTGTTTTCTTGCTTCAATTCACAGCTATGAATTCTATAAAGCTATGCTGGGGCAATCAAGGTCATGACAAGTGGACGTCTGTCTGATCCCACAATGAAAGGTTTAATATACTATATCATTAACTAGACAAAAAGGGGGTATGCAATCCCCGCCGCTATTTCCGACGGGGGAAATAGCCGCGGACGCCTACTCAATGCTGTCTTCCCCGACAGCATTGAAGAGGCAGATTGACCGAACGGGCCCGACTTTAAAGGCTGTCGGGCCCGTTTTGTCGTCAACGGCCATTAATTGCTGCGGTCACGGACGAATCTCAACAATCCATGGCCGTTTACGTGGACATGCCCCCTTTTCACTGATCACCAAGTGGGACATTCATCCCGCCTGGCAATATGCTGTCGAGTAAAATGAAAACGGACCAGGGTCACGGCTGTCGGGACGGATGAACAGTCAGGCCCGGGATAGCATATCCCTCAAAATCATTTTGTACAGTTGGTTGTTGGTGGGTTTATTATTACCGTCTCCCCAGGAAGTGGTTTCAATTGCCTGTCTGTAGCTGCCATTTTTGCATCCTGCAACTCGTTCTTTAGAGTTTGGACAGCATTCAGGGCTGAATCAATTTCCATAGGTCCACAGGCTTCATGGGCCTACATAAGAACAAAAAAAAAAGAAAGAAAAAAAATCTTAACTGCGATCACACTTTATTTGTGCACATGACTGACCACAAAGAAATGCTCACCTTCTGTGCAGCTGTACGCAGCTCAGCCAAACTGGTGGCAAGGTTCTTGGCACACTGGCCTAATTGCATCGCAGCTGCCTGATCAGTTACAGTGGGAACAGCAGCCTTGGCAAAAGAAACCATCTTACTTCCAGGCTATATAAACCGAAAGTTGTAATGAAAAGAAGGGAATAGGTTTTTTATAATGCATGGTACGTAATACAACAGGGTTCAAATGAAACGTTATAAGGTGACAGAATAAAGCAGACATTCAATAAAACTTATCCACTAATTACCGTAAAACAGAAGATTTAATTATAATGAGTGACATTAGAGATCCCTGCAAAGGTGGACTTTTTTTTTTTTTAAACAAAACTATGGGCCTTATTCTGGTTCACTCACAAAGGCAAATTCCTTCTCAAATGGACAAAACCATGTGCATTGCAGGTGGGGCAGATGTAACTTGTGCAGAGAGAGTTAGATTTGGGTGGGGTTTTTCTTCAAAGTGAGATCTATATTGCAATGTAGAAATAAAGCAGCCAGTATTTTCCCTGCACAGAAACAAAATAACTCACCCAAATATAATTCTCTCTGCACACGTTACATTTGCCCCACCTGCAGTGCACACGGTTTTGTCCATTTGAGAAGGAATTTGCCTCTGCGAGTGAACCAGAATGGCCCAATATGCAAAGATTATTTTGTAAAGATTGTAGTAATGAACAAAGCTGCCATTACTGAAAAACTTCCACGCATCAGAATCAGGTCACACAGCAGGTTGCCACTGAAACTTTGAACATTAAAGAATATGCTATTTACAGTTTTCTTTTTTATATTTTCACTTATAACACACATAGGGTTCGATCCTATTAACCCCAAAGGGTGCAGATGATTTGCCGAGTGCAAATCATCACGACACCGCGCTCACTTTACAGTGGGCCGAATTCGCCGAAAAGTGCTTGCACCTCCATAGGTGTGCGAGCAAATTTCAGTGAATTCGGCCCTGCAAAGGGTGCAAATTAGGGTTCATTTGGGTGCTGTTTTCAGCATGAAAACGACACCCGAACAGCAACCCTTCGGGGTTAATAGGATCGACCCCATAGAAGTAATCAATTAAACAAAATAAAACTTCAAGCACAGTTATCTGGTGTTACAGGCCAGGACATCATCTGATTACGGAGAGATCCACTCAGCCCACAAAACAAACTCTTTGATATGCTGAGGCACCACAATGCACATGATATTGAAAGCATGCAGCCCATACAATTTGCAGACCAGTCGGTACTTGTGTAATATCACGGCGCCTGGCTACGCTACGTTTTCAGTGTAAACTAAGCTACATTGTCAGTGTAGCCCAACGGCTATCTAGCGTAGTCAGCGTAACGCACCTGCCAACGGCTGCCTAGCATAGTCAGCGTAGCGCCCCTGCCAGCTCTCCCCAGGGGGTAGCTTGTGCTGCCTGTGTCCCCGGGAGTCCTCCTACCCCCCCACACAGCCTCCGGCGCAGGCAGGACAGCTTCCATCTCCCTGCATGCCGATGTTCCCCGCCTCCCTGCGGCATACAAATTTATACCAAGTTTCGTGTACTTATTCCCAATAAGCAGAAGGGTTTACAGGAAATTATGAGGAGGGGGTAGTAGGTAACAGATTACCAACAAATGTGGGGGGCGCAAACGATATGAGGTACCTTGTCAAGCTGCTATGAGAAATAGGGGGTAGTTAGCCCCCTTCTAGACAAAGAAAAGAGGTTACACCGTGCTAAACAATACACTTATGAACACTTTATCAAAGCCTAGCATTTGGCGAAACGCATTGGTTGACCAGAGGATAAATTCCCATCCAGTTCTACCTTGCCACCATTCCACCTATTGGACACGGACCAGTCTCCAGACCCAGAGTTTATTTATTACCAGCGGCCACCATTTGGTGTTTTCCATTCAGGGCCTACCTATGCCCCAACCCAGACGGAGGTGATCCACTAAATAGGAGAGTGTTACCTCCACTGAATACCTACCGCGGGACTGCATGGACACCTTGGATAAAAATACTACCATTGGTAACTAGGGGACGTTATAGGAACGGACCCATAAGTCAGTGGACCCTACAAATACGGTACCGTATGACCTGGATAAAATCAAACTATCCCTCTATTTTTTATCAAATGCCCCTTTTTTCACAATATGGTATGTCATATGTTTTTAAATAAATTATTGTTATATTTTTACCCTATTGGCACTTTTTAACTATTTGTTCATAAGTGTATTGTTTAGTGCGGTGTAACCCCTTTCTTTTTCTTTACAGGAAATTATACCTGGTGTATTTAAGTGTGTTTAAGTACTTAGTACTGAGAAAATAAATCACTTTTCAATTATTGTCCATCGGTTTGGGATTAATTTGGCAAATGCCTTCATTTCAAAACCTTATTATCCACGCCAGCCCAAAGCGCATACCCACACTAGTCACGTCGGCGTGGAGTTGATTTTATAAAGTGTGACGCGCGCAGAGAGCGACCGAGCCCAGACCGTGGCGAGCCCCGCGAGGGGACGTGGATTACTGTACATGTATTTCACGTCCGCTTGCCACGCCTTCAGGCTCGCCACACTCCACGCCGACATGTATAGTGGGGGTATGAACAGATCGGGAGGATGTGTAACGCATGCGCTTACCATGCTGTCGGGCTGGCGTGGATAGTGGGGGTGTTTCAGGAGCACATTCACACCTGCCATATCATACATCTGAGACCATAATGATGACATGGTTAACTGGTAACTGGATTTTAGATAATAATAAATAAGAAAAAAGCAACTTAAAGTACAATAAGTTCTGCAGCCATTAAGCAGTCACTTCATCTTCACCTCTGACTGACTACGGTAACTGCGTAACGGTGACTGACTACACTGGCCTCGGGAACACTACGCTGATTCTGACAGGGATGCTACGCTAACTACATAACGGGCGCCGCGATACTACACAAGTACCGACCAGTCATAAAGAAGCGACAAGCAGTTCACAAAGAAATAGAGAAAACAAGCAATTAGTGGCACACAGTATGTATGACTGAGTGGCATTACAAGTTACTAGTAAAACAGGGACCTCAAAACACCAGCAGTTTTCCAGTGTAAGCAGTGTCACATTGTGAGTAGGAAAAGGGGCATCCTAGAGAGTATCTTTCACCTGTAGGAAGTTCTGGCTGGACACAATGAGTGCTAGCTGTGCACTCAGATCTTCTGCCTGTGCCTGGCTACCCCTCACACCCTGTACCAGCTGAGGAATATGATCAGCCACAACCTGCAAAACAAAGCTTAATGAGCAATTTTTAGAACATACCCAACTACAATTCATTTCTATGAACACAAATTATTGGTGACGATATTTTAATAATTCCCTAATGAATTATCCATTACATTGCTATCCTTTTCAGCTGTAAGTGATCAGTCAACACAACAATGCTAGTGTACAGATGGGTCCCCGTACATCAAGCCTCAATATGCCACGCAGCAGGAGATGAGGAGAAACAAATCAAATGCAACTCCCTTAGTATCTGTCTTTTTGATGATGCATTTTCTTTGCATCACTATGTGAATAACACCCACAAGCAGTCTCTGTTTATTAAAATTTGTGGAATGTGCAACCAGAATGATATGCGGTAACTGCGATACAGCCGCAGTCACACACAGAATATAAGCATGATGAATGTCATTTTAATCAGCAGAAGCTGCTTGCATGTCCTATTTTGCAGATAAGATGTATTTTAATGGAAAAGGGTGCAAGAAAGACGTTCTGCGCTTTCAAGACACACCAAGAAGGGCTGTTAAACATACAAGTAGGCTAGGTATAAATGGACGTCTCTGAACTTTAATGGTATTACAAAGACCTGACACAGAACATTAACCTAAACTAAAGCACTTAAAAGGTTAATGTATGACTAACAAATTTGGAATATCACATTCATTTTCTGTTAAAGCACAATGACCAGTGGGTCAGCATAGCAGCAGAAGACGCAACCAATAACTTTGCACCGGGCCGTGTGAGTACTGTAGAGCAAGAGCCTTTACTAATTATAGGTTATACCTGGTTTTTATTGGAGAAAAACATGCTTTTACAGGGGTATTCCAAGCTCTGTGTGAGGGCGCACATCCTTTCCCTCCAGCAAAAGATCATGAACTATTTTCTACTTTAAGTGGGTAGGAGATTGTGTCTGATCCTTATAAACATATGAGATGTATTTACATCTCCCAATCTCAGATCGTAGTAAAATACATTTCTAGACATCTCTTCAATTAATTTAATAAGCAAACACCAAATACAGTATTTAACATAACATTTTTGTATATAAAAATAGACTATACTATATACAGAATACAAAATATCTGCTAAACGTAAAGACATTTGTTTTTACAGAAAAATGTGTTTCCCACATATTCACATTCCAAATGGAACAGCTTTAATCCTATAAATATTTGAGTAAACATTTTAGCAAATCTCAATTAGATTAGAGGCATTCTGCCTACTCCGGGGGTTCATAGAGCATGCTAGCACTAGTGTACAACAGATGACAACAGATGAGGGCTCTGTATTTACTTGCAAAGAGATGACTATGTAGACACTGAACACACAAAGCTCTTAGGGCTCAGACAGAAAACTGCGCGAAGAATCCATGTCTCTCTAGAATTATCCTGTGTACTTTTGTGATGCTAAACTAACATCTTGGAAACACAGGATCACCTTACGCCTCTAGTTACCTTGCAGCACTGAACCAATTGCTGATGAGCTGACATATTCTTGTTTGAGACTGAAGCATTCTGTGAGGCAGCTATGGTCTGTGTAGCAGCTGCAGCAGCCTGTTTTGCGGCAGCCTGTGAAGGCAGATAATAGATTGGATAAGACAATGACTGCTCGCAAGTGCAGCAAATACAGAAGAAATTAAAACTAAAGAAGAAAAAAGTGAATGAGTATAGTATAATATTTCTGGTAATGGTTGAAAGAAGATATTAAAATGCATCACTTTTGGCTTTATGCCATATGAATTCTCTAGTCCATCACACCTAGCTTGTGTTTCTCAAATAATTTTCTCTCTCTCTCCCAGAACAAGCAAAAATGGCACTGACAGAGTTTCCAGAAGATGAAATTTCATGGTCAGTCTCACAAAAACATTGCAGGGGACAAAACCAAATGGTAAGTAGGTAGCACACAGAGACTGTTCAACCATGAAAAAGAAGTTATCCTTTAATTTTATTTTTCAGCCATCACAGCTACTTTAGTCTTTTTTTGGGGCTGTTGGCTTGTCCTGGCTTTGGGGGTAGCGAAAATTAGGGACCTACATGTTGGTTTTAATTAATCTTCAGAAAATGTATCAATTGTGTAATATAGTAACTCTTCTTTGGACCTCCAGCCGACTTAGAAGCCAGCTTTTAATTTCTTCAAAAACAAAAAGGCCAAAAAATGGCACCAGGGCCTAGTATTCCAGGGGTTGCTGCTAAGTATTTTTACTTTAAAGATCGCAGAGCATATACAAAAAAATAAATTCAAGGAAAGTAATTTTAAATCCAGAATATGGTAGATGTTTTGATCAAACAATCCAATTCAGTTGGCATCATGCAATACCGAGATTCATACTATGTTCAAGGCTTATCCTGGCATGTATGCCATAGCTAAATAATTTCCTCATATAATAGACATATATGCCAGGTTTGACAGCCGATAGCCTTATATGTAACCATTTTAAATATCAAATTATTTAACATTTGTATTCTTAGTAGCAGCTGGTGTAGAAGTGGAAGACATTTTATTAGAATGGAATGGCAACATACCAATACAAATGCAAAAACAGGAGATGATATTGTGTATTGTATTTGAATGTTCTTTCACTTTCTTAATGTGACCTGTATAAACGCTCTCTGTGATTTTGAATGTCTGGAATCAGTGACAAGAGTCAAATTGGATGTCAAAGCATCCATTGCACGAGCAAGTGAGATACCAAGTACCTCCACGGCAGCACAGGGTATCCTCCAAAATCAGCTTCAGTGTTGGAAATTACTCTGCAAAGATTGTAGATTCACACCATGCTAACAGGTGCTACAATATAGCGTGTAAACATAATATAAGGTACGTCTGCATTTAGGGCCTTATTCAGATCTGAGCTCAGTACAAATTTGTTTGGAAAATGGGCAAAATCATGTGCACTGCAGGTGGAGGGCCCTGTTCGCAAGCTTACAATCTATAGGAAATGCATGATATCCTCTCAAGAAAATGTGTATAAATTCTTTAGTTAAAAAACAAAACAAAAACCTTTTGTAGACTTATAAAAAACATTTAAAAAATATTTGTATTAGGCTATCACTATTCATGCATAAAAAGTTTAAAATCATAATATAAGCCAGAAGCTAAAACTCTTAAGGAGGAAGTAAGACACTTGTTTAACTTTTCCAAGGTATCTTTCTCATTTCCTTTACAGAAAAACGTTACATAACGGACCTTAATAGCGAATGAAGTTTGATTTTTATCCCTCTAGTTGCGCCAGATGCTAGGACTCTCACCTCTAGTCTGTTCACGATCTTCTTCTTTATGGCATTTTGGGCTGCAGCATTGGTCGCCACTCTTAGGCCCTCTGCGGCTTCCCTGAGCCGCTGCTGCTGATCTTCATTCTCAGGGTTGGCTGCAGCTCCCTGAAATACATTAAAACCTAATATGTAAGCAATGCAGATCTCCCAAATACAATAACTGCATCCAAATCACCAACCTACCTTTGCAGCTTCTACCATGCGAGCAGTGGAATCTGCTAGAAGCTTGGCAGCAGCCAGCAGTTTCTTAGAATTGTCCATATCTATCTCTGCTTCTGCATCAGACCTCATGGCATTCACTAGGTCTGATGTAGCTTGGGCTAGTACTCGTGCTTGTCGCACCATTTCTCCTGAAAATATATAGGATAGTTTTCATGTGTATATTTAAATGGTGCTACATGCATGTAAAAGTTCACAGGAACCAACTATGTGGTTAGCAAAAGTAATAAAGGACTACAAACAATAACTGTTTTCAGTACAAGCAGAGAATTATCTTTACTTGTTAACAGTGAACATGAAAAAGAAAGCGAATTATAATTATTTTATTATAAATTGTAAATATTAGACAATAGACATTTTTGGATATAATATACTGCAGGGGTCCTCAAAACTATTTTGCTCTGGGACCCCATAAGACATTAAAAATAATTACAGGACCCCAGCAAGATATTGCAGAAGGTCATCACGTCACATGTGTAGTCAACACAGCACATACATTGTAGCATTGTGGAGGCACAAAAATATGGGAGGAGTCTAAAATAACAGACAATTCAACAGACTTTTCAGAATCCTTGAATCACTGACTGATATTAGAAAAGTCATCGGCCTGATGGTCAGCAACATGGAGTCAGGATCCACAGTTTGAGAACCGCAGATATACTGTATATCAATACTAGATAAGAGGTAGATCACTTAGACCAATACAGGTCTCCTTTGTTAGATATCGTGGGTCAGTCCAACAATGGGGAGTCTGACCCACGATATACTGTTCATTTATGGAGCCGCTTACAAAGACACCTGCTGCTCATGCTCGGTGGTGACAAAAATCTTACAGCAGAGTCGAGCCGCACACAGCCTTGATTGATATACAACCGCATTACATCAGTGATGCCTCACTTATGCAGGAGAGCACAGCATAGCACAGACTGGCAACACTGATTTGTGTCTCTCACAGCAGGGAATCAAACTACATTATATGGCATTAATGCTTCCTTCAGGAACACTTGCGGGACATTCAGTCCATTCACTTATAGAAGCTGCGCGCTTGTTTCTCTTTTTTGCAAGCATCTAACAAAGAAGACCTGAATGAATCTATTAGTGATTCACCTCTTATCTAGTATTGACGAATATTTTATTTTTGTGTGTAAAACAAAAATAAAAAAACACCTATTTTGACAAGTTCACTTGGCAAGCAAAGGGTTAATATTGGCACTTATTTTGAAAGGTTATCTTAATATGCAATCACTGTCATATTAGAACTCTGCAGCTCAAATAAATTAAATTAAGGATTAAGCACTATCTTAATTGTAATACAATATATTGCATAGTAGTGCTTGAATTATTTTTTGCATTACTTATTACAGTTTCTTATATAGCGCAGCAAATTCCATTGTGCTTTACAATCAAAAAAAGTGATAAAACAAACTGGGTAGTAACCAACCGAGGTAGGAGGGTCCTGCTCGCAAGTTTACAATCTAGATTATTTACATTACATAGTATTAGATCTTTGATTAGTAAACTCATTCTCTAAATTAGGAGCATTAACTAAATGATTAACTTTAATGGCTAAACACACGGTATTTGTGCCATGTGCTTATAATGTGGATCAGTGTCACTAACCTGCATCGCCCATGGAACTGAATATGCTCTCTGTGACTGACATGATAGTATCTGTAGCCTGGTCATACCGTCCAATAGGTTCCCCACGGCTTGCAAATTGGCGGACATGCTGCAGGAGGTCATTCAGTGCCTGGCTCACCACAGTGGCTGCTGTGCTGACCTGTTTCAAAAGTTCTACATCTTCGGTGGCTGCCTGACATGCACGAACACAGTTCTCCACAGAGCGATCCACTAACTTTCCAGCCTCAATCAATTGTTCCTGACACACTGGAGAACTAATTGTTGGACTAACCACCTGCAAAAGAAAAATTGTTAAACCACAATAATCCACAACATTAGTGTCTTATCACATATGCAACACTAAATTTTGCAATTTAAAAAGTAAAAATTAAGTTGAATAAAGCAGGCGTTCAAGCAGTTATAATCCACAATTCTGAATGGTAGTCCTGACCAACAGTGACTTTTGAACTGGAGTATTGTCTTGGTGGAAAAGCACACGCCTCTTCAACTTCCCATGTCGATTTGTCTTGAATTTTTTTTTTTACATAACTGCTTCAAAAGCTCAGCGTAGTATGTCCCAGTGATAGACTACCTTCAAAATCGTAAACCTATCTGTAGTACTTCTGCATCCAAAAAGATGGAGGCCATCCACTATTCCAGAAGACAGTAGTGACTTTGCCTTCTTTGGAGCAAGAGATTCCTGATGCTTCCACTGCTTTGATTGTTCTTTAGTCTCATGTTGGAAGCGATGCAATCCTCCCCTGGCTCTGTTAATCTTTGAACTTCCAATATCATAAAACAATTTACTTCTTCTGTGGTAAATTTGACAGGTCTCTCAGGGTGTTGATCTTCAAGGCTCTCCCTTCCTCGTTTGAATACTACTGTCCATTTCTTAACAATACCATCAGAAGGAGCAGCATCCCCTAGTGTCATAACCATTTCCTTATTGATCTCTGTGCGTGACTACCCTCTATGACCGTGTAGCTGATTTAAACAAATCAGTCATCCTGAGGATTTCAAATGTGCGCAAAAGGAAAACAACCACCGTTATTAACTTGACACTGGTTATGTAATCCTATAAGGAGTTTAATTTTATGTGAAAAGAACAAGAACTATTTAGCACATTACGCTGTACCTTGAGCCACAAACTTCTCAATCATCTTTTGTAACCACTGACTGGCTTACCTTGGCACAAGCCACCAACTGGGAGGTAGAGAGAGCACATTGAGTAGCAGCAGCAATCACTCTGTTCTGTAGCCCTGTGTCCTCTGTCACTTGTGCCACATTCTTGGCTTTCAGTACCAGCATGGCAGCAGCATTAGCTACAGCTTTTGCCAGGCTCATTAATACATCCTAGGGAACAGAACACAATACAGATTGTCAACAATAAAAATTAAGAACCAAGCATCAGTGCTCCACTCGCTACATATGTACCTGGAACCTTTCATCAGCTTCATTTTCTCCTATCTGTCGTAGCAGGTCTCCACTTGCTTGCCCTATACTGCCAGCTGCTGTGAGAACGGTCTGACGGGGCTAGAAAGGAAATAAAAATTAACAGTTTTATTAATGAGGAAATGAATGAGTCAAAAAGGTTTATTATTTAGTTTAACATTTCCAAAGATATTCTGAAGACTAAATCTATGCTAGGGAGCGGGGGAACCAGGTCCAGTAATTCAAAGCAGCAGAAATTGAGCAATCTACAGTATGAGGCTCATTCACAAACTGGGTACATCAAGAAATCTACGCTGCAAACACCACCACCACCACCACACACTACTGTAACAGATCGAGGTGTTATACAGTTCAAATTAATTGTGATTGAAACAGTTAGTCCGCCTATGACATGCATACTACCCTATAAACAAGTTAAGGCTAGTGAGATAATTATTAAATCATTCTGTTTTATATAGTAAAATGAGTAATAAGCCTAATATTTTTGATCAAGGTAAACATTTGTTTACTCAGTTTAGCTACAACTGTTGCTTCATGGAATTTACTGAGTAGAAAGCATCTGACCTCTCCAGAAGACGGCTGTACAGCTGTTAGTAGATCAGAAACAGCCCCCGCCAGTGTCCTTGCTGCTCCCAGTAATTTCTCCCCACTTCCAACCTCATCCTCCATCAGCGCAGCCAACAACTTCACTCCTTTCGACATTTCAGTCAAATTAGAGGAAATAGTGGTGATTGCGCAGCCCACCGCTGTGTAATCAGTCTCTGTTGGATCCCCTAAAAGTAAAAAAACAAAATTCAAATCAGACTGTAATTGGTGTGTCCATATAGTGGTGTATTAAACAATTAGGGACTTTTGTACTCCATCAGAAGTGAAAGGCTTCTATTTATTAACTGAATAATTTGATTAAATATATGAATAAAAGCAAAACAATCTTGATAATTGTTGTGTATAATATTGCAAGTTGACCTAATGGGGAGAATTTATTCTAGCAGTGCCGGGCCTCAAAGGTAGGCATGGGGGCAGTGCTGAGTCTCAAAAGCAGGTGTGTGTGTGAGTGTGGGGGCCTCAAAGGCAGCCGTTGTGGGCAGCGTCGGGTATAATTGTGTCATAAAATTAAAGGTCGATGTAGATTCCCAAACACATTGCGCTATTGCTATTAAGTCAGCACCCCATTAAGTAGCTGAAGCAGCCTGTAAGCACAAATTGCAGTGATTTATTACATTTGTCTAAATATGTATGTGCAAGAGACATATTTAAACAAAGAAGCAAACATAATAATAAATCATATACACAGATGTAGCCAGGCTCTTCTTTGGCTTGATGTGTATGCACAGGCATACTCACCAAGGCATGCTGCAGTATTCATTGGGCTGAAACTACAGGAGCAAAACCTTGACAGCAGTTTTTGGGGTTTTCAAAGTTATTTGGGTGTGATTCTGTATGTTTTATCATATCTAAGCACAATCAGTGGAACATGTACCATTATAGGTTTACTTTGCTCGCCATGCTTTGGGCACAGTTACTATTGCCAGGCATAGTACACGTCGATCGTAAATAAAGTAACATGTCAACCTTTTGTATCTGTTAACCATAAGCACCATCCACCTGTCGACCTTTTGACCCTGTCACCTTTGCATGTTGACCATATATTTTCAAACTACTGACTGTTCTTTTCGAATTACTGACATTGGAACCAGCATTTTATATACCACTCAAGACTGTAAACCATAACTAGCTAAAAGCATGCATGCTGATCTTACCTGCAGTCAGGTTCACTACCGATGCTGTTCCTGCAGTGATGGCATCAACCTGGGAGTGGATTTCATGTTTGGACTCATCGACTTTGTTTTGAATCCAAACTCTGGATGCCTAGAAATAAACAGGGGTGCAACACAACATGACATCATTTATAAGGTGCCAATATATATTGTGCTCTGCAATGCTACCACATTCCAAAACAACAGGTATCTGACATTAGCGGTTTATGACGTCTGATGGCATATCGTCAATTGAAAATGAATAGCCTGGTTTTCCAGAGAAATACCACCTAAGCAAACATTATTAGGATATAAAGAGTCACACATTTCCAAACTGTTATTATTTCCATCCACATTGGTTAGAGGGGAAGGCAGAGAGAAACACTCAGTTGCTATGAAAAAGTATTCCATCAATTTAGATAAATGAATGACATTATATGACACTTACCATATCATGTCCTAGAGGTGGTAGATTGTCCACTTGGCTCAGATCATCATGTGCCTGTTGAACTGCATGCATGCTTGTGTTAATGGTCCCCATCAGAGCCTGCTGTGCTGAAGTCTTTCCAAATGAAAACAAAGAAACCCCACAACATTAGAAATATTTCAAATAGGACGCTAGCTTCTCTCCATGTTTGATCAAATTGTATTTGACACGAGGATCTGAATCACTTTCACCGTCCATCTTAATGTGCCTGCATGTTTATTTTCTCTAGCACAAGCAAACAGATTATTCTACATGGGTAACTGCTGTATTTCATTTGCCTCTACATCCAGTCATTCAAGCCACAAAGCAATCGCTTCTTTATAAGTCACCTGTTCCTCCTTTTACTACAGCTTAGAACACTTCTAGACTCTCCATTCAGCTTCTTCCACGAAGAAATATAAACAACAGATGTGATCATGAAATGAAAAACGGAGGGAAGGGAAGTCCTCTGTCCCTGTAGTACACGCATCCTTTACTGAGCACTGAAAACGTTTTCTAGTGGTTTGGAAGCGCACAGAAAGTAGGTTAGGAGACAATTTATTCTGCTAATTAGCAGTGACATATGGCTGGGCTGTTTGGGATCTGATTAATTGAAAAGAGGAGCATAACGAGACATTTCACGAGCCGAAGACACAAATGATTCCTCGTTTTGTGTGCAAATAAAACGGACATAAGAGTACGGAAGGACAGGTGATGGTACAGAATATTATTAGAGCTGTTAATTCCACACATTGCATTATCAGTGTACTGACAAATAGCAGAATATACAGAAATCCTACAGATCGCACAAACACCAAATGTCATTAAGAAATAAAAACAAAATCAGATTGCTTTATGTAGTCTGCTCATTCCTGCACATCTGAGCAGTGTGATTGTTACTATATACTATAGGCTGCATCAATGGCGTTGGGCTACTGCACTGCAAGTCAGACTTGCCTTTCCTCAGGCTTTCAGAGACCAAATTGCAAAATCCTAGTCATGTGGTCTCTGATAACACAGGAAACCCATATGTAACAGCACCCTTCCCGACTCTTACAGGGATTTTAACAAGAGATTTAAGTGGTTACAGCATAAAAATAGGAGAGATCACCACTAAATGTCCTCAAAACATTTCATGGCAGCCACAACCGTATGCATAAACTTCTTAAATCCACTAAATCAGGCATGTCCAAACGATGGCCCTCCAGCTGTTGTGAAACTACAAGTACCATCATGCCATGCCACAGTTTTGCTATTAGGGAATGCTAAAACTATGGCAAGGCATGCTGGGATGTGTATTTTTACAACAGCTGGAGGGCCACACTTTGGACATGCCTGCACTAAATAAAAATAGGAAAAAATATGTTGCAATTTTAATTATGGTATCTTTGCATTTCATGCAAATCGGCTTAAGTGAAAAAGTGACATACATTAATGTAGCCACCCAGGAAATTTTATCTGGAGTCATCTCTCACCAGAAACCAACTTGGATCAAATAATGCCCCTTTCAGCCCGCACTAAAAAAACGGTATTTTGCCGATTTTTAACCTTTTTAAACGGTAATCTGTGCGGTCTGAAAGGTGCAAAGTGATTTTACCGTTTCAAAAAAAAAAAACGGTTTTTGGAAACGGTAAAAAAGCAGGGTCCTACCCGTTTCAGACCCATTTTTTTTTGGTGTCAAAACTGATCTGAAACGGGATTCCTACCTTACTAGACACCCCCCCACCCCCGGGCAGCGCAGGGAGGGGAATATTCGCGCTGGGGGCAGGGGGTCCCTACAGTGTATGTTATATCAGTGGCGGGGTCCCTGCAGCTACTAGTTCCCATACACTGCAGGGACCCCGCCACTGATATAACATACACTGTAGGGACCCCCTGCGCTGCAGATCCGTGCTGTGGGGCTGGAGGACCCACGGGCAGCCTCTTTCACCCCTTCTCGTGATGAAGAGGAGTGAAAACCTACCAGCCAATCAGCTCCTAACACCCATGTTACACCTTCTGAATGCAGCTATTTTTACTGAAATATTACTAGGTAACTCTTTAGAACATTACTGCAGCTTGTCGCAGGTATTTCAACTGAAATATTACCAGCCAACTCTATTCAGGACACTACTGCAGATTATCGCAGCTATTCCTACTGAAATATTACTAGGCTGAAATACTCTACTGTGAAATCTGATCCAGACATTTGGTGACCCATATTCCAAAATGTGAGGTATCATCAATTGCTACAAAGGGGGTGGTTCAGAACTGATTGCAGGGCTGCAACTTTTTGCAGCCCTGCGATCAGTTAGCCCCCTTCCCGCCTGAGTGGGAATCCATCCCTGTGATTGGCTGTGAATGGCATCGCAGGCTGAATCAGCCTCCAAGAAACCTCATCCTGTCGGTCTCTAACATTAAGGTTCAACTGCAGGGCATGGGACCAAGGTATCACACGTGAGACATTTAAGTGTTAAATAGGTGAGAGCTGACAATTAGAATGTGTAAAAGTATTATATTGGTAAAAACAAAAAAAGATCAATTAGGTACTAAAAAGTGCCGGGTGAAGTGTCAAAAATATGATGTTCCAAGTCAGCCAGACCACACCACTTTTTAGCAATACTTATTACCTCTTGTCTAGGTAACACTCTTAACACAAAGCTTCTGCTTCTTACTAATGTAAAACTTAGCACTTTAAACTCTAACTAGTGTAAGGTCTTGGGGCAGTTAGCTGTTGCTGGCCTGGGAAGTCCCATGCACTGGACTGGGCCCACATTTTTGGCCAAAATATACCGAGGACCTCAAATGTATTCTGTTATAATGCAGATTGTACAATTGTTTTAAATATAATATAAATATATATATATATATATATATATATATATATATAAACACACACACACAAAGACCAGGGTACGGCACTCCAATTGACCACGGTAGAATGAGCCGGTGCCTTTACAGCAATGCAAATTGCCATATACAATCTCGATGGTGCGGCACTCTTAGCAACTGATCAAAGGACACGAAGCAGGAACCGGTGGCTTTACTTCCATATATACATACACATATATACACATATATACATACATACATACATACACACATTTATTCCAGTAATACAACTTAAAAGGTGAAACTAGTATATTATATTATACATGCAAAGTGAGATATTTCAAGCCTTTATTTGTTATAATTATGATGATTACGGCTTACATTTTATGAAAACCCCAAAATCTCTGAAAATTAGAATACTTGGGGTTATTCTGGTTCACTCCTTCTGGCAAATTCCTTCTTAAATGGACAAAACCATGTGCACTGCAGGTGGGGTAGATGTTACTTGTGCAGAGAGAGTTAGATTTGGGTGGGGTTTTACTTCAAAGTGAGATCTATATTGCAGTGTAAAAATAAAGTAGCCAGTATTTTTCCTGCACAGAAACAAAATAACTCATCCAAATCTAATTCTCTCTGCATTCTCCATTTAAGAAGGAATTTGTGAGAAGGAGTGAACCAGAACAACCCCCATTGTGATCAAGTTTAATATTGTTGGCTCAATGTGTCACACGCTAATCAACTAATTAATCCAATACGCCTCCAAAGGGTTCCTGAGCCTTTAAATGGTCTCTCAGTCTGGTTCAGTAAAAATCACAATCATGGGGAAGACTGCTTACCTGACAGTTGTGCAGAAAACCATCTTTGACAACCTCCACAAGAAGGAAAGCCTCAAAAAGAAGTTGCAAAAAAAGTTGGATGTTCTCATAGAGCTGTATCAAAGCACTTTAATAGAAAGTGGAAGGGAAAAGTGTGGAAGAAAAAGGCGCACAAGCAGCAGGGATGTTGAAGAGGATTGCCAGGAAAAGGCCATTCAAATTTGTGGGGGAGCTTCACAAGGAGTGGACTGAGGCTGGAGTTGGTGCATCAAGAGCTACCACACACAAATTGATCCTGGGCATGGGATTCAAATGTCATATTCCTCTCGTCAAGCTGCCCCTGAACAACAACCAACATCAGAAGTGTCTTTCCTGGGCTCAAGAAAAAATAACTAGACTGTTGCTCATCTGTCAAAAGTCCTAATTTCTGAGCAAATTTTGCCAAAGTCCCAGAGCCTGGAGGAAGAATGGAGAGGCACATAATCCAAGATGCTTGAAGTACAGTGTGAAGTTTCCACAGTCTGCGTTGATTTGGGGAGCCAGGTCATCCGCTGGTGTTGGTCCACGGTGATTTATCAAGTCCAGAGTCAATGAAGCCGTCTACCAGGACATTTTAGAGAACCTCATACCTTCAGCAGAAATTCTTTATGGAGATGCTGACTTAATTTTTCAGCAGGACTTGGCATCTGCCCAAACTGCCAAAACCTAGTTCAATGACCGTGGGATTACTGTGCTGGATTGGCCAGCAAACTCGCCTCACCTGAACCTCATAGTGTGTTTGAGACCAAACATTGCAGAAGAGCTGAAGGCTGCAATTGATGCATCCTAGTCTTCCATAGCACTTCAGCAATACAACAGGCTAATAGCACCCATGCCATGCTGCATTGAGGCAGTAACTCATGCAAAAAGGGGCCCAAACCAAGTACTGAGTACATATGCATGATTATACTTTTCAGAGGGCTGACATCTCAGTATTTCAAAACTATAACAAATAAAGCTTGAAAGATCTCACTTCCCATGAAATGAGTCTAGGGCAGGTATTCAATTACATTTTGCGCTATGTGCAGGGAATCTTGTTTAGGATTCGCTGCACATTTATTATTTATTATTAACAGTTTCTTATATAGCGCAGCATATTCTGTAGCGATTTACAATGGTAGACAGTGATAAAACAAACTGGGTAACAACAGACAGACTTGGAGGTAGGAGGGCCCTGCTGCAAGCTTACAAGGGAAACACAAGGACAGGCACCAGTAATAGCATAGCAGTCCCACCAAGTTACAAGTCCAGAAGGGAAGCTATATAATACAGAAGTGCCTCAGAGGGATACATTTACATTCAAAGGGTTCCGTAGGGCTGGAGCATTCGCTGCCAGCTCTCCCTCTCACCCTATTCAACGCCTATGGGGCACGCTGACCCTGACTGTGATTTCTAACCTCCGCAGGGAACTATCGGCGAACAGTGAACACTGAATAGGGTGAATCACATTTTCAGTGTAATAGATTCACCACAGATAGTGAAAAAAGCCAGATTTGCTGGGAAAAAAACAGTGAATCGGGAGCTTTGAATACTGTCCTATATATTAGTTTCACCATTTAGGATGGAATTACTGAAATGAACTTTTGCGCAATTTTCTAATTTTTTCGAGTTTCACCTGTACACACTACAGAATATTATTAATTTTCCTTAATTAGACTTCTAAACAAAAATGTATTCCAGTCAGTCAATGACAAATGAACAATCAAACTGTTCCAATCATTAGTAGGAAAGATGCATAAGGTCATTAAGAAATTATTGTTCCATCCCCTCTCCCTTTCCAGATAAAGTTTTGTTTTGCAGCCCAATCACAAGTTTACATGCTACTAGTTCCTCCTTTCAATGTGGACACAACAGTGTTCCTAGATTGCTTAAAGGGATTCCCTAAATGTATTCCAGTTCAGTGAATTGAGACCAGTTTACTTTGACTACTAACCAATAACTGCACTGGAATTAATCATTTTCACACATGATTGAAAATGTATTTACTTTTGCATGATTAGGTATCATTAGGCGACTGATTAACTTCATCAAGCACTGGACAATGTCCAACGGCACAGAATTGCAGTCTGTGAGGAAAAAGCTAATTGGAGAAGGGGTATTTTCATGGTTTTCTGCACTGCACGGCGGCAGTAATCGAAATAAAGGAAATGACACTGTAATAGTGCAAATCTACGTTTCGGGCGGGTAGCCCTTGTCTTGATAAAGGGCTACCCGCCCGAAACGTCGATTTGCACCATTACAGTGTAATTTCCTTTATCTATATATATATATATATATATATATATATATATATATCTATATCTATCTATCTATCTATCTATATATATAACTGTTTTTTAACAGTTTGATTTTTTTGTATCACAGGAGCGCCTCGTTGCCTAGGCAACCCACACCAGAAGCGGCACCCAGAACGAGGCTTGGACTCCCTGTGCGCTCCGCAGCGCGAGGCTGATGACATCAGAAGAAGAAGCTGCAGCTTCAACTATGGTGTCCGGGCCGGCAGAGTGCAGTGATGGCGACAGGTGAGACAGTCAGCAGGGGAGCTCGCAGGTGAGAGTTGTTGTGGGCTGATGAGGTGGGGGGCGGGTTTTCTCTGCTTGGTTTGTGTATTTATATGTTCACTTGCACTGTGTGGATTGTTCCCTGAGGACGGGCTGTGCCCGAAACATGTTGGAGCCACAATAAATTTTTTCTTTGCTTCACTAAATCCGAGAGTGCCGCCTACATCCATCCCAGCATCTACAAGAGCTTACTAAAGCTACAAGGAAGGCACCGGGTCATACTAAAAGACATCCATAGGAGTGCCGGGCACTTGGAATGAGATATATATATATATATATATATATATATATATATATATATATATATATATATATACATACACACACATACACACACTCATGTGATGTGCTGGCACTCGCTTGCTCATGTGTCAACCACCGTGGTGCTGGTAACCGTATTCATACATCCTTCCAAGAAACCGCACACATTGGATTTCATATATCTTCCAATAATTTAGTCAGATGCCATGTCTTGTTAGCAACGTTTCGGGAACTTTTATTTTCCCGTCCTCAGGCTTCAGTTACAGTTACAGGTAACTGAAGCCCGAGAACAGGAAAATAAAAGTTCCCGAAACGTTGCTAGCAAGACATGGCATCTGACTAAATTATTGGAAGATATATGAAATCCAATGTGTGCGGTATCTCCGGGTAGGCACTAATGGTTTGTTAGATTAATGATGTTTATGTTGTTTTGTTCTCAGTTTTGGACAAAAGTTTTTTACACACATCCTTCTATGTGAAAAACTAGAATTCTAACAACCCATTGCTATCGAGATTCTCATGCCATGGAAATACTGTTTAATCCAGTGGTTCCCAAACTGTGTGCCGTGGCTCCCTGGGGTGCCTCGGGACACTTGCAGGGGTGCCTCGGGTTGGTCGTCCAGGACCAATTCAAATTGTTTATGATCAATTATTTCTGGACAAAACCAGTGCTGGTGGCTGCCAATCATAAAATGTGTACAATCAGAACCAAATCCTGCCCTTTACCACATAACTGAACCTAAGAAGCACATATAAACACAATCTACTTAATTTGATATATATTTTTGGGGGCCTAGGGGTGCCTTGGAAAAATTCTGATACTCTAGGGTGCCGTGATTAGAAAAAGATTGGGAACCCCTGGTAATCTGTTGTGGAATACATAATTTGCTTCATGCAAGATAACCCCCACTTGTGTGTATACTGTTACTATATTTTGAGTTACAGTACAGATGGAGCCCCTCATCCTTGGCAAGCGTCGGCGGACAGTGGCTACACTGAACTGGGACGCAGTCTCTCAACGCTTTAGGGAGATGGGCAGGGTAAAGGGGGACGGGGGGGGGGGTTCGGGGCAGGCTCCATCTGTATATATAAAAAAAAATTAAAATGTTTTTGGAAATTTTCTATCATTGTATATATTGTTGTTTTGAACTATACATACTGTATGATAATAATTTACCGTTTGATCAACCTTGTATATTATATGTATCTATACTTTTTATTGTACCTTATCTCAACAAAATACATTTTGAGAAAAAACTAAAAATAATAATTATATATATATATATATATATATATATATATATATATATATATATATATAGACATAGGTGATAGTGGCACACACTCGGGTTTTCACAAAAAGCAGTCAGACTACAGCTGTAGTCTGACTGCTTTTTGTGAAAACCCGAGTGTGTGCCACTATCACCTATGTCTATCTACCCTTCTGTGTGAGCACCCCGGTCGTCTTCTTACTGTATATGGAGTGCCGTTCAAAGTATATCTATATATATATATATTCATATTCCATTTAATGGACATGTAGGTAGATGTACACAGATTCTCAAAATTTTAAGTGGTACAAATATGAAGCTTTTGTAACTAGCTTTTACCAATGTAAAGTACATATCCTGGGTAAAGACGGATTCAGTATTGAATCCCAGCGGTCGGGATCCCGGCGTTCAGAATCCCGACGCCGGAATCCCGACAGCCGAAATGCCGACAAGGGGGGGACGTGGATCGCCCCCCCTTGCGGGCTCGCTGCGCTCGCCACACAGCGGGCCCGGTGCCTCGCTACGCTCGGCACACTAATTTATTCTCCCTCCATGGGTGGGAGAAAGTGTCGGCATTTCGGCGGTCGGGATTCCGGCGTCGGGATTCTGAACGCCGGGATTGTAACTGCATCCCGTAAAGACACATGATAACCAAACACCATATACGTAAACTTTTGGTCATCATTTCTAGGATGACACAATGCCACACAGTCTGTTTATGTTCATTTAATTTACAACAAATCAGGGGTTGGTCACTCACACCTAATTTTCAGTTTTCTGTACTTACCAGTGGTGGCATGTGACCTCTGTGCATCTGGCCTGTAGTAAGCTGCTGCTGTGCCGACGGCATACTGCCTACATTGAACGTTTCTGGGCCACTTGATCCTGAGCGTATAATGGCAGGTAGGGCGACAGTACCATGCTCAAGCTTACCGGGCCGAGTGACCTGTTGCTGCTGAAGGATGGTGGATCTAGGGGACAGAAATGTGGTTATAATTACATCAAGTGTTCATAAACAAAAGGGTAACAACTTCCATATAGTTAAGTAGATTTGTTTTGGTGGACAACCATGTAGTTATAGAAGCCCAAAATAATAGTACAAAGATGGCTTTTTTAACACGAGTACCTTCTCTATTAGAGAACATAAAATACTCACTTTTTTGGTGAAACAGACTCTTCTAACATGGTGGATTCTTCATCTCCTTCTAGTCCAAAGCGGTCCTTACTCTGTTTCTAGAAGTAGAAGTTCCCAAGTATCACAATCAGAATTCAAAGAATGGTTAAATTCTCCAAATTAAACTATGGCCAAAAATCAACCTTTTTTTATACTACATAATGAAATGCTCTTGTCTATACAACATCAGCCATAACACTAAAACCATCTGCCTAATAACATGTAGGACCCCCTCCTGTCACCCAAAAAAGCTCTGTTATGTGGCATTGCCCAGATGTTATCTTCTCATTGTGCATCTTGGGGTCATCTCTTCTCCAAAATGTAAACAAGACGTAGGCCCCCAGACATCCACATGATATAGAAGAAATATCAGATTGTTACCTGATAATATGCTTTCCTCTACTCCTCCATGGCAGCCAATCACTGGGTTCCTCCCCATTTGGCAGTACTTTGGGAAAGGAAAAAAATACCTCTCGTCCATATAAGCCACATCCTCCTTATCTTAAATTTCTCAGCTTTAATACAAAACACAGGTCATTACAATAATTAGCAATCACAGGGTAGGGAATATATGCTGCCATGGAGGAGTAGAGGAAAGCATATTATCAGGTAACAATCTGATATTTCCTCTACCTCCCCATGGCAGCCAATCACTGGGTAATATCCCAGCAGTATATGATAATGGGAGGGAAATACAAACCAGAACTTAAAAAACCATAGAACTCGGCCTTTCGCCCTTCAAAGGAAAAAAGAAAAAAAGGCAATTTTTTTTTCTCCCGGACTTCATTGCTCAGAGGACTGCTGCGCTGAGCACCTTCCTCCCAAATTTAGCATCTGCCGAGGACCAGACGTCCACTCTGTAATGCTTGGAGAAAGTATGTGCTGAGGCCCATCCTGCCGCTTTACATAAATCTTCTATTAAAGCAGATCCTCTCTCTGTCCACGATGTTGCTATGGCCCTTGTTGAATGGGCTCTCAGTCCCTGCGGTATCTCTTGCCCTTTGACTTCATAGGCCTTTTGAATACAACTTTGATCCACCTCACAATCGTATCCTTGGTGGCTCTTTGTCCTGTCGTACTTCCTTCAGTAAGTATGAACAAGTTTTTCGCCTTATGGCACGCTTCTGATCTTTGCAAGTATATTTTCAATGCTCTAACCAAATCAAGTTTGTTTAGCTTCTCTTCCTTCGCAATACTCGGCTTTGCGCATAGAGCAGGAAAAATAATCTCCCGGTTGATATGGAAATCAGAAACCATCTTGGGCAAAAAGAGCGGGTTGGTTTGTAGTACTACTTTATCGTCAAAAAAATTCATATATGGTTCCTCCGCCCATAGCGCCTGTATTCTGATATTCTTCTCGCCGACGTAATTGCGACTACTAATTGCTACACTTTCCAAGACAGGATTTTCATCAGTATCTCTTGTAAAGGCTCAAACGGGGACTCAGAGCGAATAGGACCAGGTTAAGATCTCATAGCATCAAATGTTGGCGGAACCTAGGTCTGATTTTACCTGTTGCCTGGATAAATCTTCTTATGTATTTATTGTTAGCTATGTCCACATCCATCATAGCTCCTAATGCTGCAATTTGAACTTTTAGAGAACTAGTAGCCAGGCCCCTTTCCAAGCCTGATTGCAAAAACGCCAGTATTGATTAAATATTCTGTAGAGGGCTAGAATTCTCTTCATACCATATCCCGAATTTATTCCAAACCTTATAATAAGTGTTAGATGTAGACTGTTTCCTAGCTTTCAAAAGCCTTGCTATGACTGCATCTGAGAAGCCCTTACTTCTTAATGATTTGGATTCAGCAACCACGCCTTCAAATGCCATGACGGTGGTTGCGCTTTACTTACTTGGCCCTGTGGCAACAGGTCTATCCTGTCCAGCAACTTTACTGGCCCGTCCTCTGCCAATTGTATCAACTTCGTGAACCAGGCCCTGCATGGCCAGAAAGGAAGTACCGCTATTACCCGTGCTTGTTCCCTCTGTATTTTCCTCAAAATCCTGGGAATCACTGGGAAAGGCGGAAACATATAGGCCAGTTCCATGTCCCATCTGGCCATCAGCGCATCTGTCTAAGCGGCTTGCGGGTCCCTGAATCTTGAATAAAACACGAGCACTTGCCTGTGGACTGCTGTTGCCATAAGGTCTACCTGAGGCCGACCCCATTTCTTTAGCAGAGACAGAAACACCTTGTTTAGTTGCCATTCCCCTGGCCAACACATAATTCTGCTTAAATGGCCTGCTAGAAGATTTTCTTTTCCTGCTAGGTAGACCGTTAATATGCTTTCCACTCTTGGTTCCACCCACCTGAGCAATTCCGCCACTTCCTTCATCATTGCCATACTTCTGGTCCCCACTTGACGGTTGATGTATGACACTACCGACTGGTTGTCGGTTCTGACTATCAATTCCTTGTTCGTTAGCCTGTGCTGGAAGTATCGGCATGCCAACACTACAGCCCGCATAGTCTCTCAGATTTGAGTGCTTCCTGCTCCAATAATCCGACCATTCTACTTGAACCTTATCTGGCTCGCATACCGCTCCCCAGCTGGAACTGCTGGCGTCGGTTGTGATGGTCACCTGACTGATAGGTGCTGACGATCTGCCTTCTCTTAGCCTGTCGCTGTCCTGCCACCACTGCAGGTCTCTTTTTGCCAACCTTGACAATATGATCCTTTGAGATAGGAAACAATTCTGCAGCTTCCTTGAGTGGAACCTGGCCCATGGAAACATCTCCAGGGCGGCTGCCATAAGACACAGCATCTCCATGCATTGCCCTGCCGGCACTAACATCTTTCTGTCCATCAAGGCTGCTTTCTCCAACACTTTTTGCCTTCTCTCTGTGTCAGCGCTACTCTCATCTTGTGAGAGTCTATGACTGCTCCGAGATACTTTATGGTCTTGGTCGGCTTTAGCTGACTCTTCTTGTGGTTGACCAACCAGCCATGACGTTTCAGACACTCCATCGCAAATTCTGTGTGTTGTTTTGCTTTTGACTCTGTGTCCTCCACAATCAAAAGTCGAGATAAGGCCATATTGCCAGTCACTCTCGTCTCAGTTTCGCGATTATTACTACCAAAATTTTTGAGAATGTTCTGGGGGACGAGCAGAGACCACAGGGGAGTGCTACAAACGGATAATCTATCCCGCCTATTGATCTTAGGAACTTTTGATTATCCCTATAGATTGTAATCTTGCAGCAGGGCCCTCCTACCTCCAAGTCTCTCTGTTGTTACCCAGTTTGTCTTATCACTGTCTACTATTGTAAAGCGCAACAGAATCTGCTGCGCTATATAAGAAACTGTAAATAAATAAATAAATTACCTATAAAAATAGGTACGTGTAGGTATTAGTCCTTTAAATCTATTGAGGTCATGAATGCGTCCTTGCTGATGTCAGGCAAGATTGATTTTATCGATTCCATTTTGAAGGGTTTCACCTCAATGAACCTGTTCAGCCTTCTGAGGTCTAGAATTGTACGAAACCCTCCTGACTCCTTTTTTACTATGAAGAATCTTGAATACCAACCTGTCCCTCTTTGGTTTCCTTGCACCCTTACTACTACTCCTCTTTGTCTCTCCACCAGACTGGATAGCAGAGCACACTTTCTTCTATGTTGCTGGGGACTTGTGATTCTGTAAAAAAAGTCCCCGGTCTTTTTAAAAATTCTATCTGTAACCGGAATGTATCACCTATAACACCCATCTGTCTTTAGTAGTTTCTTCCTAGGCACGGTAATACTGCAACAACCTGGCCCCTACACAGACTAATCTGGCATCATTGGTGCTCTCTTTTTGAGGGGAATCTTCCTTCTCTGCCCCTTTGGGACCGAAAATTCCCCCTTGACCAAGAACATCTCCTATATCCTCTTCCAGGTCTAAAAGCTCTGGCCTCCTTAAAGTCCTGAACTTGATACCTGAAAGGCCTTGACGATAAAGCTCTTTTTGTTGGTTTCTCCTGGGGCAGCCACACAGATTTTCCACCTGATATCTTAGATATAATATCATCCAGCTGTTTGCCAAATAGGTAACTTCCCTGGAAGGGCAAAGACATGAGTTTATTTTTAGACTGTATATCCACCACCCACGGCTTCAGCCATAGGGCCCTCCTTACTACAGCTGCTGAAGCCGTAGATCTGGCCACCAGCTTTACTGCATCCACCGATGCCTCGCATAGAAACTCTACCGCTAGCTGTATGTCCTGTATTGATTTGATCAGATCCGACCTGCATATACCATCCAACATGTCCCCTTCCAACTGCTGGCACCAGCTCCTGAGCACCCTGGATGTCACCGCCATGGCTGCTGCTGGTTTTAGTGCCGCCCCCCTGACCAGGTGTTGTTTCCTAAGGCCCAGTTCCATACGCCTCTCCATGGGGTCCTTGAACACATTTGCTTCCTCGAGTGGTAATGTCGTCTTTCTAGATATGCGTGCTATCCTTTTTTCTTTTTATCTTGGAACAGGAGATCCTGTAAATGAAGATCCTCCTGCTTATCTTAAATTTTTAAAGATCTATGTATTAAATACAGCAAATTCTCCACCATTACTGGATTACAGTCTGTGTCCGATTTGTCCTGCATTGGATCATCTGGGTCCACCTCTTGGTACCCCATTGATGGCCCCTCAGCTGGATCCGCCTGCGAGTCATCAGAATCAGACATTACTGCATGTCTTTTCCTTGCAGCCAGTTTGACCAAATCCTCCTTGGTCACAAAAGTATCTGCCAAAGCAGACTTTAACATCTCCACCAGCCCTGTAATTTGACTAGGAGGCAGTTGCTGGGGAACTTTGCACGCTTCACAAACATTTCCTGTGTAACCTTCAGTAAGCTTTTTGTCACACATAGAGCATTTTGACACTTGAATCCTCCTGTGCTTGGCCTTACTTGCCTCAGACCTAATACACATACACAAAAGATACTAAGTACCGCAAAAAACACTAGTCCTTAATATCTGCTCCACAGGCTTACCCCGACTTTTTGGCACTATGCCACTTATCCTCCTCCATGGTATCGGCGGGCGCTATCCACAAAAGTTATATAGACTTGTCCTGCCTACAATACAGCATTCTATTACATTTTACATCATGAGCCATGGAAGCCATAAAGAACACCCAAAATCCAACTAAGTTGGTCCTACCAGCCACCTGAGTCCGGCCGAGTCAGCGTGCGCTCTGTTGCTTCTGCTGCTCTCCTCTTCTCCTGGCCGCCGCATCACAGGCACTTCCGCCTTTACGCTGACGATAGGAGGCGTCACTGACTTGCGCCTGGAGACGCTGCACCCGCCAATTACGTTGTCTCCTTTCCCTGCAGATGAACAGAGTCCAGGCTGCCGCACGCGTGCCACGCCGCCGCTCAGCCATCCTGATGGCATCCGGCACCTGGGCTGAAGGTGGGGGGCACCTCCCCATCCCCGCCTGACACCAGGTATCTCGGCGGGGTAATTTTACAACACTTCACAGGGTAAGCCTCCATACTGCCCACTTTAGGAAAGGAAAAAAAAAGACACTGAGCTAAGGAGGATGTGGCTTATATGGACGAGAGGAGGTCTTTTTTTCCTTTCCCAAAGTACTGCCCAAATGGGGAGGAACCCAGTGATTGGCTGCCATGGGGAGGTAGAGGAAAATGTTATTTAGCTAACCAGGTCCCCTTCTTCTATTGCTCCTTAGTCCAGTTCAGACGCTCACATGCCCCTTTCAGGCGCTTTTTTCTATTGGACAGTGGTCAGCATGGGTACACTGAATGGCCTGTAGCTATGCAACCTCTTACATAGCAAGCGCTGATTAAGTGTGTGTTCGGACCTGTATCATAGCCTTAACGATCAGCAATTTAGGATACAGTAGCTTTCAGGTAAGCCAATCACCATTTCACCTGTTGGCCTTCCTTGGACCACTTTTGGTAGGTACTAACCACGGCATACCAAGAATACTCCACTAGACCTGCTATTTAGGAGATGGCCATCACACTTTTCAGATTCTAACGCTTGCTTATTTTTCGACTTCCAATACATCAACTTCAAGAACGGACTGCTCACTTGTTGCCTAATATATCCCACTACTTTACAGAAATCCTTGTAAGGAGATCATCACCTCTCAGTGGTTATAAAGTTACGTTTGATGGGTGTATATAAAATGTAGAACTTGGATGAATGTACTGCCAGGAAGAAATTTCAGACAGCTGATATGAAGACATATTATTCATATTCAAATCTACACACTGAGCAACAGAATTCTCTACTGTACCCTATTATACAAACATCTGATTTTTCTGCCGCAACAATGATTATTTCCTCCAGGTCTCAATGCTTATTAAGCCCCAAACTCTGTTCTTATAATTCATTCCAAAAGGGACAAAATGCTGGGTCCCTGGAATTAACTCTTAATTTATGAATGCCGTAACCTGTGGGGAAACACTGTTCTTTTCAATTACTAGTCCAACACAGGGGGCGGCAGCCATAAATGAAGAGAGAAATTCCAAAGAGAGCATTTTTTATCCTGAAATGGGTCAGTAGGGAAGTATGGGAACAGAACAATTATGCTATAGCATATTTCAGCATGACATCATTGGAACGGTTTTTACACAAACAAAGAAAAAACCCCAGAGACAGTAAGTTCCAATCATGTGGTAACTAGGGAATCAATATAAGAATTATTTAAAAATGGTATTATTAAAACTCAACAGAATTCTTTATTTTAGCAAAATATTTTTAGAAATACCATGATACAATATATTATTCTTAAAAGACAGACACTTGTAAAAACACACTTTCCTAATGATTCTGTTTGTAAACATATTTCGATAAAATAAAAAAAATCTGGTGATTACGGATATTCTATTTAAAATGGGAGTGTGAGATTTTACAACATTTCTACTACTGAGTACTAGTACTCCACAGTATAGGAACACTCTATCCATTGTTGCTTTTACTGACTATTAACACACAAGATGTCCCTGATCACACAATTAATAGCATGTGCTGTTTACTAACATTATTAGTTACAATAAAAGTGGCTTTACCTTCTTAAGGATGATGTCAATGTATCCAGCTATGAGCTGGGAAATCTGTTCTCCTTCTGTGGTTTGCACAGAATAATAACTCTCCTGATACTCTCCAAAATCCTGATAGGTAAAAGAGAAACTAGGCTTCACACATGGCATACAACTGGAGACACGTAAAAGATGATATGAATAAGAAAACTAGCAGATTAAAACTTCCCCCAGTATGTTCCATGATCTGGGACAAATAGTTATAGGGAGATGTTACATAAGTGTAAGGAACCGTGGCGATAGTTGATGGAAAGCGATGGACACATTGAACAGTGGACAATCTAGCCCAGTAATGGAGAACCTTGGCACTCCAGCTGTTTAACTACACAACCCAGCATGCCCTGCAACAGTTTTTGTATTTGGTCATGCTAAAACTGTTGCAGAGCATGCTGGGGTGTGTAGTTCAACTACAGCTGGAGTGCCAACTATCTAAAGACTTCTTCAATTGCTTGACACACAGAACTGGTAAAAGTGCACACTGTAATCTGATGAAATAAAGTACTATGGATAAGCGCACATTTTACTAAAGAGATAAATCCATGTCTACACTGTTATTTCTGGAAACCTACCTTCAGCAATGCCAAAAGCATTAATCAGATGCAAAATAAAAATAAAAATGCAAAGCTGTGGAGGGGAGTACATGACCCATTCTCTACCATTAATGTCACCAATGATGGCACTGGCCCACCATATAGCATCTTTAATCTCTGCTGCTTATTTTATGCAAAGCAGTGTGCACAAATATAAAGCCTACAAGTGTTTATTATCCTACATTAAGGAACAACCCTTGTCTGAAAATCTGCACATAATGTTCACCATCCAGTGTGACCAGTCCATTCTCCCACTGACGTTCTCTTTCTCCTGACTCATCTGGACCTTCAATCTTTGGGATACCGGCATTATTCCTAATCGTTCCAGTTTAAAAGTAGAATAACATGCCAAATAGGGAGACTTGAGCCCTTGAAATTATAGGGCAACCTAGGACAATTGCTGTTCCAGAGGTACTGGAGTTGCTAGCCCAAAGGTAGACAACTCCAGTCCTCGAGAGCAACCACCAGTTCATGTTTTACAGCTCACCTCGCAGGTACACAGGTGCACTCTTTACTGACTGACATTTTAAAAGATCCACAGGTGGAGCTAATTACTTCAATTGTGATTCTGTGAGGAGACATGGAAAACCTTAACTGTTGGTAGCTCTCGAGGACTGGAGTTGGCTACCCCTGAACTAGCCCATTTTACTAATTTTTTTGGTCCATGGATCCCTACTACCAGTAACTGGTATTAATGTCAACATTTAATAAGAAAGACCAAGTAATACATGTCACAAGTATCATGGGTAGAGGTGTATATACCAGAGTAAAGCTTTTTGGAGAGGCAGCCCAGCGTTTAACTGTTGTCAGAGGCCATTCTTGGACAACATCCTTTGTTTTCTCATCAACCCTCATTACCGAATCCTTAGTGATGCCAAGGAGACGTGGTACAAGTTTGTTCTTACCCTTCATTTTCTCCTGTAATGTCAGAGGGGGAGAAACTATTTAACAACAACAAATCAAAATGTACAGTAGGGGAGCTGGGTTAAATATTTGTTTAATCACACATTTGATACAATATATTAACAAATATAATCACAGAATAGCGTGTGCTTGGTTAACAGAAAGAGCCAAACCCTATTCATTTACCACACTCGATTACCGATACCTTGCTGCAAAACCGTGATCTAGATACCTCCAGAACATCAGTGAAATGCTACTTTATAATCCTATGGCTAGCAAGTGGCCTTAAGCAACGAGGAACCAGGTCCTGGGATCTAAATAATAATTATCGCTCAATAGAAGCTGCAGTGGGCAAACCAAGGTTTCAGGGCTGCATTATACAGATTTGCTGAATCGTGATTTGTGAGGTCAGCGGAAAATGCAGACAGAAAATGTGCAGTGAGCTGACCGGAGGGAAAGTGTCTAGGTTAAACAATCAAATCTTAACGAGGATGATAATTAGGTAAGAAAGCACCGGAGGAGATGAAAGATGGGAGAAAGAAGAAAAGGCATGAGACGGAAAGAATGTGCTGTGAAATCTGATTTAGTACCTTCGTAACTACAATCAAACACATTTACTGTAAGAAATACAGTCTCTGCTTTCACATGTAGCTATAGAAAACATTATAAAACCAACATATACTGTATAGTAATAGCAAAATAATAGTATGAAGAGAACAGTAGCAACACTGTACTAGGGGGGAGTATATGTATATAGTATATGCACACACAAATTATAAATATAAATATATATATATACAGTATATATATATATATAGTATGAAGAGAACAGTAGCAACACTGTACTAGGGGGGAGTATATGTATATAGTATATGCACACACAAATTATAATATATATATATATATATATATATATATATATATATATATATATATATATATATATATATATATATACACACAGGTCGAGTATCCCGTATCCGAATATCCGTTATCCGAATTATTCCGAAATACGGACATTCCAGAAAGTAAAAAATTTTTTTTTTTTTGCTAAAAACTCACTGGGGACATTTGTAACAGCATCACTGGAGACATGATATGTAACTGGCACTATATATGTGCAAGACAATGATTGCTTGGCATTCAAATTCAATATCTGAGATAGTACACAAATTTTGTTTCATGTTTTGAAACCTTGTTTTTTGAACAAATAAAATATATTTGTGTGTATTTTATGTGGTAATAAAATATATTTGTGTGTATATTATGTGTTTATACAGCATAAATGCAAGATACTTCAAAATACATCATTGAAATATTAAAATATTCCGAAATACGGAATAATCCGTTATCCAAAATTCTCCTGGTCCCGAGCATTATGGATACGGGATACTCAACCTGTATATATAAGAATGGGATACCCCTTCAATGCGCTAATGACTATATGTTACGGCAGCAACTCAATTTGTCCTCCCTGTTAGTGGAGGAAAGAAAGAGAAATGGAGAAAAATGGAAAAAGAGTGCGCCACTGATAAATACCACCACAACCACTGTAATAATTTACAGAGTCATAAAATTTAGTACATTTTAATACAAAATCACATAAAAACAATTGGTAAAAGATTTTGTCTTGCAATTCATCAATTTCATATGACGGAAGTGTCTTGTTAGATTTCACATAAGACAGAAAACACCCAACGCGTTTCGTCTACAAGTGACTTCCTCAGGGGTAACAGTTCAATATGCAGATCTTTTAGCACTGGATGCGCAATTAGCGTATACCAGTGTCCTATCGATATTACAAGTACGGGGATCCCCAGTGGATCCTATTGGAATGTGCACAATAAGCAGTATCCAAATGGAATCAAAATTTTCTAAAAAAAAAATCAGGTAATCCGGCAGGAACAAGAGCAGGCAAAATTTTCCCAGACGCCTTTAGTGTAGTGAGCAGGATACCAGTCTGTCATCCACTGCCGATATATATATATATATATATATATATATATATATATATATATATATATATATATATATATATATATAGCTTGAGTAAATCACGGCACTCCAAGGAATTTTCAAAGGAATATATTTGAAGAAAAACACACCAACGTTTCGGAGCGGTTATGCCACTTTGTCAAGGTGAAAAACCTTGACAAAGGGGCATAACAGCTCCGAAACGTTGGTGTGTTTTTCTTCAAATATATTCCTTTGAAAATTCCTTGGAGTGCCGTGATTTACTCAAAAGCTGCACATTTGTCCTCAAGGGCACCGGGGTACCGTGACCACCGTCAGGAGAGTGCCAGGCCGCCATCCCCCATATATATATATATATATATATATATATATATATATATATATATATATATATATACACACACACACACACACACATACACACCTGTATTAAGGTAGTCATCTTTAGTAGGTGCTGAATATTTGTTTATGTTTGTGCTTTTTTACCATGGTAGTTTTACCAATATAAGTAAGTATAAGTTTTACCAATATAAGTGCAAGGCAGAGAAATACAAATGTGTTTTCCTCAAGAAATCTATGCATACTAATAACTATACGTACACAATACTGCTTTATAATGGTGTACTATTAAGGTTAGACTTTAAGATTACATGATTAGTGCACATTAATAAACTTTACATCATTTACTTTGAAATACTCTCTCAATGTTATAGAACAAAATACTAGATGGCTAATGTTCATATGCATGAATTGGAAATACCTGTAAAGGTGGAAATACCTGTAAAGGTGCCCATACACGGTGCGATGATCGCACCCGTTATGGGCTGGATCGCATCACAATGCATGCAATGCGATCAGAAGGCAGTACAAAAAGTATGGGCACCTTTAGAAGTTGTCCTTCTCATGTGATCAATTTCAAACAATTATCAAAGGCTCCTCTCAGCGGGTCAATGACTACAAGACAATTAAGTTCAGTGTTTATTTTTCTATTTTTCTTAAGCTATCTTCTCAGGGGATCCTCTTAAAAGATTCAATTGATGTGCATATTAAATAAATACTGTTCATTTGTGTCTAATAAAAAATTTCTGATTTAAAAGGATACACATTTTTAATTTTATACTAAATACTGTATACAGTATTTTCAATGTCCATACAGAACATTGAAATACTGTGACAAACTCTACCCTGCTGGAGTACTCAGTACATTAATAACCCCTTTTACACCACTGCTTATTAAAAGAGTTAACATGGGTCATTACTAGTGTGAAAGCTGTCTCACAGATGCTTATGTTCCTGGAAAAAGTGCAAATAGAGCCAACACATCAATAGTCTTATGCCCAGGCACTAAAACACCTAATGGATGCACTTCACTAAAGTTAGCAGGTCATATCTAGGTCTTCCAAACTATAATCACTTCAACATGTGCTCTTGCCACCTCTCAACTGACTCACTGACCCAAGCCAAAATATAAGATAAGCCTAAAGAAGACCCCTGAATTGTGTCTGTTACTCATCCCAAAAATAAAAGGCGGCAGCCCGCTAAATGTTCTGAATACTAAAAGGTGCACATACTGTACACAGGACTGATTTGGCGTGTTTTCACCTGATTCTAAATATTGCGGACGTTGGATCAGGCAAAAAGAGGCCAAACTGGACCTGTGTTAACATCCGATCTGCAGTCCCATGTGCATCAGAATGGAGACGGAGACCATATGTGCTGCACGTATGATCTTTGACTTGGCCCCGTTCCCTGCAGTAGGGAACAGGGATCGCATTTGATATGCAGAAGGCCCACGGGCGGGTCAAGGGGATTGGATACCAAGACACTGCTCAGAGAAGTTGGAGCGGTGTATAGCCACCTTAAGAGTTTGATGAAAGGCTTTAATGAATTCCTCTCCTCCCTGAATTTTATTGCAATCCTTGTATAGCATGGCATATCTTCAGGATTATAACCTCTAGCAACCTCATCTTCCTTCTGGGCAGGAATGGCAGGAGTCTGATACCTCCAAGGTTTCATCATGGTGGCACAATCCATGATTATTTTAAGCAAGATTTAACATTATCCAGACTTTACATTGACCTTGCTATGCATTGTGCTCAAGCCAACTTCTCTGGCACTGCAGAAAAGAGGAAAATTCCCTGCTCAACCACCTGGGAAATGCTGCAACCCATGTAAGCTTTGCAATAGTCTAATCCAAGAAACTTCACCAGACAGCCTCTGATGACTCATATGATACTACAAACGTCAGGTGTGGACACTAGCCCTTAAATGTCTTGTATATGGAGCTAAACCCTTACTATGCAGTAGGTAATTTGGAGTGACACTTACGATATAGAAAAAAAAACATTACGGATGTCTGTTCTGAAGGCTTAAACTAGGATGTATGGTCACCTTCTGACCTATATGACTGTATGATCAGGTATGTAAGGAAAGAAAAAAAAAATGGATGACAGTTGCCGTACACAAACCCAAGAAAATTTACAACTGAAAAAACACAGGCCAGAGAAAAGCAACAAAGGACCAGACTGTACCATACAGCTGCCATGCAGATAGAGCTAGTAGAAGTGGTGAAAGTTCTGCTGCTGTAGGTTTTGGTGTGCTTGCTTCAGTGAGGGAAGCCAGCAAGGAAGATGTGCTGTTACAGAATGGTGCCCAGTGGCCCGACACTAAGAGGATGGCTACAATAAATGCCACCCTCTCAGTTTCACTGTGCCTAGTGAGGTACTACCTTGATTGGCAAAAGTAACACAGAATACTGCAGCGGTTTGTACCTAAAGAGTAACCTATAGCGAAACTTGAAAAATAAATATGCTCAGTTGTGAGATATTCATATGTCAGATCATTCCCCTCTGAAATAGCACTACATTTAATTAGCCATAAATCCAAATCAAGGATTAAAGGCAAAGGCTCAAGAGTCAATGTAGCGGATCTCCATAGCGCAGATGAACCAGAAAAAGGTATACTACACACTCCTAATAAGTGAGAATCTCATACATCACAAATATATATTTTACTTTGTTCAATATTCTATTACTGATGTTTGCTGGATTTATTACAAGTTTGTTACATTTTTGGTTACAATCCTATACCTCCTCAAGTTTGTCAGTTCTCTAATTATAATAATGTATTCATTTATATTAGGGTTATAATATAAATCACTTCTCTAATTATATGAGAGCATCAGTTATGTGTTTTCTACATACGGACTGAGAGCTGTACCTTGGCGGCAATTAGGGAAAACTAAAATTTTACATGTTATACGGATTACTTATTGTATTAGACCCACTATATGTAATTTCCATAGCTCCTCTCCAATACGAACCTTCTAGCCTCTGTTCTCAATTGATAGATCATCCTACTCTTTCATATTTAACATTGCTATCATGTAGCACAAATCTGTACATGTCACCTTGAGGAGATTAGAGGGGAGTTCAGTTTCAGGATGCGGGCTGTGGCTACAGCTCCTGTCCTTTCTTCTGTTGGTTAGGTAAATTCGAAAATGAAGTCGTTAGAAGCAATGCATCTTTCTCAGCTGATGCACAGATATTTTACACCTACTTTTTCTTACCTTCTTTTGCAAGACAGACACTATCTATCTATCGATCTAGATATTCATACTTCAACACACACACACACACACACACACACACACACACACACACAGTCCGGTCCATAAATATTGGGACATGGACACCAATCTCATATTTTGGACTCTATACACCACAACAATGGATTTGAAATGAAACAAACAATATGTACTTTAACCAGACTTTCATTTGAGGGTATTTACATCCAAATCAAGTGAAAGGTGTAGGAATTACAATGGAATGGAATTACAATGGTTTTCTATATGGTTTTCTATATGTGTCTCCCACTTTTTAATGATCCGAAAGTAATGGGACAAACTAAACATTTCTAAATCAAACTTTCACAATACTTTGTTGCAAATCCTTTGCAGTCATTTACAGCCTGAAGTCTGGAACATAGACATCACCAGGCGCTGAGTTTCATCCCTGGTGATGCTCTGTCAGGCCTCTGCTGCAAATGTCTTCAGTTCCTGCTTGTTCTTGGGGCATTTTCCCTTCAGTTTTGTCTTTATCAAGTGAATTGCATGCTCAATCGGATTCAGGTCAGGTGATTGACTTGGCCATTGCATAACATTCCATTTATTTGCCTTAATGAACTCTGGTTGCTTTTGCAGTGTGCTTTGGGTCATTGTCTGCACTGTGAAGGGCCATCCAATGAGTTCTGAATCAAATGTGGGTGTGGTATAAGATCCCGACGGTCAGTATACCGACATCGGAATCACAGCTGCCAGTATTCCGACAAGGGGGATGAGTGCAAAAGAGCCCTTTGTAGGCTTGCTGCAATTGCCACAGGTTCTTTTCTTCCTCTATGGGGGTCGGGCCACAAAAAATATACAAGCATTTACAAAAAATACTAGACAAGTACTAAAAACACTTCTAAGCCTTCCCTGTCCTTACTTTATTTAAAGCCGGAGTGCTCTTTTTAGGTGGATATGGTAGTTCAGTAATGGGGGCAGTAATTGGTTTGCAGGTATAGGTTATGGGAGACTGCAAATTTCAGACTGCAGTATTAGATCAGCAATGGGATCCAGTGTTTAGTTTCTAATTTCAGGTCAGTAATGTGGGGCAGTACTTAGTTTGTAATTTCAGAAAAATAATGGGTCAGTGTTGATCAGTGTTTTGTAGTTCAGTATTTCCATAGCAGTGCTGCTGTAACAACAGTCATCACTGCCCTATTTAACAGGCCTGACCAGGGTCTCAAAAAACAAGAAAAGTGGCGCCAAACAATTAAAAATTAATAAATTTTAATATTATAAAATTACATATAAGAATTATAGTATAACAAGTAAAAACAAGTATGCAAAACAATATGTTGTGGGTGAAGGTGAAGGGTGAGGATGTATGCTACTGGGAGACAGGATGACAAGAAAAGACAGTTTCTGGGAGAGGGGGAGATGATGTTTGGGTCAATAAAATGTCAGCAAAAAGTAAAAGATCAGTAAGAAAGCAAAAATATAATCTCCAAATCATAGCCAATATTCACCCTGTTCCAGCTATATATAAATAAGATAACCAAGCACATATTTATATCACCCTTTATGTATATGTGGGACTGCACACTTTTGCTAATGACAGCCGCAGAACTTCTCACTCTCTAAGCTTGATGCAGCAGGAATGGAGATCTCACTATAGCCTGCTGATGCAAGAATTTCAGAGTTTCTGATTATAGTGCCGCTAACAGTAAGCCCCTTCATTGAGGTAAGCCCTACTAGTTACACCACTGGCGGCAGGTCCTACTTCCTGTAAGCTCTATTAAACTGAAACAGTGCAGCAGTGCTGCTACTGATCTCCATTAAGCAAGAAGAGTGCCAGAATTGCTGTGTATTTCTTCTGCATCACACATGTATAATAATATCATTTCTCATCTTCTATTTAAAATGTGTTAAGTATGGTAGGTACAAACAGTAGCTAATCCTGAAACGAATCATGAACTCCCAGATTGCAAAGACACCACCACAGGAGTTCGTAAAACAGACATCTGGTGATTGTAGGGTGGGTGGATTTTATTATGCATAGTGACTATATACATGAATATCAATATTCACTAAAGAAAAACAGATCTATATTGAGAACTTACCTTAACCAAAAAGAAAGAGACTCCATAAGTCCGTAAAGACCGTGCAAGCTTCACATATTTCACCTTGGCTTCAATTTCTGTCATTTCTCCACAGTTCTTATGATCCTGGTGACCGGAAAGTCAGACATTACAGAATGATACAAATGCCTGGCCCTGTCTTATAAAAAAACAAACTCATTGCCGCTATTATGTACAGACGCGCATATATATATATATATTTATATATCACCCCATTCGCGCCAAACCACCTCTCTTGGTGCACCAGGTCCCATGACACTCTACCTGCGTCAGACATCATGCTTCTTTTTTTCCAGAGAAAATGCCTATTAATGGCACTGCAATGCGACCAGGATGCACCAGAAGATTATATTGATTAATTTGATGTATGACACTTGTTTATCTGTGATTTTGTATACAAAATGCTAAGATGCAGCTGATTTTTCTATGCCAAGTGCCATTGTGCTTCAAAAACTAACTCAGCCGTGCACAGATATACACAAATATGGCTACATATTAAATGCATATGCTATTCCCACACTAGAGTACAGGACTTTACCCGTTCTGCACCCCTTCAGTGGAATGCACTCCCTCGCTCCATTAGACTCCCCCCGACCTTGCAAAGCTTCAAACGGGCACTGAAAACTCACCTATTCATCAAAGTGTACCCTTCCACTGCATAAACTAGTCCTGCATAAACTAGCTGGTTCTCGGATCCCTCTTCTTCACATTCCTTCTGAAGAAACGCCGTCTATTTGCGGCGGAGAAACGCGTCAAGGATATATTTGGGCAACTACTACCCTGGCTCTCACCCGTTATACCCTTCTATCACCCTGAGAGACCGCACAGAAGTGCCCACCGCCTCCTGCACACAGCCGCACATTGCTGTAATAACAAGCGCCTGCAGATTCCGGAGCCGGACACGGAGGACCTGTTCACCAACTACAGGTCAGTGAGGCTTGCTCCCCCCGCAGTACCATCAGCGGAGGCTCGCATAACATAGCTAGAGCCTGAGCGGGTTGAAGCGAGCCCACTTATAATAACTTCCTCCTAGGCTACTGCAGGGATTGTGCCAATTTATGTCAAAGGAGATACTGCCGACAAAACGTATAATAGTCTCTTGGGTGACTGAAGATTTAACCACTAACCAAATAAATAGTGGATCCTGTTACTTTTATTTTCCAAAAGGGAACTGAAGGACTATTATTCCTTTCATCAATTTAACTTCTCATACCCTGATGTACACAGGGATTTGTTTCACTGACTTTAAAAAAAAGAAAGGTCTGGTTCTGATACATCAATTTTAGGTATCTAAGAGCAGGGTATAATCGCTGTATATTGTGTCACTGTTAATTGTTATGAGATTTTTGCTAATTTACTTCTGTTTTTCTTAGATTTATATTAGGCATATTAATTATGTACGTCTATTGTTTTAAATATTTTAGGTAATAAATTTGAATACTTTTTTCAGATGTGTGGCACTCTCTTGTATTTTGATATAAAAAAGCACATTTGTGCATAAATCTAATCTCTATAGATTATTCATTATCTTTATTGGCAATTTCCAGAATTGCCTCTGGGAGCAGCCAGAGTTTATATATTTTGCTTAAATCAACATATGCCAGTGTATATACATATACACACGGATTAGTGGAGCAATTGCATAACCATCGCGTCTGATTGTTTTCTTTCTATATTTCTCCGACCCCTTGCCTGTTTACATCCTGCTATCTAGCCACCACCCACTTGCTTAAACCTCTTGTAGTCTCCCCTTCCTACTAGACTGTAAACTTCTCCGAGCAGGGCCCTCTTCCCTCCTGTTGTCAAAGCCCTCTTCTCTTCACATTTCACTCACAGCTCTCCTATACTCAAACACTCAGGGCAGTATTCAATGAGAAATCTCACCATGTGCAGCGAATCCTGTTTAGGATTCGCTGCACACTCGATGTGTTCCGGAGGGCTGGCTGCCACTCGCTCTCTCCGTATTCAATGTTGGAGGCCTTGCGGCGAATCTTAACCCCTGCAGCGGAAGAGATTCCTCGGCAGGGAGCCGTGGGACAGTGGCAGGCAGGGAGATTGAAGTCTCCCTGCCTGCCCAAGAACGTATGTGGGGGGGAGGCGGGCTCCCCAGGACCCAGGCAGCACAAGCTGCCCCCCCCCCAGATCCAGCAGGGGATCGGGTATATTCACATATGTAATGATCGGGTGCAGTGAATATATGAATATCTAATGAGCGGCTCGGTTCCCGGCCCACTGCTGGCAGCTCTGTGTAAAAAAAAAAAATATATATATATATATTTTTTTTTAATTAAAATATATATTCATGTGCTATAAGTACATGAATAAAAATGGCATGCCACTCAGAATAAAAATCCTGATTTTTTTACACCAAAATTTAACAAAAAACCTTTTATTTAAAAAGTTCACATTCCACTTCTCCATGAAAAGATGGAGAATTGCTACACAGAGAGACACGGCGAAAATCACTCAGAAAGACGGCGAGAAGTGCACATTGAATAGGGTTGCTCACTTTTTGAGAGCAAAAGTCTCCATCCAACGCGAGAAAAGCAGACTCGCCATAAAACATGGCAAATTTTTCTCATTGAATACTGCCCTCAGTGACCATCTTCGTCCGCATACTCCTCTCCATCATTGGCCTGAAGCCTCTTACAGTATGTTGATTGAGTCCTCACTACTTATAATTAAGCTGTAATGTGTATTGAACTGTGGCGCTCTTTATTTTTACTCTATTTTTGTTATTTATTCAATGTTATGCCAAGTTTTGTCTCCCTGCACTGATCCGTTGTACGGCGATGCGAAACACTTGTGGCGCCTTATAAATAAAATTACAATAATTATAATAATAATACATCTGCTGATGCGCCCTGGTCATATCGCACTGCAACTCAGACACAGTTTAACCAAGTATCCTATTGTGCATGACGTATTGATCCTAGATATAGGGGGATGAATCTGTACAGAGGTTATGTGCAACAATGAAGTCTTTTCTAAGACCCTCATGGTACATCTGATAAACTACTATGTGGGCACTAACAAAAATAAGGATGAAAGACTTATTAATGATGACAAATATCCTAGCAGAGCAATCCTCAACCTCCAGAAAAGTTCTGTTCTATAAAAAGATGCTAAATAAAGCATGTCTACATATAGTGCAAATATCATCCTTTACCTGGAATAATTTTTTCTCTGCTCCTCTTTGTTTCATATATTCTTTCGGAAGAAACTCTTTCAGACTAAAAGAAAATCCAAAACTAAATTATCAACCTGGTAGTTAAAAAAATTTACAGTAAATAAAATTATAAATAAAAATGACCTATGGCCAAACAATCTGACGTTATTAAAAAGATTGCCATTAACTGATGGCAGCAACGAAAAGGTACAACCACTAAGTAGCCAGAGCTACTTTGAAAACTACATAATATAGACTTACAGAGCCAAGTACTTACCACATGCTTTTGTAGGAGATTCAGCTGTTATTGCTGGTACAGTGCAAGGTGCCAGCACTAGGGCCAATTAACTTTATACAGGGTAGAAAACAGTAAAGGGAAGATGTATTGATATCCAGTAAATAAGGATATTCAGTTGTGTTAGACTGTCACTGGTGCTAGGGATTGCCATTGTTTATGTGGAATGTGTTTAAAACTATGATAAATATAGCAGACTGTTTAAACCAAAAGGACAGTGTCAGCAGATCATACTAAAGATGCTGCATCACAAGTGGTGCCAGCCTAAGGAAGCCAGATTTCTGTTTCCTACATTCAGTCAGCACAAGTTCTACAAACAGGTAAGGAATAGGAGGCAACAAGTCTAGGTTGCATGCACAACTGAACTTATTGATGCATAAAAACCAATATGATGGGCGCAAACCTAGTTTATCCTTCCTACCAAGCTATTAATTTAACAAACATGACTTGGGAACCTAGTGAAGGAAGCTGCAACTAGAAGACTTAATTGTGAAAAAGGAACACTGCTGTCTTCCTAGAACAGAACATTGTTAGAACACTGTTCTACAGAGCAAGAGAGAAAGAATAAATCTGATACTGGGTCACTTCCACTTACAAGAATCTGCATGAAATCAGTATAACTATGCCCCCTTAGTAAATTTATTCAGTTATGGGGTAAACAAAACTTTACAGCCTGTTAGGGATAAGAGTTTATTTAAAAGGTAATAGAAACTTATTGTCATGAACAAAAACCTTTCACAATCCGATAACAGAACAGCTATAGTGTTCCACAGATGCATGCTGGTACTTGAAATGGCAGACATTCCCCTATAACGTTTAAAAAAATCGGCAAGTGACATGAAAAAGGAAATGTTGCTCTGTCATTTCAATCAAAAATCTAGCATTTTGGGTCTAACATTTTTAAGGGGTTACAAAACAAAAAAAAGTTCTCAATTTACTTACTCTAGGAATCCAGGTTTATGTTTGACTTCCACATGAGGTCCAAACTGAATCTGAGTTTGAATTCCTCCAAACTCACAGGCCTTGTCAAAAGACACAGGGTGAGAACCATTCAAAATGTCATCACGAGCCTAAAACAGACATCAAACTTAGTCCTCACGCAGTCTCCCCAAGACCCATATTTCGAAATAGGACAAACAAGTGTGGAATTACACAATGTGCATCAACTAATTACCTGAACATAGAGCAAGTTGAGCTGAACAGGATCCCTAGAATCCACATTCTGATCTGAATAGAAGAATTTTCTGCGGAGAAGCAAGGTCTCATTTTCATCTACTCCCTGTTCTCGAAACGTGCGACTGTGATCGAGCCAATTCACTGAATATCATGAAGTGAAATCAGTTAGGGCATATTACAGAAAATGTTGAATTTATTTTGCGTGTTGCAGACATAAAGAAAACCATGTTCAAAGCATATGGTGGATATCGGATTATAAAGACATTTGCATTTACATCATTTGTGCTGACATTCCTATGAATGCCTTCACTCCTTTGCTCACTCACACTCATCCTCTGTGTGAAGTTTCGCTTTCAGTTTCTCCATCTTTTTCTCATCTCGGAGGAGAGTTCTATCCTTTTTTAATGTTCCTGTAGGTTCTTCTTTCTTCTCTTCAGCGGTCTCACGGATCAGAGAATACTCCTCATAATTTGTTATACCTGAGAAACAAAAAATCTCAATATTCTAATCTTTCCCCAAAACATCTATCCTACAACAATTTATCTTATTCCATCTGAAAACTGTAATGGGGCCTACACACGGGGTGATTTCAAGGCATTTTCTAAGCAATCTCACTAGAGGGGCCATAGCGATGCAGTGCTCTGCACGTCGCTATTGCCCGACGATTAATATCCTGCATGTTGGATAAATCTAGTTAATCGCCGGCAGGGCCAGTGTTCTCACCGGAGAACACTGACCCTGACAGATTGCTCAGCACTGGTGTAGGCCCCATAAGATTCACAGAGCGAATGACAAAGCAAAGCAGTCTCACCTATCCTACTGCAGATGGTCACTAGAAGTTCCCCCACTGTCTTGGAGTCATCCACCATTATCATTTTTGCTGCCCCATCTAACATTCGAATCTTCTGGGGTCGCTGTTTCTTTTTGTATTCCAAGACATCCTGATTGAAGCGGAAAACAGTGTTAGATGGGCATGATAAGTCATGCAGAAGGCAGGGTTATCTCAATAAAAAAACAGAGCATTGGCCAGGAGGATATTAACTGAAAAGAAATTACTTTGAAAAGTTGAATAGAAACTAAAGCTGTGTACACACGGGGGCGAATTCAGCGCCTATCGCTGGCAATATGGTCGCTGAGCGACCATATTGCCAGTGATTTCATGTGCTGTGGGAGATAAATCGCCGGAAGCGCACACCCGCTGCCAGCCCTGCATGGTCGCAGAAGAATGCTCCTCCGATTATGGCTAAAAATCGCTGGTCGCTGGTGCACCAGCGACTTCTTGGCAAAATGAGATAGAGAAAGAATGAGACAGAAAAGCTTTTAATTTTCAGCCAAAATCGCTGGTCGCTGAGGAAAACAGTAAACAGAGCAATATATTGCTGATCGATTTTGAACCAAAGTCGCACCGTGTGTACACAGCTGAAGTTATAACAACAAGAACTTTGAGCACCTATAATATACTGTAGATTAAGGTTTGACCAGCAAAATATGTCGAATTATTTGACTACATGTATTTGGGGAATATGTGACCTAAATTACAGAAAAGAGGGTTATAGATCTGTCTCATTAAAAAAAAGCCATACAAAAGTCATTATTCTTATCCTTTATTTGAGGACTGGCCAACCCGTGGCTCATCTCAGTATGCCCTACCAAAATATTGGCATTAGCTAATAGCAAAACTGTGGCAGGTGATACTGGGACTTTTAGTTTTGCAACAGCTGAAGAGCCACTGCTTAGCAGGCCTGCTTTAGTTGTAAGGCCCCACAAGGGTTCCACAGTGCCTTACGAAGTACAAAATAAAGAAGTTAAATAAAGAAAACTATGTCTTACAATACAAAAAAATGCAGTAGTTAGCTTATAAAAATTGCTGCATTAACGGTCATAACACTCAAATAAGCAGAAGAGCAAGAGCCACGAAAGGTATGGAGCAAATTCTATAAATGTGAAAGAAGCAGCATGAGGGAGGAGTGCATTACCCATAAGAACTTACATTCTAAAGGGGAGGGGCAGAGAGACAGGGATGACCCAGATGGCATAGACTGTTAGGAAGGTGCAAGGATCAGTGGGTTAGGATAAGAGCTGGATGACAAGAGATGGGTACAGACAGTATTAATCATTTCATTTTGGGACACAGTGGTTCCTGCATCATTTCTCAAGAGCTAACTTGTAGTCAGCCAATACCTATGCATTTACACAAAAAATAATGCACTAATTTGAGTGACTACAATCAGCATGGCCCATTGTTGGAGTATTTGCTAATCACACTCTATGCCACTGGAGTTTTCCATATCAATGTGCTTAAACTGATTAAGTCATAAATTGAATGAAGAATTGGCCTATACCCCATTTCTCAGCATGTAATAATCCAGGGTCCTGCCAGCCTCCAGCCAGATTCCTTTCCTTGGATCTTCATCTGATAAGAACAGTCCAAAGTCGAATGCTGTAGGCAAAAGGAAGAGGTCAAGTCACACAGAGTGCTCTGGGGTCTATGCCCAGAATTTAAATGCAGTATAACACAGCACTGTTTTCTTGAACAAGAAGCTCCATTGTGCAAAAAAATAGACTGCATCAACAATGGGAACATATGAAAAACAGAGTTATAGAGAGAGAAAAAGTTCTGGAACATTTTTTATGCAAAAGTACAATAGGTATAGAAATGTAGGGCGAGATGTAATAGGGTGCGATTTTTTAGACTGCCTAAAAATCCCACCACGTCGCACATGTCAAAAATGTGATTTCTTCCCCACTGAAATTTGCACATGTAATAAGGTGCAAATTGTTAAATTCAGAATTCACTTGCGATTTCTATTAACTTAAATGTGTGACTTTTCAGACATGTGCGTTTTTAGTAACAAGAATGTGCGGATTTTGTTCTAATAACAAAAAAAACAATTGGCCAGCCCCCAGCATGACCAGCCGGGGCTCATTGAGCCGATTCTGGTTTCCACAATAATTGGGGGGGGTCACCTTGTATTTAAGAAACCAGTACCGGGCTTTTGGAATGATTCCATTTCCAAAAATATGGGGGATAGAAAAACTGGGGACCCTCCGTATTCTGGAATCAGCATCAGGCTCCGAAAGCAAACAGTGTCATGACACAGCCTGGGGATCTCTTCACCTGATTGGATGTAGATGGAGACGGCAACATCCAATCAAGTCACTAGGTTTTCCCTGTCAGCAGTGGCGAAGAACAGCCTGTGATAGTACACTTTAAATAATCTTTTATTTATTTATTTAAAATAAGCTTTTATTTCATTTTTCTTTTCTTTTGGGGGGGGGGGGGGGCAATTTAACACCTTGGATATACTCTACCAGTCATTTTATGGATTTTTTAGCAATTTTTTTTGGTAATGTTTAAGGATAAATTTGAAAGATCGCACCCTATTGCATTTGCGATTTTTTTGGTCATGACACGCTACTACATGTGCGAATTTCAGAAAGTGTGCGAATTCAGCGCTTTTAGACACCCCCCCCCCCAAAATAACTTGCACATATATAGATCGCACCCTATTACATTTCACCCATAGACTATATTTTAGGCAGATGAAACCACACATAAGACTGCACAAAAATAGATATTTTATCAACGATTATATCCACAGAGTGGATACTTCTGTAACGCTGTAATGCCATATAACATGACATGGTGCTGTTCTCACCGATAAACAAACATTATCCTAGACCAGAAAGCGTGCAATGCCAATGCTGACAATATATTGTAGTGGTATTGTAGTGGTCACAATTCATTTAAAGATACAGAGCAGGCACTGCAGAAACTGACACATTTGCTAACGGCAAAGCAAAAAGCCAGGCCCAGGTTTAACATGAGATTATACACACAATATGTCTAATGGATTATATTACTATTTTATAATCAGCTTTAGGACAATGCAACACCACTACGGCTATCTGACATTATGCTGCAAAATGGGTAAAAATACCTTGGCCAGTCTGTGCCTCGGGGACCCTCTCCCGGATGATCCGGCAGGCATCATAGACCGCGGTGGACGGTTCAAATTGCATGGTCTTCACCACATTGCACTGCCGGATGCAGATCTTCAGCGACAGGGCAACCATGGTGACTGCTAACTGGACAAACCCTGCACACTGAATGCAACAGAACATATATATTATTATTAGGAATCTGTTAGAATATGTACAATTAAGAATTTATATTATTTTCCAAAACCGTGAAATGTAAACCGTGCATTTTTGTATAAAAAATATACAACCTGGAACTGCTATTATACACATAAGGAAACAGAAACGGTAGAAGAATGAACATTTCATCCATATCAGCAGTTCTTCTGAACACTGTGTTACAGTAGCTAACTGGAGGTCTGCTGTGACAGTAGAACTGATCCTACTAAGCAGATAGGGAAACAAGAGAGTGACTGAGAGGAAGATGGTGGGAGGAGAAGAAAGGAGATATGGGGGATGTACGAAGAGAAACAGAAAGAAACACCGGAGACATGAAGCTGAAAGGGAATGAGAGAATAAAAGTAAAAAGAGAAATGGTGAATATGTAAAAAGGAAGATTAGTGCACTATACAAGATAAATAGGAGGCAGCTCATTGCAGATGGAGTGAGGGAAATATTACTACAGAAAGGAGGACATATTTAACATGTTCAATGCTTGTGTGAGGACATCCTCTGCAATATGGTAACGAGCAGCATGATCTGTCTGTGACCTCATGATGAGAGCAGGGTGTAATTAAAGTTCAAATTCACAATACTCGCTCCCCTCCGGGAACCAATCCAAAAAGAAATGTGTTTAACAAGAAGCGCGTGGAGACATAATTGCCATTAAAGGGTGCACACCACATCCCGGCCACAAATGGTCATGCAAACTTTTTTAGCAATACAGAATAGTCACATAACCAACTTTACTTGTTTAAGCACATTAATCTAAATTAAACAGAAAAAAAAACAAATGTTATAATTTATTTCATTAGCACAAAAAAAGTTACCACTTAGTAGAAATAACAATTTACAGACTTCAGCTAATTAATCCTTATATATTATACATTAAAAAAAAAACACAGCTGTTCTAAATTATATAGTTTTTGTCAAAGTGAGGTATAAAATGTAATAAATCCAAAACAAACATACAGTAGATGCGTCTCTTCTACAGAATATGAGGACAGTTACATTAGAAGAACACAGCAGCAGTGAAGCTTATAGCTGCAATAAAAATACTAACAATAATAAATAAGCAGTTACAGCAGCATTTACAATAATCTTTTATACATTTAGCACAGTGTGAGCATTTATTGCCAACAAATAATATCTGCAAGCATATGTAAAGTCATACAAGGATTTGGTAAAACGATATAGAACATAATTCTCCTAACAGATTTTATGTGACTTTCATTTAAATGGTTTCATGTACAGAGAACAAAGACACTACCGCGTAACGTTAGCAAGACACATGTTAAACCCATAAGGCCGGTGAATATCCAAAAGCTGAGCTAGCATCACACAAAGCATTCATGATAGGGTAGATCATAGGGAGCATCACAGAAAATTGTTATGATGAGAGCTAATTTCAGAGGCTTATATTCCATCCTGTGTGACCGAGTGTGCAACATTTTGGCCCGTGAAGCTCATGGGTAATATTCATTTAAAAGGAGGAGACTACAATAACGTATTACCTTTCTAAACAAAAACTAAGGAAGCTTTTTGCAGTTCTGCCACACCACACAATGTGCTTATAGAAAGGAGTGCCCTTTCCATATACATGTTTTTACCACTTTTAACTCAACATTTGCAACTTTTGTTATCCAAACTCCTGCTTGGAAAGACATTTGTCCCAGCCCTGCTTCACCAACATACACCCACCCACATCGGGATTTGAATGGCAACTGTCATCACTGTCTATATATGTAATCTTTTTTTTAATAGGGTCCATTTAAGTGGACAAGGGGTCATCAAGGTTTAACCAAAAAAAGGGTGTGGTCAATTGGAGGGGGCATGGCTACTGATAAGGGGGCATGGCCATGTCACTGTAAATAAAAACATTTGCAGGGGCTGCGTGCTGGCGGCCACCCGTCCAGCGGGTGGGACACCCACGCAGGGAGAAAGAGGACAGGCTGCTGCTGCATCTTTCCCCACTCAGAACACACACCTGTTTTTACTTGCGCCAAGTTCTGAAATGCATCATATGCAACTTTGCTTAGGTTTAAAACTAATTTCGGTGCTGTTAAAGGCTAGATACAGAATCTCTTGTATACTGCTCTCAGTCGTGTCATATGCAATAGAGATGCTAGGTCCTCAAAGCACACTGACAGCACAGCTTTTAAGGACAGACTTACTTGAACACAGCTGAGTAATAATAAGTACTTAAGTCTAGAGTTAACCCTATACTAGAATTGGCTTTATGTGCATCCTAAACGTAGATAAGGTTCTAACTTAGGACAACTCTGCCTACACCTCTGAGTACACCTCCCCCTACATGGTCTAACTCTTAAGGCCTACTCCATATCCTTTGAGCGATATGAGAAAATGTCCACAGAGGTAATATATTTTATTCCCTGGATTTATAAACATTCTTGTCCCTTTCAACATAAAATTCTAAGGGCAGTATTCAATGAGGATAATTCGCCCTGTTTCACGGCAAAGTTGTGCTATTTTCGCGTTGGAAGGTGATTTTTTGGGTCAGAAAGCGAATCACCCTAGTCTATTATAATTTTTTTACACAGAGCAGCCAGCAGGGGGCCGGGAGCCGCTCATTAGATATTCATATATTCACTGCACCCGATTATTATATATGCACGATCGGGTGCAGTGTATACCTGGACCCCTGCTGGCTCTCCCGGGGGGCAACATGTGCTGCCTGGCTCCCAGGGAGCCCACCTCCCCCCCACATACGTTCTGGGGCAGGCAGGGAGACTTCCATCTACCTGCCTGCCACCGTCCTCAGGCTCCCTGCGGCGTCCGCCGCAGGGGTTCACACTCGCCGTCAGGGGCAGTGAGCCTCTGCGACGTTGAATAGGGGGGAACAGCGAGGCTCCGGAACACGGCGGGCAGCGGCGACTGTGCAGCGGATCCTAAACAGGATTCGCTACACGCCGTGAATATTCTCATTGAATACGGCCCTAAATATCATTCCAAATATGTAAATTACATAAAAGAATCCATCTTAATATACTGTATGCCAGTGGTTCCCAAACTGTGTGCCTAGGCTCCCTGGGGTGCCTCGGGACACTTGCAGGGGTGCCTTGGATTAGTGGTCTAGAGGCAATTGAAATTATTTATGGTCATTGTAAAAGGCAAAAACATTGCTGGTGGGCTACCAATAATAAAATATGTGGACAAACAGAAGCTAATCCCGTCCCTCACCCATAAATAAACCCATGTATGACATACAAATCAATTTACAGAATAAGAAAATTTTGGACTAGGGGTGCCGTGAAAAAAATTCTGATGCTCTAGGATGCCGTGATTTTAAAAAGTTTGAGAACCACTGCTGTATGCATTGATGCCCAAGACCGAATGCTTATCCCGAGTAATCCCCTTTCTCCCTCCCCCTCCCATCATGTGTGCGTTTAAGTGTGGGTCTGTTTGTCTTGGTCTTTATCTCTTAATTTCTATAGATGTATTTTTGCCTTAGGCTAGGCTAGTTTATCCGTTAACTCTGATTAAGCAGATTCCTATGAACTACATTGATAAGAACACGCAACTGTTATTACTACTCATGATCATTATTTGTTGTATGATCATTGTACCTGAATACCTCCTTTTCGTAAGATAACTTCACTGTATTGTACATTATTTAAAACTAATAAAAAAGTTTAAAAAATAAATAAAAAAGTACCTAAATTCTTTTAATTCAACATCTATGTTCAATCATAGATTTAGCTAAAACCTAAACTATTAATGTGCCTTGAGGACCAAGGTTGGGAAACACTGTGCTATTTGTATGAGGAAATGTCAGTATATGACCTTTTAGCAGCAGAAGGTCTTCAATGGAGACTCACCATTTGAAATGCATGAGTGTATGTTATTTAAATTCAAATTCATGCTGGAGAGGATGGAAATCTAGGCTAACTATGTCTCAGTCTAACCAACTGAGACATAGTTAGCCTAGATTGTTATCCTCTCCAGCATGAACCATTTCATTAGGAATAAAATGCTCTTGTCTGGGACTTCTTTGCCAGTGGCAGTTGCAGAAGTACAGTCCAACATTTCAATAAGTACAGTCCAACATTTCAATAAAGAAGCCCCACCAAGTCCTGTACCTAATGGAGCGAGTCATGTCGGAAGGTATGTACTGCATGGTTTCGGCATGGACAACGAAGCTGGGGATGGCACAAAACTTAGTTAAGTTTTGAATCTTTTCCTGACACTCCCTGTTTAAACCGTAAATTGCAGCTTTCTCTTGTGCAATATGCGCAGCTACCTAATCAAGCAGAATGCTTTACCTGCCATTTTGGCACCTAAGCATTCTGGTACCTTCATTGATATTAGCTTAAAACCATTTATTTTTACAAATACCACTCTACCTTCACTACCAAATGGGGTACTAGAAAAGCCCAAGCGTTATTGGGTTCTACCCAAGTTGAGTAAACATATATTTGTTATGGGCCCAGCCTCCTTCATCTTAAGGGGAAGCCAGCCTTAGTGCCAACTGGCCTCGGGCTAGTTTGAACCATGTTGGGTGGTTCCCACACTGATCAGGGAGTAACCCAATTAATGTTTTACCAGTAAGTTTAGGGTAACTGGCACTATACTGAAAACATAGTCAAGAAGTGTGTGTGCGTGTGTGTACAGTATGTGCATATGTGTGTGTGTGTGTGGGGGGGGGGTGTTTACATCTGCTTTTTGAATTGTCTTTCCTATTTATACTGCAGGTACTCAGACAGTGTGAGTTTCAGAAAAACAACATGAAAATGCTTTGGATGGATAGAAAATAACTATTTCCTTCCCATTGCAAGTTTTGAACTCTATTGAGGGGTTTGAGGTCTACCTAATAAATAATGCTGGAAATCAAACCAGTTGCTGACTACCTTTTTTTTCTTTTTCTCTACACCACTTGCAAGCATTTTTTTGCCCAATATTTCGTTGGGGTAGCCAACCCTAGTCCTCAAGAGCTACCAACACAGTGCATGTTCTCCAGGTCTCCTCACAGAATCACAAGTGTAGTAATTAGCTCCAACTGTGGATCTTTTAAAATGTGTCAGTGATTAATGAGTGCAGCTGTGCAGCAGCTAGGTTGTCTGGAAAATGTCAACTGTTGGTAGCTCTCGAGGGCTAGGGTTGGCTACTACTGCATTAAACAATCTTAATTCTAACTATTAATTTGGTTGGCTAGTTTCCACGATTATCATGTAGTGTATGGCTAGCAATAAGAAATACAACAGATACAGGGGACCAGAGATAGTATATGCTGGGTCCCATGTATTTCTTGGTATCCAGATGGCTAACAGACCATGTCTAGATCGACACTGACAAAAAGTTGACAAAAACTGACAATTCAATATGTATTTTTGGGGGATATTGCTCAACTTAAAAAAAAATTTTTATACTTTACCACCACATCGATTCCGACTGGGAACAGAACCTGGCACAAAGTATGGTGAGCAGAGAGAGTCGTGCGCGTTGAAGCGGTACACTAATTGGAATGCACATGCTCACGGCGTTGATATTGACACCAAAAAAAGTTGACACCACGTCAGACTTTTGCTAGTGTCGATCTACACATGGTTTGTGTTCTATACCACACCCATACTTTTTTTTGCTTCGAGCATCCTGCGAGATATGAACCTGCTGCTGCAGGCTTAAAAAAGTAAGCAGGCGATGCATATAACATATCCTCAACCTTATAAAGACTGAAGGCAAGTCAAGGATCAAGTTATCATGTTTTCTATAGTATTTATTTACACCACTGTGGTTATATGTGTAATAAATAACACTTAGGATGAGTCATGTGAGCTGGCAGTCACTCAGTATGCTATATAAGCAGTTAATTTATTACAAACTATTGTGTAGAGGAAAACTGGAGTTTATTGTAAAAGGGTCAGATTTCACATCTGAATTTCTTCATTAACAGTAATGCGGCCTGTTTAGTGTGAAATGGAAATAAAATCCAGGAAGAAAAAAGCCAAACAGACTGAATGTCATTTGGCTAGAGAAAGAGCAATGATGAGAAGCAGCCACTTGTTGTCAGATCGCACAAGATTCAAGCCCTAGTGAAAATGAACATTGCAGAATAAGTTCTAACAACGAAAACCACTGGCAGGCGCAAAGGAAACAATATTACAGGATTAAAGGGCTCTAGCGGCCTAGCACACAGAAGTGGTGAATGAAGGATCACTCCAGGTGTGCTAGAAAGATCCAGACTACAATTCTGGCACAGACCAAAGAATGGGGAACACACTTCTTACAGATCATGGACATTTCATACTATACGCTAAAGAAAGGCAAGAAAAAGGTTACAAAGCTGGATATTCATCTCTGCTAACTTTTATTGTTTAAGATAAATATGTAAGAAAATTTCTGTTCTTAAATCCCCAAAATATTAAAACTACAAATATTATGTATGAACTCCATCATGCATATACAATCTATGTGTGTATTTACAGTCCATACATATATTTAACATCTAGCAGGATATCTGAAGTAGACTTCAAACACTATCTAAACACTCTGGACTCTGAGCTGTGATGCATCTTTAATGGATGCAGGGTACTATAAAAGGGTGTCTGGATGGTTGACAATGTCTAGGTCGATACGCACAAGGTCTAAATTAACAGCAAAATGTCAACATGGAAATGGAAAACATGTGTTTTTCAAAATAGTTTTCCTTCATTTTATGGACTTTTCCATACTTTACTCTTCTCCGTTGGAGTCCACGTGAATGGTATGTGCCAAGCATATCCTAGAGGAGCATGCTCAGGTGTCAACCACCTAAAAACATGAGAAACTCATGTCTACCTGCATATTGTCTATGAGCTATACCGAAGCCCCCGATAGCAGCGTTACTTGTGTTTCAGTTAGGAAAAAAGGTTAAAAACTGAGTTGACATTGCTGTTATGTTATGAACAAGGGAATGGGGAAAATGGGAGGATACCGATGCACTAGTCATGTGGCACAATAGTAATTAACTGTAATCACTTATAGTATGTTTTTCCACAATATAAACAATAGTAAGCTGAATTGTTGCTGCACAGTATTGAGGTGGAGGTGCTCCCCTGAGAGTAAATTAGAACAGTACAAGGACAGACAGAACAGTACTCTCTGGTTTTGGGGGCACAACTAAGTTGTGCCCCCAAAACCAGAGAGTACTGTTCTGTCTGTCTTTGTATTGCTGTTATGTTGTTCTGTCATTTTTACGGGCTGGTAACTACAGTATTTATTTATATTACTTGCATGACAGATGACATGCACACCAGATGATAGAGCAATAATTTAGGAAATGTACTGTAGGTGCAATAGAGCATACATTTTTATGATCAAAGTAGTATGGCCTGCAGTAAGACAACTGTGTTTTTCTTACCTCCCCCTAAGATTTACTTAGCTGCGATGATCCCTTTTTTCCTTTTTTCTTGTATTCTAATATGTTCTTCCTTCTGTACCTGTTCTGTTGTCTTTTCCAAAGCTAGTGAATTCCTTCTGAGTTCTCTAAATGTTCCTAATATTTGTATTGGAGATTTTAATAACGTGCTGGATAAATGGAGGGAGGTTGCACGGCTCTTACATGATGGCCCTACTCCTTTCTCCAGCTAAGGGGCCGATTCAGACCTGTTCGCACAGGTATGAATTTGTTCCCGATGGTGGGAGTCTGTGCATTTGCAAACCCCCGCAGCGAGCGCGTTAGGCAAATTTTTCGCTCACCGGCGCGCTCGTTGTCTGGTGTTTCATAAGCATGCCCACAAAAACAGGACATCAAAACTCACCCACAATTCCTTGGAAAGTGTTCATCTAAAAAGTAAAATCCGCTCACAGCACACTGAGGGTATCTGTCCGGCAGGGGGGTGGGTGGAGTGCATAATGGTTGCTCTGAGACTGATGTGGCCTGTTCTCTGGCAGTTACTGAGGTTGAAAGATTTGTATATGTGGTTAGTGGGATTTTGTAGGATAGAATGGCTCACTGTCCATAAGTGACACTTTACAGCCCATTACTATTAGGAGGATGGTATATTTATGGAATTTTTGGCTAAGAGGTCCATCTTAAGGTGTCCATGCACAGTGCAATTATCACGTGCGAGACGAACATTTTAGTTCAAAACGCATTAGGTCTAGTTCAAAATGCAGTATTTATTTTGCCTTGCGATGCGCGCTCCTGCATAGTCCATATCGCAATACAAAAAAGTATGTGCAGACAGGTTATTTGCAGCTAGATCACATGTATACTGTTATTGCCTATTGTAATGTAGTCAATAATTGCGAATAGTGCAAACCGGACTTAGTGTACACTCCAAATTGTATAGCTCAAATCATATCAGCACACATCTCATCGTATGTGGGTACCATTACTACTGCAGATATCTCACCATACCATTACTACTGTGCACAGATTGCTGAAATCCACAGAGTTGGATTAAAAAGGCTACTCCATTGATTGTCACTGGGTTCCAGAATGATTTTAAAGCTATAGATCAGCTTAGAGGCAATTATTCTTAGTCGATATCAGTTTCCTTTTCCCCTTTCACACCACATCCACCACCCAAGTTATTGCAGGGTTGATGACATATCAACCCGGGCCAAGGTGTTATGTGAATGTATAATTTTCAATTTCCCAGGTAGAGCAACCTGGCATTCCAACTGGGGTTAAAAGAAGGGTTGATCCCAGGTTGATGTGCAGTGTGAACGGGTACCCTGGGGAAAGCGACCTAGGTCCCGTTGATACTATGAAGGAGGCAGCTCTTGGAGACAATGTCAGCTCCTAGTGCTGCCTCCTCCCTCACCCATGATGATGCGCCGCCACTCCACCCTGCCTCGCCAGCAACCTGGCTTATTGCTGTGGGGGACTAAACATTGCAAATGCCAGGACAGACCTGTGTACAAATCCCAGGTGCAACCGGACATTTGCGATGTGAAAGGGGTACGATTTAAATCAGATTTTTATGCCCAGCCTGTCCAATTCCCATTATCAATATTTAGAGTCTGCCATCTAAGCAGGCGAGATGTAGTTCAAAACTTTGCTGGTGTATCTTGCTGCTGCTTCGCATTTTATGTGGTGGAATGGTCATACTTTTGGGCGGTCTACTTCAAGATTGGGGTAGGCCATTACTTTTAGTGTGGATCATTTTACGCAAAACTATTCTGTAACATTGGTTTTCTGGATGGAAAGGAGTACTAGACAAGGATGTTGTTATTTTCTCTGGCCATTGAAAATTTGGCTTATGTATGTTAGAGCACCCTCTCTGATTTCCAGCTTCTGAATTTCGATACGGAGAAGAAAATTGGCTTGTATGCGGATGACATGCTAGATCTTATGGAATCTACTCTGGAATCCTAAATAATTGATGCCTTCCACCTCCTCCACATTGACTTATAATCACGCTCTGTATTTACCCCTCAAACTGAATACTTGAAGGCTAGTAGACCGTTTACTCCATTACTGTTTCTTCTGGCTAGATCCCCAACATCTATTAATCTCTTTCATCTCTTAAAACAGCTGCAGAGTCTGCTGACAATTTTGATCTGCCCGCGTCATAATATGCACATACGCAATGCACAATGGCAAACTTAATAACTTGCGTGGCGGGGTATTAAAATACTGCTCCTACTTCTGAAACTCTTCTAGCTGATATGATGGCCAGGAGAAAAAATTCCATGTGAACTATTTAAGATCCACTTTTTTATGCCTCAAAACAAGGAGCGACAATAGCTATTAATATCAGATTTAAATCCCACGGTTCTATGGGAGATCTATATGGTGGATGAAAGTGTAAAGCGTTGCAATTGTCTTGTGATTAGATTGAATCATGCTGCGAGGAAAACGCATTTAATTTTGACTATACAGCATAGTTCTGAACGATATATAGTCTTACCTTCACAGTCTATTTTTCTGTGCGATTTCCACTAAAAGGATCGAATGCGGCTGAAAACTGATTTTGATTCGATTTCAACTATATAGTCAAAATCAAATAGAATGTTAGTCAGAATCGCACCGTGTGTACGGGATATTACACTCCCTGCAGAAAGGTATTAATCTCTGGATTAACTGCTAACCTTTTTTTTTGAAAATAAAGATAGTGCTGATTGCGAACCAGAACTTTTAGTGATCCTTGATGGAGACCTGATGAAAAAACTCCCTTTAGAAAGGAGAGCAATCTAGTTAAGAAGAAAAACATTTTGGATCTTGTCTAGAGTCTATGATAATTGTCTGCCGAAACTTTTTTCCTGGCCTTAATCATTCTTTGCATTACATTATCTGAAAATCCTTTTCCTTGGCTTCAAGAGCCATGCTGTCAAATTTAAACTGAATTTTCTGACATAGAACCGGTCCCTGTGACAGCAAATCCAGACGTAGAGGGAGCCTGACCCCTTGTCCTAAAGCAATTTTTCACTTTATTTTTTTTTATTTTTTTTATTCAATACTTTTTATTGAGTTTTTTAAATTTTTGATAACATAAAAAAATAAAAATCTACAAAAGGGATATTACGGCAGCTATGACATATATCTGGCCAACATAGCATATTTCAGTGCATTCAGTACAGCAGGATAATGTCAATACAAGTATAATAATATGCTAACAAGTCTCACTATGACTAGGATTGCTGCTATCTTGAATAAGCGCTGCCCTGGCTACACGAAGGCGCCATTTGGGTGTGACCAAAGCAACCTGAAGTATATCATAAATTAAGTGTACCGAAACTCACCCAAGACACTCTATAGAAGAGTAAAGGTATAATCGCAGGTATTACATGATCAATCGTAGCAGAATGGGCAAGCAGATGTGAAAGTTCAAATATTCTCTGTAAAGCGCTGCGGAATATGTATGCGCTATATAAGAAACTGTTAATAAATAAATAATAATAAATAAATATATATATATCTAGCCGACAATTTAAAAAATTAAATAAAAATATAGCAAAATAATAAAACAAAAATAAACATAACACCCCTAAAATAAACCTTCCCCTTAGCCCCCCACCCTGTATAACCTACCCCCAACTCAGGCATACTTCGATCCCTTAATAAAATAAAATACCCCCTAACCTACAAACTATCCTAACTGTATCTAAGCCCCCTCTCTCAAAATGAACAGGGCAAAGTATGTAATGACCTTAAGCTTGGTGGCCCAGCTTAGTATCAGGATAAATAAACTTTAGAATAGTAACAAATAGCTGCATTTTGAAAAGCAACCGAATATTCAACAAAAGATGAATATTCTTGACTGGCAAGACAGGCAAGACATTCCGTGTAGAAAAGCAGCGCAGAACAATAACTTTAATCCGGCCATGCGTCATAGTCTTTCATGCATACGAGCAAAGTAGTAGTCCTGTTCCAAGGCCCGATATGATAGAAACTATGTTTATAAGGCACTTGGTGATGGTAAATGGACCCACGTTCCTCGAGATGTAGAATATCTGAAATCCCCATATGATCCATAGCAACACAGTGACAATTGCATCCAAGCCCTGATAGGCAGTACTTCTCATCCAAGCATAACATCTTTGGGGGAGACAGGACATCAGTGCAGCCAGCAGCATAATTATGTAGGGATGTCAGGGTTGGAAGAAAAGGATAGATCTGCTTCAATCATTCCATCACATTAAGCAGATGTAGAGGAGGAAGATTGAAGAGTGACAGAGGTAGTGGACAGCAACTGACATAACCTACGTGTCGAGGCATTTATTGCCAGGATAAGTTCAGAGAAGGAGATAGCCATTTTGTTGAAACTTGTATGAATGGGTTCATCAGGATCAAAGTTTTAAGGGACCAGTATAACTGAGCAGCAAAAGTGAGAAGGCAGCGGCTAGCACGCCGCCAGACTCACCTCCTCCGTAAGTGTTACTATAGTTCACGGATCACATATAGACACTGTGAAGATATAGATAAAAGCAGGGTGTGAGATCCAAGTCCCGATATAAAGGCACCACCTTGTTCTATGACGCAGCAGGCTGTATATGAATCCACAAAATGGCCGCAGAGAATAATCAACTTCCTTGGCAGGGCACGAAAAGCAGTAAACACCCACCGAAGTTGAGGGAGTAATCCAGATGTCACCGAAGGTCAGAAAGCACTTGGAGCTGGGAGGCAGGATAAGTAAAGGGGGTCACGCTCAGTATAGCAGGGTAGAAGCAGATTCCCGGAGCTGCGCACTGGAGGACCAGGCCATAAGTTCAGCCATCTGAAATATGCGATGGTATATGCACGGGTGCACCGTGTGGTCAGTGCACAAGGTAACTTAGGACACGAGCTGCCCTGGCATCCAGCAAAAGCACCTCTGTAGGTCCCAAAAAGGTGGTTTTCACAGGATATAAGCGGGAGAGATAGGAAACACATCCTACCCCAAGCTAGTCCAGGCCATGCCCTAATTTTTTCTTTTTCATTACTTTAGAGAACCATATTGTTCTTGGACAATTTGGTACCTAATATTACAGGAAGGCCTTCCTATCTTATATTTCTTAGTACCTTCAGGAGCATTGGAATTGGAGGGAATACGTAGGCCAAATGAGACTTCCATGGTATTAGGAATGCTAATTAGGAACAAAAAGGGCTTTGCAGGCCATTCAGCTAAGGCTGTCATTTTCAGCTGATAGACTGAACCATTTCATATTTCTCTCAACTAGGTTGCTTTATTATGAGATGGTTTACCCCAGCAGTTGTCCCTTATCAAGGGAAGGCAATGAGTGCATCTTCACCCAACAATCCTACCCTTTTTATTTAAGGAAAAATTAGTTTTTATTTGAGTACCAGACACCACTCCTCATTTTACTCATTTATGGGACATTTGAATCACTTTCATGGAATGGTTATAATGCATAGAAGCCAGTTTGTTGCAGACAGGCCAAGCATTGCAGAGCACATAGTAAAAAGTAAGGCCTGGTACACACCAGAACGATCCTGATTGTTAGTAGATTGTTAGCAGATTGTGTGATGCTCGCACGATCTGTTGGGTGCACACAATCTGCTAACGATCTGCATCCAATCTGATCCCAATCCGATCTGAGTCTGTATCCAGTTGAATGGATCTTTTACAGATCCTCACTGCAGCAGGTAGGATCTGTAAAACGACCAAACGACAGCGGGGACGCGCATCGGATTGGAATCGGATCGGAATTGGACCTAAACATGCCCAATCTACATACAATCTGCATCCAATCGGTCGGAATTGGATCCAGATTGATGGAATTGAGCCCTAATCGTTCTGGTGTGTACCCCCCCTAAGAGAAAGTTTGAAAGATGTGGTTGAGGTTGAATGGGTTGGCAAGATTTTGAGTGGAGGGAGTATAAATGGGTAATAGCAGGGACATCAAAACGAACAGCAAATTGGAGGGATGCTACCAGATTACACAAAAAGCGGTGGCTAAAGGGACGTGGAGTGAAGATAAGGAGAATAGATCATTAAAGGTAGAAGGGAGTAGAAAGTAAGGGTACGGCAAAATGTGACAGGAATTGCATCTGGGGTGGGGCAGGGGATAAATCAAAACTAACATGGGTGGATGGTCACAGCAGAAAGATTAAACGCTGGTGTTGGGATGGCGCTGAGGCAGATGTGGGGGAGGGCAAAAAGATGGAAGAGAGAGACACGTCTGGTATGGGTGCTTTGGAAGAACTGCTTAAAATGCTGGAACCTTTAAAGCTGGTTTAACTAATGCATGCAAGTTTAAATAACTGAAGTAGTAGAGATACAACAGTATATTCCAGTGGAAAGACTGTAGGGGACATACAAAAGAATTTTTTTTTTTTTCAAAGTTATTAAGCGGCATATTTGTAGTCTACATATATAGGGGGTATTCAGAGTTGAGCGTTAAGGTTTTTTTTTAAGGGACATGTTAAAAATTGCGTAGTTTTTTCTCTTTTTTTTTTTGGTGTGTTCTTTTCAATTCTTCATGTGTTCAAGTAATTTTCCATAGATCCATTACTTAAATATGTTATTGAATTGAAATGTATTAATATATTTGTCCCATGATGCATTGTTCTGTCATGTGATACATATTTTCACCCATAATGCAGTTCTACCCTTCGCATGCGAAAAAAGAAACTCGAATGCCGAAGAAAACGATAAGTTAAAAATATCGAATATGATAAAACAACGGCAATGTCTGAATACCCCCCATAAAGATTTTAAAATGTACTGTATGGTTGATGGTGGGTACCTACTGTATATGCACATTTCCCATTAACAAAATACATATATTACTCATAGGGATACCCAATCCTAATGATTTCATGTAAATTTGGAGGAGCCGTTTACTTTACTTCCAGGTATTAAAATGACAATTTGTTTTTTGCTCAGTGGTGTTTGTTAATGATCTCATGTATTGGGAATATTGATATTGGCACAAAGAAATAGAACGTTCCATTACTGAACACATACATTACTGTGAAGCACCTTTCGCTTTCAATGGTTCTATAAATAGAAGGTATAATTTTTGTTTTTATTCAGTAAAATACAAGCCATGTTATTAATTCCTTAAATCTAAGTAAATTAATGTATAACCTAGGGATATCTAGTTTTCTATACCGGATACCGCCAATATGTTACAATGCATCATATGAATACATGAAACAGATGCTAAAGGCACATTATTGAATTCCCACATTCTATAATAGAAAGGTTTCAATGTAAATATAATTTACACAGTATTCTACTGCAGATTACTTGACACTACTGCTCAATATTGAAGCATCCCTATAATGTTTATTAACACAATACTGAAACAATAAACAGGTTTTTATCCAAAGTACAAAAAGGTCTCTAGAGGAGTAGTAATGCTCGACCCCCTCTGTTAATGACAGAACACAAACTTTTCCTGCTGTATCTGGGGAATTTACACATATCTGAAATGAGTGCATTTAATGCAAAATGACTATTAAACAGATATGTCACCAACCCTTTCATCGCATATAAAACATTGAGCACATCATTGGACTATGTACAGAATTCAGGGTCATGTCACATTCCTACAGCAGGGGGCATTTTAGTATAATTTTAGGTCATGTTTTGCAGCCATAAAACTGCACAAAGCTGTATGTTATTATGTCCACAGGGAGCACAATAAGTATTCTCCATGGAAACGGTTATACATTGTTCTCCATATGAAAACATGTGTGCCTTTTTTATTTATTTTTTTATGGTATTGTGGCAGGGACATCATCTTTACACATGAAAGTAATGTGGAAGTTCTGGACCAGGTTATTAGAGCAGCAGCAAGAAAACGGATGTGATCAAGCAGAACCTGTGTTCTCCTGATATAAGGGTTTGAGTGTGGATCATTAGGTTGACCAAAGGAAGATTGCCATGCATTAGGTCTACAGACAGGCATTAGTGTGACACATGAAAAAGATTGATGTGGCTTAGGTCGACAGGGTCAAACAACAGACAAGCATTAGGTCAACATTCAAATATAACGATTTACCTCGCCCTGGGCAACAAGCATTTACCTTCCCCCACAGCAACAAGCATGTAACCCGCCTTGGCAAAAAGCATGTAACCCCCGCTTGGCAACAAGCATGTAATCCCCCCCCTGCAACGAGATTATTGGAAAGCGGCACTTATGTGCCTAACAATGTGATTATTTGCGATCAAAAATTCTAATTGTGGACCAGCACATTATTTTATATTCAATATTTGCAATGTACGTGGAGTGCCGCTGTATGTTTTCTGTAGGAATATATATATATATATATGTAGACGAGAGTGCCACACTGCACGGGGCTAGTCTTCAATTCAATAAATCAATAGGCAACAGCCAATGTTCTGCAACGTTTCGGGAACTTTTATTATCCCGTCCTCAGGCTAGGTAACATATACGTAACATATAGGTAACAAACTAACCTGAGGACGGGATAATAAAAGTTTCCGAAACGTTGCAGAACATAGGCTGTTGCCTATTGATTTATTGAATTGAAGACTAGCTCCGTGCAGTGCGGCACTCTCGTCTACATATATATATATATATATATAACTAACATTGGTTTAAACCAGTTGTGTGGTTTGCTGTTTGTTCCGAGTGCCGCCAACCCCCCATCATGTAAGCAAAAAAAAAAAAAAAAAAACTCTTTTATAATGCAAAAGTGATCATAAAAAAAACCCAAGTTGGACACACCAAAAGTCAAAGTGTACAATAATGCAGTCCACAGCCTGACAAAATAACATGGTGGTCCACTGCTAGGTCACGGATGCCCTGGATAGATAGAGATATATATATATATATATATATATATATATATATATATATATTGTTGCTGGCTGGCACTCAAAGAGACTTTCATCCAATAAAACACTATACAGTACAAGTGTAATTTTATAGACTACAAACTTTCACTTGTATAGTGTATAGTATAGAGCGCCAGCCAGCAACAACTATATATATATATATTTCCCTAAAGGAATATATATATATGTGGGCAATGATGGGCGGCACTCGGAGGTAACTTTCAAACGGTTTAATCAGGTGCGGCAAACGACCGAGGTCGTTTGCCGCACCTGATTAAACCGTTTGAAAGTTACCTCCGAGTGCCGCCCATCATTGCCCACCTATCCACTTCTATTCGGGAGGGCACCGGGGCCTGCTGCATCATTTAGGAGAGTGCCGGGCCGCTACAAACCAGTATATATATATATATATATATATATATTTTTTTTTTTTCCAAGCATTATACACTGCTCAATCCAGCACCCTAAAGTCTTCATACAGTCATCAAATAAGGCTTTATAAGTATAGGACATATATGAGCAGTTTTACATAATAAATATCTAACAAATTTGTTGTCTGATACTTCTCTGTTTGGTATGCACTCAGACACTGTTGTACCCATTTGGACGGAATCAATGCAAGGTGGCTTGATTGGGTCCAGAATAGGTTAACGGCCACTAAGGCCTCACTCTGGCAAAGTAACAGAGGTGGTAGAGGACATGGGGTTTAAGAAAAGAAAAATATGTGCTGAGATCTGGGAGCTGACCGGTTGGGGATTATTTGATGGGGATAGACTGTCAGTAGGTCAACCCCAAAAGGTTGACATGCAATAGGTTGACAAGCTAAATGTCGATATGAAAAAGGTAGACATAAGGTTTTTGTTTCTGAAAATTACTGTAATGCATACCCTAGCATGGCTCGCTGCGCTTGCCATGCTTCGGGCACACTATTATATTCTTCCAACATGTCGACATGGATGGTGAAGTGAGATCAAGCCGGATGAAACAAAAAAAAAAACATTAAAAACTCATGTCTACCTTTTTCATGTCGACCTTTTGGGGTATACCTACTGACTGTCTACCTAGACACTGTATCTCTAAAAATCGGAACCAGAGTTGACCACAGAGAGGTTTATGCCAGGTACACCATGCGCATGGGGAGCAAGTTGTGGGCCTTCCGCTGGACAGATTTGGATGAGAACGGCAGCCACCTCCTGGGTCTTCTGGAAGAGCTGCCAAGCTTAAAACAAAAAAAAGTTCAAGTGTTGCTAATTGCACAAAACCAAACAGGAGGAACGTTGGGTGCCTCAGCTAGTGTATAATATGCAAACCACTACCTCGCTCTTCTGTTGCAGTTGGCTCAACTGAAGAGCCAGATGCTCCACATTTGGTTGACATGCAGAGCATATCATTATGGACAAAGCAGACACTTGACTATAATAGAAGTAGCTCATACTAGATTGTACACTTTCTGGGCAAATGTGAGCTGCAAGCACAATCTATTTTTTGTTGTGCTATTGACAGCACTGTGGCATTCACCAGCACAAGCTGTATACACATAGGGACGGATTCTGGTTTACTCGCAAAAGCAAATTCCTCCTCAAATGGACAAAACCCATGTCCACTGCAGGTGGGGCAGATATAACATATGCAGAGAGTTAGATTTGGGTGAGTTAGTTTGTTTCTGTGCAGGGTAAATACTGGCTGATTTATTTTTACACTGCATCTTAGATATCAGCTTAAAGTACAAACCCCACCCAAATCTAAATTAATATATATTAAACATATATATATTCTTGAGTCACTGCAATATATTTTCATTGTCAAAGCACAAATATGAAAAGGTATTTAAAGCATCAAAAAAAATATATATATATAATAAAGACTTCACTATGTAAGGTTATTCATCCACCAGCAAGCTTATAGAAGGATGCTGTGCAATACAGCTGTTTCTAAGATTCTTCCATGACGTCCAAACTTGAGAGCAAGACCCAGTGGACACCTCGCTTACATGCCCAAATTTCTGCCAAATAGTCTCTTTACCATGATTCACTGTAGGGGTGACACATAGCTTCCACATGTTCCAGCTACCATTATTACATGGTCATAGTATCAATCATGGGCTCTAGAGTCGACACGTACTGACTAGATTACAAAATAGTGGTCTTTATTAAAAAAAAAAAAATACTCCTCCACAAAAAATGGTAGTAGTCTCTTAAGAGTGGAGTCATTTTCTGTGTATATGTACTGTATATTCAGCCTTGGCTGTAAAGATTTGCAAGATTAAATGGTGTGAAAGGCAGAGTTTTTTTTTAATCTTTTACAAGAGAATCCATCATACTTAAAGAACAGATCTTTTTATATAAATGTTTTCTGCTCAGCTACTAAAGACCAAATTCTAAGAATGATTTTATCAAACACTCATTATAAGCCCGGCTTCACAAATACATAATAAAAAAGTGATAGAAAATATACATATGTATAAAGGCAATGATGTTTTCCTGTGCAAAGGGTAGCGGTCTATTCAAAATTGCAGAAAGAACGATCACCAGTCACCTACTTACAGGGGAGGGCAAAAAGGATGTTCAGTCACAAAACAACTGCATCTATTGTATGTAAAACAAGCATTCATACAAGGGGACAGCTGGTAGCGCAGAATAAGAGAAAATCACTTTCTGCCTTTTATACACTTTCAGAAGAATTGACCAAATATATACTTTACTTAGGAAATCTAAAATGTGTCTAAAGTAGGAGCCAATGGGCCAAATGTAGTGGGCTCAAGATAGTCAGCCGAGCGAGATGCAGGCTGAATTTGGAGGTTTTATTTTAAAGGGAGAAATCCGCCCTGTTTTACTGCAAAATGTGTTTTTAGGCAAAAATAGAACCATAACGGTCAAAAAGAAAACAAAAAAAATCAAATTAACAGGGATATGTGGTGATAATGTAAAAATAAAAATAATAATAAAAAAACACTCATTTTTTGTGGCTGATTTTTTTGGGGGACAAATTGTATATACCCCTTACTCTTGAAAGATGCTACATTAAAACTGATATATTGGGACAAACAAGGGGAAAAAAATGTTTGCTCATTATAGAAACCGTGTAGCCAGCCACACTGTAATGGAAAGCACCAGGTGCAGCAAACATTGTCACATTTTTTGCAACATTTTTCATCGGGTAAGGTATGCCACAATTGGACACACATAATCTGGTCAATTTACAAAAAATTGGTACTTGTGTAGTTTCACGGTGGCAGTTACGTAGCCAGTGTAGAATCCCTGTCAGAATCAGTGTAGTGTTCCCTGTCAAAGTTAGCATAGTTAGCGTCCCTGTCAAAATCAGCATCCCGTAGTCAGCCGGAGCTTACGTAGTTAGCATAGTCAGTCAGTGTTAGGTGTGATTGTTTTCTTTTAAACACCCCAACTATCCACGTCAGCCCGAAGCGTGGTGAGGGGACGGGTTACATGTCCTACCGACCTGTTCATACCCCCACTATCTACATTGGCGTGGAGTTGACTTTATAAAGTCTGGGGAGCGCATCGAGCCCGAAGGGAACGCAGCATACACGTAATACAAGTAATCCGCTGCGCTCGCCACACTTATGCTTGTGCGTCTCAGGCAGATGGAGCGCCTCTCCGCCGGCACAGAGGATCTGGCAGTTACTGGTGCTGTGTGAGAGGCACTCACTAGGCTTGCCAGGGACAGAGCTGCAGCTTACGGGAACAGTGCGGTGACTACGCTGCCTGACAGGAACACTACACTGACTACACAGAGCTGCCGCGGGGACACTACACTGACTACGCTAGGCAGCTGTTGGGCTACACTGACAACGTAGCTTAGGCTGCCGTCGTGAAACTACACAAGTACCAAAAAACTAATACAAGCAGTGTAATAAAGGTGTTTACACATGAAATGATTTACTTTTCATTTCCCCAATTCCACCCTCCTTTCGTTTTGGCCTTTGCTTTCTATGCGATTTCACATTCGATCTGCACTTTTGCAATCAATATCAATTTCGATTTGCATTCAAGGAACAGTGTACACATTCGATTTACTGGATCAAATTTTTCCTTGCCTGCACACTTTTTTTAATTTCGAATCGAAAGAGTCTTTTTATTTGATTTTGCTTCTATAAAAACCTGTCAAAATGGAAGTGTGTTTACACCCCTCGAATCACCCCATGTGTATGCCCCTTCAGTTTTCATCAGATATTTGGATAGAAAGAGCATCTGAAAAAGTCCCTATTTTCTAATCAATCTGACTAGATTGCTTAGACAGTGAGCCTGGATTGCTCTGTGTGTACAGGGTATAGCAATAGCGATGTGCGGTCCCACACAACACCATCTTCCGCAGGGATAGACAGTGCATGCACTGTCTATCCTGCTAAGATTACAGCATTTTTACTTTAGGCAAAATGCTGATCCACACGGAACGCTCAGCACACATCGCGGGCGCGCCGAAATGTGTGCCAAGTAATCCATGCTTAAACACGTCGCTCAGAACAGGATCCCCTATCGCCTCGTGTGTACGGCGATTAACATAATACTTAAAAAGGCATTCAGGGTCATTTGTCTATTCTCCTTTGAATTGCTGACACTTGTTTAAACAGAATTGAATGAACATAATATTGATTACAAAGCTAGTGACACGAGAACAGGTGTACCAGCCATCCGTAGATCCTATTTAGAACTTTCATTGTTTCTACTGAATGATAATTGTTTTAATAGTACATGGTATATAAACAAGCTTATAAAATGTTATTCAACATTGTACAGCTCACTGAAGGCAACACACACAAGATTTCAATGGGAAATCTTACAGTTTAAAGATTGGCTTGGGCAAATCAAAGCCACATACACACTAGACTAGGGCCCTTCCACACTACACTAGACATGTAATGACCCCCGTTCCCCCCTCTGTCGCTTCCTCGCCGCCGGGATTGGCAAGGGCGAATGCACTTGACAATGCCAACACCATGTCGGGATCATGCAATGTGTTTGGGGCTTAATGGTTTGATATTGGTCCACAGAAGATAAATACGAAAGCACAGCCACCATAAGGGCCTAGATATGAGGAAACCATTGAAAGAAATGTCTGCAGTATGCTATGTGTTTTTATGCAATATGTACAATAGAAGCTGGAACCCACGCATGCAAATTTGTTTTGACCATTGTGTCCAGTGTAGCAGCGATCCTTATAGTGTTTGACTTATGTTAACTGTGTGCACAAACTACACCATTGTGTGTTCACTATGTGCACTCCTACGCATCTTCAACGCCCCCCACCCCCCCTCCATCCTCTGAAAGTTAGGAGGAGCATGGTCTTCACTCCCATCATCGATCCTCCTGAGCCCCAGCATCAACAAGTGTATATGCACTTGCCAATGCCAGCACTGCCAATAAGGATACGGCACCTCTCCAGTCTTAATAGCTGTTCAATAATTATAACACAGGCATAGGGGTATATTCAATAGAGGTCAAAACTGCCGTCTTGCCGAAAACAAGGCAGTTTTCAACAGGAATATATCAGAAGGGGTTCGATCTATTCAATCATACCTTTTTTTTTCAGCATGTTGAAATGTTTCAACATGCTGAAAAGCAGGTGGATTGACGGAAGAGCCGCTAATTCACCTGCTTTTGATGGAAACACAGCCAAAACTGAAAGGTTTTGCCTGTGTTTCTGTCATTCTCAATCTGGCATAACCTTACACAGCGCTGTCCTCCTGTATGCTGCAGCCTGCACCCTCACGCCGCTGACCGCACCCTCTAACACCCTCCCACCGACTCCCGTACATACCCGCCGACGAGCCTGGTGAGAGCAACTCACCCGGCTCCATCCAGGCTCCCTCTCAGGTTCCCCCTGCCTCATGCGATCTCCCGCCACCGCGCTCACCCAGTCCGAGTGCTGGCCGGGTGAGTGTCAATCATCGGCCAAACCCGACATCCGGATTTGGCCACTGAATTGAATAATGGATGCCGGATCCATTCCGACAAAAGAATGTCGGAATGGATGCGGCATCAATTGAATATACTCAAAAGTCTTATAGACAGCGACATTTCGGGGATTTATTCCCATCTTCAGGCTATACATTCATGCATGTGTGTATAGCCTGAAGACGGGACATCAGTCCCCAAAACGTAGAGGCTAATACACTTTTTAAAATCTGCAGTGCCGTGCTATTTTCCATATTCCTGTGGGGATTTTGGTCACTGTACACACACATTAGCCTTCTCTGGTGAGCCATGGCTCACCATGGTTTGTTATCATCTATTGTTCTCAACTCCAATACAATACATAGAACAATACATCAGGGGATAAGCAGGGGATTAAATTGGCTCACTTAATCCTATTAAAGGGGTCGATGAGGATGGCTCTATCTGTATGTACATCTATCCATCTAGACAGATATAGATAGATAATAAACCAAAAGCACTGCACTCTCACCATTAACCCAGGCGTCCGCTGGGGTGCCGTTTAGAGAGTACTGTAATGAGTCAGCACTCCCAATTACATACCCAGAAATCCCAAAAGAGGGAAAAAGCAGCACTCACCAGTCTTCTGAAAGTCCAGAGTTTAATCCAATCGATAGCCTGCTGACATTTCAGTCCTGGTGTGGACCTTTGTCAAGGCGATGGCAATATAAGCAGCAGTAGTAAACAGCAAACCAACAATGGGGTAGGGGGACAGTACAACCCCCCCCCCCCCTTGTCCCAGTACCCCTACCCCATTATTGGTTTGCGGTTTACTACTGCTGCTTATATTGCCATCACCTTGACAAAGGTCCGCACCAGGGCCGAAATGTCGGCAGCATATCAATTGGATTAAACTCTGGACTTATACTTCATGAGAAGACTGGTGAGTGCTGTTTTTCCTCTTTTGGGATTTCTGGGTATAACTAGATAGATCGATAGATCGATAGACACAAGCAATCTCCTAGCTAAACCAAATTTTTCAGTGATTTGAGGCAATGCCTCCCTCTTTGGAGAGTACCTCACTTTAATATCTTTGGCAATCGTAGAATCCTGCAGAAGAGAGGACAGTTTAATTAAATTAATTCAAAATCTACTGCATACAATAATGGACATTTAGGAATATTCTATAGATAAATGTTGAGAAAATGCAAAGCGACCACAACTAGGGCACTAGTAACACAGCACAAAAATGTACTCCTGTGCCGGAGAGATACATAGAACACAGCCATGTTAACAGTGGCAAACATGCCGATAAGATTATCTGTGCACAATGGCATGCTGTTTCTTGACAGCTGTAGTAATGGAGAGAAAATAAACCTCTTACAAACTGTGTCTAACAATATGTTGCCATATCTCGCCCATAGTCCCTCTGTACAGTATAGTGTTATATAACACTGAATCAATTCCAAAGTATAACAAACGTGCAGTCCTCTGATTACAGAATTCAGCTGTCTCTTATTAAAAATCTCCATTACCAAGAATCCTTTTGGGACTCAAATCATTTACCAGCAATATTCACATTTCGGGGTGTAACCCTGAACATGCCCCACTGCTGCTAGAAGAAGAATTAAAACAGCTGCTTCTCCATTCACATTGTGCTAGAGGAATGTAGCCTGCTCCAAGCAGCCTCTCTCAACCAGAAACCCTGGGGAACGTCAAGCCCATGGAGGTGATAAAGTCTCAGGGAGTGTCCCAAATACAACTGGACAGAAATACGTGGCTTCCTTACACCAACCACTGGCTTTAACTCTTTTCACTGCTGTTCCTTAACATTCTGTATGGACATCATGCTTACATGTATTTTTGCACCATGGAAATGCATAAGATTATTAACCAGTAAGGAGTAAATTAGTTTCAACTACAGAAAGCACATTTTAGAGATGCAGATCACAGGAAATTGGAAATTATTTACAGGACTGGTTTTCATAAAGTAATAGATGTGATTTATATTGCTGAGTCGTTGGCTAATCCTTTTAGCCAAATGTACTGACATAATGCAGTGTGCCCATCCATTAGCGTGGAGCCCGTTCCATTCCACCAACCACATCACTGAGCCGGCATAGAAAATAACGGATCACATTAAACCATAAAAGTGGTCTTGATAGAAGATACAGGCAGGATGCCTAAAGTATAGCAAACAGCACCACAGGTAGAAGTGTGGTATTAGCACTGGATAACAAGGTGGCTCCTTTTGTAAGCTTAGATAAATTCTAGAACTACCTATAAGCAGTGTTTGCTATTGATAATACATAACAAATATCCTATGAATTATGAATATAGTACAAAAAAATACACCTTAAAAGCATTCTTTAAAAAAAAAAAAAAAAATACCACAAATTGCCTGCTAAACACATGCTTGTATAAATGTCTGTATACATTTTGGGGTAAAGTTTTGAAAGAAAAGGCAGGATGATCATGTGGGTTAAATACTCTATGTACACTACTTTGCATAGTGTGAAACCACATTGGACATCCTCCCTGTATGCAGGTGTCGTATAGTGGGTCAGCAATTTGGAGGTCGACCCCAAAAAGTAAACACTGGAAAAAGGTTGACGCAATGGAAAGGTCGACACATGAATAGGTCAACATGGCTGTTCAACATTTTTTGTATCATTATTGACGCCCGAGCATGTGGACTCCATATTTGTGTTCCGCATCACCTTGAATGGCTCCCTTTTTTTCTAGAGACTGCAGAATACACAGGGGTACAAGAACAATAAATCACATTACATCCCATGTAAATAGAGTATATATGACAGGGATGGGGAACCTTTTGCCATCCAGCTGTTGTTGAACTACACATCCCAGCAGGCATTGCAACAGTTTTAGCATGGCCAGATAACAAAACTGTAGCATGGCATGCTAGGATGCTTAGTCCAACAACAGCTGGAGGGCCAAAGGTTCCTATTCCCTGATGTATGGGCTCATTTAAAAGGAAGTGCAAGGTGCCACCCTGCTCCCCAAATTGTCTACTGCAAATGTAGCTTATTTTACGCTGAAGTACTTGGATTTGTGGATATAAAAGAGGTAGCATGTATGCAGTCAGCATCCCAGCGGTTAGGATGAAGGGATCAGTATACAGATGCCGGCATCCCGACTGCTCCCAACTGCCTTCAAAAGACCTGCGCAGGTTTCCATGAAAAGGTCAGGCCGGCATCTAGATCAGTAAGTGCAGGGAGCAGTCGGCCAGGGATTATGGTTATCACAATATGCCGGTTAAGAGCTGCAGTATGAAAGGGGTATATGTATTTCCTTTCATACTGACCACTGATTCAATGACCTTCCATGGTTAAAACTCTTAACTGTGCGTGCTGTCAGTATGTGGCAGTGACGCATGAGCGGTGCTTTAGAGCTCACAGACCCCATGCCGTATAGCATGATTCATCACAGACCCCATGCCGTATAGCATGATTCATAAATGTAAGTTAATAAGCTGGAAAATAACTGTGTAATTCAAAACAAATTATGTTTAGTGTTGCAAAAGGGAGAATATTATATCATGGGAAGACTGAACAAAACACAATAAGACATTTTACCAAATGTGTTCGTGTAACGAAATCACTTGAATATGTTTTGTAGGGCTGAATGTGTGTTTAACAGCAGCACTGTCACATGCTTGGTGCTCAGTAATACAATCAGGAAACTCACATGCACTTAACTCTTTAGCATGGAAATACCAGTAGCTAAACATTTTGGCAACAGATACACAATAAGCTAAAGGCAAAACATTGGACACTGATATCTTGTATGCAGTGCTGGGGAGAAGGGGTTTTGTTGGCTACAGAAATACTGCAGTCTCATGGCTGCATGCACAAAACAATTGAATAGCTTTTTGTGGAAGGCAATCTCCATCAAACAATTGAATCACCGGTACTTGTGGATTATTACGGCTCCCACGATGTGCATCGCATAGCAAAACATTGCATCGCATGGGATTTAACAGAAAAGCATCCAAATGCATTGAAATTAGTATCAAACCTGTTCAATGGCCCACAAATGTCATTTTTGAGGCTGTACCACCCCCACTATCAATGCGAACCCGAAGCGTGGCGTGCGAAGCGAGCCCGCGAGGGGCGGCGGTACGCGTCCTACGACCTTTTCATACCCCCACTATCCACGTCGGCGTGGAGTTGAGAATAGAAAGTGTGGCGAGCGCAGCGAGCCACCGAGCCCGAAGCGTGGCGAGCGCACTGAGCCCCGCGAGGGGACACGGATAACTTCACAGGTATACGCGTCCCCTCGCGGGCTTCACAGGTGTCCGCGTCCGCTCGCCTCGCTGCGCTCGCCACACTTTCTATTCTCAACTCCACGCCGACGTGGATAGTGGGGGTATGAAAAGGTCGTAGGACGCGTACCGCCGCCCCTCGCGGGCTCGCTTCGCTCGCCACGCTTCGGGTTCGCGTTGATAGTGGGGGTGGTACAGCCTCAAAAATGACATTTGTGGGCCATTGAACAGGTTTGATACTAATTTCAATGCATTTGGATGCTTTTCTGTAAAAAAAACGCATGCGATCGCATGCGATTTTGTAAAAATGGTAAAAAAAAACTGCAAAAATCGCATCCAATCGCATGCCACTATATATGGCATGCGATGGGAGCCGTGATACTCCACAAGTACCGAATCGCCTTTAATATGCCAAAAAAAAAAGGCACTTTGCTTTCACAACATTTTTGTGGGGGTGAAAAAACCCTCTTGCTCTTTACTATGTTAGTTATTTTGGTACTTATGTAGTATCTGGGCGTCCGATTTAGAAATCGGATCGCATCGCATGCGACCAAATCGTATGCGATGCGATGGTCAAAATTTTTCCATAGGATTCAATGTTAAAATGGTCTGAGTCCATTTTAACATAGAATTCAATGGGAAAAAGGGGTCCTTTTCCTTTCCCCACTATCCAAGTGGGCATGGAGTTGGATATAAACCTGTGGCGAGCGTAGCGAGCCACCGAGCCCGAAGCGTGGCGAGCGGACACAGAATACTTTTTAAGAAATATGCGTCCGCTCGCCACGCTTCGGGCTCGGTGGCTCGCCACGCTATATAAAATCAACTCTATGCCCACTTGGATAGTGGGGAAATGAACAGGACCTTCTTAACATTGAATCCTATGCAAAATCGCATCGCATCGCATCTGATTGTATGCCTTAAGGTAAGGCATACAATCACAAAATCGGACGCCCAGATACTACATAAGTACCATTATTTTATATACTAAAATTAGTATGTATAAATAAAAAGAACATAAACCCAGTGTAATCATTAGAATGATGGAGTGGCTCAAAATATCCTTACTGGGCCAGATGTATCAAGCTTCGAAAAGTGATAAAGTGGAGAGTGAGAAACAACCAGCCAATAAGCTCCTACCTGTCATTTTCAAACCCAGCCTGCAACATGACAGTTAGGAGCTGATCGGCTGGTTGTTTCTCACTATCCACTTTATCACTTTTTGAAGCTTGATACATCTGGCCGACTGTACATTAGTAAAGAGACTGGATCCAGAGCCATATTTAGATGTATTGGTGCCCTGTGCCACACACCAGATTTCCCCATTAGGCACACAAAGCACATGCCCTCGTGATAGAGGGGCATGACAAAACCAATTCCCATGCTATCCCCTTCCCAATATTACATATGCCACACCCCTTTTCGGACGCTCGTCCCTATTCTAATATTTGTAAATTTGGGAGGTATGCATAATAAAATGTATGCTAAAATCCTGGTAATCATCTACTTTTGTTCCGGTTGAAAATTTATCAAGGCTACATGGATACCACTCTGAGTGATCAAATTAATAAACTGGGCAATAAGATTTTGGTCCAGATTCTCTAAGCTTCAAAAGTGATAAAATGGAGAGTGATAAACAGCCAGCCAATCAGCTCCTGTCTGACATTTTTCAAACACAGTCTGTGACATGGCAGACAGGAGCTGATTGGCTGTCTGTTTATCACTCTCCATTTTATCACTTTTGAAGCTTAGAGAATCTGGCCCTTTATGAGGTGTACAACATAAGAATGAAAAATCGCAAATGCTTAATGCAGCTAAGCTATAAACCTATATACAGTATGTGAGGTGACAAGCTCAGTAGAAGGACACTATGACATCAGCATACACCACGTTGTGGATGTGTGCAAAGCAGCAAGTGCATAGGAGACTGTGTAGGATGTTATCCATTCACCAAGAAGCATCATCCAGGCTTGAAATGTGATCTACTGCAGGAGGTGTTTTCTTTGCTGTCTACACAGCATTTCCTGGCTGTCTAGGGGAATATCCTCAACCATCTCAAATTCTGTAAACTGATTCCACTGCAGACCCCTACCACCCCAATACACGTAAGTCAGCTTAACCCAACACAACTCGGAAACAACTAAGAGAAGCATGTGCACAGAAAGACTGACTGGTCTGCATACTAAATATCCCATTATATCATTACCTGTCACATTCATAGAGGAAGCAGGTCACATGATCATCCTAAATCACCTTCTGTCTCTCCAGGACCTTAGCCACACATTTGTGAATGAACACAGACACCAGCCAGAATGAAGCTATATTAATATATATGGGTTCATATTCCAATAGCATATAAACACCACAAGTAAGATATAGATAGATACACATACAGTGTGCAAAGTATATATAGATCGATCGAGAGAGACGTATATACACAAACATACTATGAAAACAGGTAAACACCACCTGCAGCCTGGCTAAACGCCCGCTACCCCCTGCCACACAAATTCCCTCTCTAACATGTGAGGGGATGTGTTCAGCCGAACGGGAGAGAACTCACTCGATGGTTGCACACCATTGAATTATTTTTCTCCCCTCCGGTAATAAAAAAGTCAGTCTAGACTGACTTTTATTCCGGCTGCCATATGCCCAATTTGGGGCAGGCACTGGCATCATGTGACATCAGCCACCCACCCTGCGCAGGCATTGCCACACCTGCAATCATAGAGGGAAAGTCCATAAAACACTGGCCGTTCCACTGGTGGAGCCCCGGCAATCACTTCCTGGATCAAATGGCTCGTTCGCTCAAAGGAATGGTGCATTCACAAACCCCGAAAATCGGGGACAAATTTGGACTCAAACAAACAGGTCTGATAGGCCCCTATATCAAGTGGACCATTCTACCTCCAGCACACCGCTACAACCTGAGTTTATCCACACCAACCAGGACATCTACTTGTGCATCGCACCATCCCATCCGGACTCATTATCCGAGGCAGACACGGAAATCAACATATCCTCCAGGTTCTACCATCTTTCCCATCAGAGACACCTAATTCTCCATCTGGACTCTGTTTTGGGATCGCCATTGGCCACCTGGTCACCTGCTATTATGGGACTACACCTTCAGATGTCAGTGTGGTAATATGCAAATTACATGCTATACTCTAAACTATAAATTGTGCTGAGAATTGAATGTCCAAAGGTTTACATTTTTATACAACATTGTAACCCCCTTTTATGACTTGCAAAATTTCATATGCTATTACAGCTTTTTAAATTTTATCTTTAATAAATTCTATATTGTAAAGGATACCGTTCTGCAAATTTTTGCTCATTATATTCTTTTCAGCCCGCGCTGGTACACACACCCCTTTTTTCCTATACGTTCTGAGGACCTGACAAGTCCTAGTACCAGCTGCAGATAGTAGCGCACTGATCACCTCCCCCCTTTTTTTATACATGTATACACTTTGAAGTTACAATATCTCATTTCCAGTATTTCCCATTGCCAAGAGAAACCATTCACCCCTTTTTGCTTTTCAGGGGGGATTCTGGACTACTACCAGTCTCTTAAACACAGCAAAATGTCAACGGGAAATAAAAAACCTACAGTACCTTAGCCAGAGGAGGGGTGGGAATTCCACACTCCAAATAACATGGAGGTGAGGTGTCCAAACCAGTTATGCAAAGGATTAACTCATTAAATAAAATAATTATGCTGGCAAATGCTTTTCACTTACCTTCAGGAAGTGGAGCCTGTCCAATTACCAGACCTAAAAGGAAAGGGGACAAATCAATATAATGCAAAGTACTGGGACGCCTAGAAAAAAAAAGTGTTAGATTGTAAGGGACACTGGTATGATATATAAATGCTCCTTACAAAAACAACTCAAAAGCACTGTAATATCTTCTCCTAAAACTAGTAAAACTGTTTTTAGCCAATTCAAAAAAAAATTACAAATTATAAACATACATACATACATATAGAACCAATTTCAGCATAAGGAAAAAGTAAGCAAAGAAAAAAATACAGAAAAGAGGGCAGATAGATGTGATGCGCAAATACTAGTTGAACTAAATAAAGCTATCCATTACTTGTGGGTTGCATACAAAAGTATTTAACCCGCGTGCAAAAAAATAAAGGTGCACCCATTGTGCAGGTGTAAAGATGCTTTGTTTCTGCTTTGTTTCCACCTCTGAATCAGCCCCTAAATATGTAAGAATCTGTTCTGATACGAAGATAATCTATTCCGTTTTCCACAGAGAAGTAAAATAAACACCATAAAGAAAAAGTAATAATGCATTTCCCATGAGCTGAATATTTAATCTGCCAAAACTATTAACATAATCTATCATACTTCAAGACCTATGGAGGCCGAAGAGAAAACAGTGTAACACTGGTTCACCTGGCACAAAGTGTAGCAATAATGACAGCTAACCCAAATATCCTTTCATCACAGCAAGTGTATGGCTCCATCATTTTGATGAATTCTTAATGCTCTTAAGTAATTTGAGACTGTCACTCTGACATTTGGAAGGATAAAGTATTAGCCTAAAATATTACTATATTTTTAATACTGTGGCTACATAAGACATTTCACCATCCGCCACTTTAAAATAACTGCCAGCAATGTATATATTACCGGCTAATCAATATACATTGGTGCCCAGTGGTACCAGTAAAATATACATTGCTGGCATGCGCCAGCAATGTATATATTACTGGCTAATATTAATATGAATAGACATTCGTGGCCAGTTTGTATATGCTGCAGAGGAGCTGGAGCTGCTGCGGGCAGGCGGTGGATGCCTTTAACTGAACCTTTAATATATATAAAGCAGGGAAGGGGGGGGGAAGGGGAGCGGGGGCTGCCATGCAAACCCGACCCTGGAGCTGCTGTGATCGGCGGATGGCAGACTGCTTCTGCTCTATGCTATGGAGCAGGGGGTGAGCAGGAGGTGTGGCAGACAGGGGGCGGGTGGATGGCGGCGGCGTCTTTTTCTCCCTGCTCCGTGCAGGTGAAGGTGAGCAGGAGGTGCGGCGGATGGGGGGATGGGTGGACGGCAGCTGCTTTTCCTCCCTGCTCCATGCGGCGCAAGTATACGGAGCAGGGGAGGTAGCAACACTGCAGGGGGAGAGATAAGGGGAGGCAGTGGGCTGGTCTGCCAGGCTGAAAGTGGCTAATCTTTCAGCCCGGCGGCCCGTACACACACACACACACACACACAGATAAGATGGCTGAATAAACCAGCCATCATCTCTGGCATGCTGGTAAAATAAGCAGATGGGAGACATTGACAACGATGATGCGGAAGCACGCATCATTGCTAGTCTCCCATACACACTGGGCAATTTTCAGCTGAAAATCGCTCAAAACGGCCAAAATGAACGATTTTCAGCAGAAAATCGTCTTGTGTGTATGGGCCTTAAAATGCATTTTGGAAATTAATGGAGGAAGAAATCCAGCAGCCTCTGTCATGAAGAGATGCTAATTGTAATTTCCTAGCAGAATGTCTGGTGAATGACCACTGCATAGCAGGTAGCGGGCTGGTGTTTGACGTCCTGTGTGAGGTGTTTGTAGTAACAGGAGACTTCTGTTTTTCTTTACATGAACTGTCCAGGAGGTAATCAAATGATATCCCCAGTTGTTTGTTACATATTCCAAGGAAATTGGATTTACCCTTGTGGCACGTCATTTTGATTTAGTTATGCACTGCAAGTAAGATGGTCTGAATTATATACGAATCCTAAAAATAGGATTTTGGGTACCTACCGGTAAATCCTTTTCTCGTAGTCCATATGGGATACTGGGTTATACTATGGGGATAGAGATCCTCCGCAGGAGAGACAGGCACATTAAAGCTTTCAGTGTGGGTGCACTGGCTCCTCCCCTCTATCTCCCTCCACTAATCAGTTAATGAAAAACTGTGCCGAAGAAGAGCTATGTGAGGAGGTGTGTGAACAAAAACGTGGTGAGATTCTCACAGCACACCCAAACCAAAATAATAAACAGAAAACAACAAAGAGGTGAATCATAACAACTTCTGAGTTCACCACAATTCTTGAAGAAGGTCAATATATGACAACAGGGCAACAAGCCCTAACCGTGCTAGTAACAGCAGAAAGCCGCACAGAGACGGGCTCCCAGTATCCCATATGGACTACGAGAAAAGGATTTACCGGTAGGTACCCAAAATCCTATTTTCTCTACCGTCCAATGGGATACTGGGTTATACTATGGGGAGGTCCCAAAGCTACCAGAACGGGCGGGAACGTGCGGAGTCTGCTGTAGAACCGCTTGTCCGAACTGGGAATCCTGGCTGCCCAGAGTGTCAAATCTGTAGAACTTGACAAACGTGTTACTCCCTGACCAAGTTGCGGCGCTGCACAGCTGCAGAGCCGAAACCCCTCGGGCAGCCGCCCAAGAAGTCCCAACAGATCTTGTGGAATGGGCCTTCAACGCTGGAGGAAGGGACAAACCAGCCGATGCATAGGACTGTTGTATCGTGCATCGAATCCACCGGGCTATGGTCCTTGTAGATGCAGGAGAGCCCTTCTTTTGTGCATCATACAATACAAACAGACTATCCGACTTCCGGATTCTAGCCGTACGTTTTACATACACCTTGAGGGTATGTACCACATCCAAAGAGAGAGGTATATCAGGATGTACCGCGCTGGAAGGGACCACAATAGGCTGGTTCAGATGGAATGCGGACACAACCTTTGGCAGAAACTGCGGCCTGGTCCTAAGCTCTGCCCGATCCTCGTGGAATACCAAGTAAGCTTGGAATACCAAGCTTTTACAAGACAAAGCCCCCAGCTCAGACACTTGCCTGGCTGAGGCTAAGGCCAGTAGGACAACAGTCTTCCATGTAAGATGTTTTAACTCTGATTGTTCCAATTGAACGAACCAAGAGGACTTAAGGAAGGTGAGGACCACATCCAAGTCCCAAGGCGTTGTGGGTGGTACAAAGGGAGGCTGAATCCTCAGCACTCCTTGCAGAAAGGTGTGGAGTTCCGGCAACAGCGCCATTTTTTTCTGAAAAAATACTGACAGAGCCGATATCTGTACCTTCAAAGACCCCAACCGGAGGCCCAGATCCAAGCCGGTTTGAAGGAATCTTAACAGATTGTTAAGACGAAATACTGCTGGCGGCAAAGCATTTTTCTCACACCAGGCTATGTACTTCTTCCATATCACATGGTAGTGAGAAGCCGTGACCGGCTTTCTGGCACGTGTCATGGTGGTAATCACAGAGGGATGTAGTCCCCTGAGGCCTAATATCTTCCGCTCAACCTCCAGGCCGTTAAACGCAGCTGCGGTAAGTCCTGAAAGACAAACGGTCCCTGGAGGAGAAGATCTTTTCTTGGAGGAAGACGCCACGGGTCTTCTACCTGCATGGCCTGAATGTCCCCGTACCAGGCCCTTCGAGGCCAGTCTGGGGCCACTACGATGGCTTCTACTCTCTGGTGTCGGATCCTTTTTAGCACTCGGGCCAGCAATGGGAGCGGTGGGAACAGGTACACCAGCTGAAAATCCCACGTCCAAGTCAGGGCATCTACTGCTGTTGCCCCTGGATCCCTGGTCCGGGCACAGTACCTGTCCAGCTTGTGGTTCAACCGTGAGGCCATAAGGTCGATCTGAGGGAGCCCCCAAAGATCTACTATGTCCTGGAACACCTGGGGGTGAAGTCCCCACTCCCCGGGGTGGAGATCGTGACGGCTGAGGAAATCCGCTTCCCAGTTGTCGACTCCAGGTATAAAGATGGCCGACAGGGCTTTTACATGGCGTTTCGCCCAGGAGAATATCCTGGTGGTTTCCCTCATACAGGGCATGCTCCTTGTCCCTCCTTGGAGGTTGATGTAGGCAACCGTAGTTGCATTGTCCGACTGGACTTGCACCGCCCTGCCCCGCAGCATAGGCTCCGCCTGTAAAAGGGCATAGTGAACAGCCCTCAGTTCGAGGTTATGTGCAGCGTGGATTCCGATGGAGACCAACGGCCCTGCAGGCGGACTCCCTGTATCACGGCTCCCCAGCCTCTGAGACTGGCATCCGTGGTAATCAGAAGCCAGTCCTGTATCTGGAAGCAGCGACCCGCCAATAGATTTGGCGAATCTAGCCACCACTGCAGGGAGAGTTTGGTCGTTGCAGACAGGCAAATCCTTCTGTGCATCTGGCGGGGGGATCCTGACCACGTGAGGATATCCAGCTGGAAGGTCCTGGAGTGGAACCTGGCGTACTGGATGGCTTCGAATGAGGCCACCATCTTGCCCAGGAGCCTGAGGCAGAGGTGCACCGAGACCCAAGGGCTTGATAGGACCTCTCTTACCAATTCCTGTAAGTCTGACGCCTTTTCGGACGGCAGGAACACCTTCTGCTCTATTGTGTCCAGAGTCATACCCAGGAACACCATTCTGCGGCTCGGGAGCAGCGAGGATTTTGGGATGTTTAAAATCCACCCGTGGTCTCTCAACACCTGCATAGTCAGGTCTAACGCACTCACCAGGGCTTCCTCCGATCCTGCCTTGATCAGCAGGTCGTCCAGGTAGGATATGACATTTACCCGCTGGAGCCTGAGAAGGACCATCATTTCTGCCATGAGCTTGGTAAAGACGCGCGAAGCAGTTGATAGCCCGAAGGGCAGCGCCTGAAATTGATAATGGCAATCTCCCACCGCAAATCTTAGAAAGACTTGATGGGGAGGCCAAATTGGGACGTGTAAATAGGCGTCTTTGACGTCGACAGAGGCCAGAAATTCCCCTTTTTCTAGGGAGGCAATCACCGACCTGAGCGACTCCATTTTGAATTTGAACACCTGCAGGAAGGGGTTCAGCGATTTCAGATTCAAAATGGGCCTCACTGAGCCGTCCGGCTTGGGGACAAGGAACAGGTTTGAATAGTAACCCTGGCCTTGCTCCTGTTTTGGTACAGGTATGATCACCCTGGACAGGAGGAGCTTGTGGATTGCTCCCTGAAGAAGCAACCGATCCTCCACTGAGGCTGGGAGGGCCGACTTGAAGTAGCGTCGAGGAGGAGGCCCGGCAAACTCCAGCCTGTAACCTAGCGAAATAAGACTTCTGGCCCAGGGATCTAGGCACGAGGCGTCCCACACCTTGCTAAAGTGTAGCAGCCGGGCCCCCACCTCGAGACTGTCCCGTGGTGGGTGCACCCCGTCATGCTGCCGTCTTGGAAGCGGCAGGGATGGTGGAATGGTCCTGATTACCTGAGGAGTTAGGCTTCCTGAACTTCCCTCTAGTGCCTCTGCTGGCACTAGAGGCGGCTCTGGCCTTAGGGCGGAACTTGGACCCACGAAAGGATTGCTGGGAGGGCCCTGTGAAGGGGCGTTTTGCCAGAGTGGGTGCTGATGGGAGGAAAGTGGATTTCCCTGCCGTAGCCTTAGAAATCCAGTCGTCCAGCTCACTACCAAAGAGCCTCTCCCCTGTGAAAGGTATGCCTTCCACACTGTTTTTGGAATCCACATCAGCCACCCACTGGCGCAACCACAAGGCCCGCCTAGCCGACACGGCCATTGCAGAATTCCGCGCATTTATAGCGCCCAATTCCTTCTGTGCCTCACAAAGAACCCGTGCCGTGTCCTGAATGTGACGCAGGTTTTCACCCATCTGAGCCACTGTCATGTCCCCCAACAAACCCTCTTGGATCTGTGTGGACCAAGTATAAATGGCCTTAGCCATCCAGCAACTGGCCAATACCGGGCGTTGTGAAGCCCCACTGGCCGTGAACATGGACTTAAGTGTCGCTTCCAGTCTCCTATCTGCACCATCTTTGAGGGTAGATACCCCAGGAACTGGTAACAGCACCTTCTTTGAAAGGCGGGAAACTGAGGAATCCACCACTGGCGGTTCCTCCCACTTCTTCCTACCAACAGGATCAAAGGGATATGTATTTGTGAACCTCTTTGACAGCTGGAACCTCTTTTCAGGATTCTGCCAAGCACTCTTAAAGGTACTTTCTAATTCAGCCTGTTCTGGGAAATAGACTGGCTGTTTTCTCTGAGTCATGAAGAAGGAATCTCCCTCAGAGGGTTCCTCCATAGGGAGCTCTAACACTTCCCTAATGACCTTAATTAAAGCCTCAGAACCATGACCTAAAGGCTGCTCCTGAACAGCATCCTGATCATCAGCCCCATCTCCCACTTCAAGGATGTCATCATCATCAGAGTCCGGGGCCACTGCAGTAGCAGGCCGCTTTGGGGGCTGAGCAGGGGGAGGGGTGAGAATATCAACCCTGGCAGACAACATGGCTAATTCCCTTTGCACCCTCTGCGTCTGCTGTGTATTTGCAGAGAGCTGGGAAGCAACAGAGTCCATCAGTGTTTTTATGCTGATGGCCCAGGCAGGCTCTGTATTATCAGCCTGTGACCCATCCACAAGTTGTGGGGGCACCCCACTGACCTAAGTGGCTACACCACTGGGTTGTGGCATCATATACGGTTCACAGGTAACCTGTGACTGTGAAGCTGGAATTAACTTTGTGCTGCACACCATGCATGTTAACTTTTTAACCATGATGAAGTAACAGGACACCCCCAGCAGCACTCACACGCACACTTAACACCCACACTTGATGTGCTGTAACTCTACACAGTATAAGTGTAAAACACCTCTGTATTAGAGACTATGGTGTTGTGTACAAGTGGTTAACTAGCCAGTGGGGTAGACTCAGAGCAATATGAGGGACCAGTACATCCCAAACCTTAACTCACAGATTAGAGTGAGCTGGTAACGCACAAAACACACAGTGATAATGTCTACACAGTGTAATATAGCACAGCTAAGCAACGCTGCTGCGCTGTTATAACTTGCTGTCTCTGCCGCTGCTGCAAAGGATCAAATCCACCACGCCGCTGAGGAGCTGTAATGGCGACCTCTGGATGCGTGAAGAAGCAGGAAGCAGAGACAGAGCGCGCCCAGCAGAGCCTGGTCCCGCTCTGAGCGAAGTCCCGCCCCCTTTACACGGAGCTGGCGCTTCCAGTATATTTATACTGGCATAAGAAGCGTTTTACATATGAAATTTTTTTAAACGTTCTGGGCATCCCTGGTGGTCCAGCGGCATCACCCTATGCCATTGTGATAGTGGGGTGTCGAGCGGTCCCTGCTAGAGGGCCGCCGCTACTGCCGCCGCCATCTTGCCGCACGGAGCGGTTTGGGGTGTCCCCTTATAGGACCCCCAACCTGTACTCACCACTGACTTCTTCAGACCAGTCAGGGGGTGTGCGGCAGCTGGGAGGCCTGCTCGCTACAGCGCAATGCTGTGCAGTGACAGGCCTCACTCAGGACAGACTGTCCTGCAGCAGGGTCAGCTCTGACCTGAAGAGGCCGGGGACTGACCCTTTCCCTGACACCCTCGAAGTAGGACAGCTGCCTGGTCAAAGCAGCGCCCCAAAATAACAAACTAAATAAAATTTGAAGAAAAAATCTGGAGCATCCAGAAAGCACTGCCTCTCCTGAGGCACATTTTTCTAAACTGACTAGTTGAGGGAGATAGAGGGGAGGAGCCAGTGCACCCACACTGAAAGCTTTAATGTGCCTGTCTCTCCTGCGGAGGATCTCTATCCCCATAGTATAACCCAGTATCCCATTGGACGGTAGAGAAAATATAGGGGGGGATCGGACCATGCCAGTGTGTTTTCTGCCTATATAAAGAGGGCCTGTGAGCCCAGGAATCTGTACTTCTTCTGTATCTGACTGCTGTGTCTATGTGTTACCGCAACACTGCCATCTGCTGGCAGCGAGTAAAACTACATGTCTTTCACATTCAAAAACAGAGGAAATCACAAAGTAGCAGACTAGCTTTCAAAGCTTTTGCTTGGAGCCGGTTTAGCTAGTGGTACATACTTGTGTTGGTGACAGCAAAATTGAAAGTGCCCCATGTGTAGGCCCTATAAAACTGGGTGCACACCTACAATTGTCGACCTGTTAATCCGATACAGTGTAAACACTGCTATCAGGCTGCTCAAAGTGGATCAAGCTGGGAGCACAGTACTCGGCCAATCAGCTGTACTTTTGTACGTTCCTTTTGTATGCAATATTTCACATGCAATCCCAGCTGAGCCTGCTGGGCTCAGAAGCAATCCAGGAGATTGCTTCTTCAGCAGGAGCAACTATTGCTGCTTTCACACCGCAAAACCTGCTTAGACTCAGTATTTAAAAACGTTTCTTACAACAAGTCAAAGCAGGTTATGCCCTTTTTAGACCTCACATATTACCCGGTACTATAGCAGGTTTTGTGGTGTGAAAGCAGAACAAGTTATTGTTAAGATGCAGCAGTAGCGGAATGTGCCGGGTGTCCGGGGAGCCGCAGGGGGTGGGCGGAGCTGTCACTGGGGCTCTGCCAGCTCAAGGACACAGCAGAGGCAAAGCATTGTCTTCTGTATCCCGGTGCCAGCGATGCGTACACTCACAGCTCGTCTCCAGGACAACCAGCGCCGGAAGTAATCCCCCTCCCACGGTATCTGTCGACACAGACACACTCCATGCAGCACCCCCATCTGGCTGCTCCTCTCCATGCACTAATTGCAGCTGCTGCAGCCAGGCCTCCCCTCTCATCCTGCTGCTGCTGGGCAACCCTGACTGTATTAACAAGTGAAGCGTCTGTAATTGCGTCTCTCTTACTAATGGTGCCCACACACTAGAATAATTTTTTGGCCCATTCACCCAATATATTGTCCGATGTTTGCCGATCATCATTGAAAATGGTCCAATATTTGTTTGATGCGCACTCCCGTGGATCTTTTGCTAAATCTTCTGATCTTTCATGCAGCATGTAAGATCAGAAGATTTAACAAAAGATCCATAGGAACGCACATGGGATCTTAAGAAAAATCTTTGGTAAAGATGTGCACTTGCCTGAAATCTTTTGTCCAGGACAGACCAAAGATTTGAAGGCTAAAATTTATGCTCACATCTTCAGATCACAGATCTTTCTAGTGTGTGGGCACCTTTACCATGCTAATGTACTGTACTTGTAGCTCACAGCCGCCATGTGCAGCAGACACAGCTCCTGTCAGATGTCAAACTTTATGTAGCTTTTTAGTTTGTTTTGAAAGGACTAGAACTATATTCTCAAATTAAATCCCTTTCACATGGCATGTTGAGCACTGCCACTGAGTTCCCACTCTGTGCATATCTAATGATCGGGACCCAGTGCAGTGAATATTTAATGAGCGGGTCCCCGCCCTCTGCATATGGGGGGGGGACCCGCTCCTGAAGTGAATGTTTAATGAGCGAGTCCCTGTTATCATTTCACATGCAGGGGGGCAGAGACCCGCTCATTAAATATTCACTGCACTGGTGCTCACTATTGGCTGGGTCCTAAATACCATTTTAGACCCATTCAGACTGCAAAAAAGGGTGTAAAACGAGTAGGACCCTGCTTTTTTACAGTTTCCAAAAACAGTTTTTTTGCAAACTGTAAATTCACTGTGGACCTTTAGGACCGCACATATTACGATTTTGAAACTGTAAAAACAATGCAAAATACCAGAAGACCAAAGGAAATTTTAGTCTCGAAGAAACACAAAGCCAAAAAAGACCTGCAATCTGAGCATGTTGTGGCTGAAGAGATAGCAGCAACTACACTGGCTGCATTTTCAAATGGCACTTGGCTCTGTTTAAACCGGATATTAATCTGATGAGAAATATACAACACTTACTGCTTACCCCCTGCCTTTAATGCTTTATTCCCATGAATAGCTCTCAGCTGACCAAAAAAAAGGCCTGAGATGTAAAGATTGTTCTCAGCAAGACGTGCAGTAGCTGGGCTAGGGTCTATAATCAAAATCTCTGCATTCCTTTGAGGATGTCCTGGGAAACATTTATGTGGTACATAGGATAACAGACATTTGCCATTTGTTATGATAGCTGTGACAAGATTGCAAACATGGCTGCCATTCTTTCTCAGAAAATTAATGCTTCATTACATCTATAAGGGGCCTGAAAGATTTATATGCCAGCACATACAGAGTGTCTGCATTAAGCAACTAAATAGAAAACAAAGAATATTTACATCAAAAGATGGCAATTTCTTATGTCAAAACTGCAGTGACATCATAAAGAATTATTTTTACTTGTTCCAAAAAAGGTATATCACCAATGTAAAGAGAGACCGGACACAAGGAGTAATTTAACTGACTAAGTGCTTTTGTAAATAGCCAACGTCTGTAAAACAGTTGAATCAGAATTTCTAAAAATATCCAAATCCAGGATCCACTAAATACAAAGCAATAAAATGCAACAAATCTCATTAAAAAACATAAATTAGAATAAAAACTGATTCAAATACACTATTTACGAGATCGTCAATGCTTTATATTAAGTGAAAATCTTATTTTAATAAATTAGATCACCTTCCACCTTAATGAGATAGGTATGTGGTAGATATGTCGACAGCAAATGGTCAACATGTACAAGATCGACAAATTAAAAAACGTATTTAACTTTTTTATGGTTTTCCAACCTCGAGGATCCCGACTGGGAACGATAAATCATGGTAAAGTAAGCGGGCATGTAAAAGGTATGCTGTACACGGAATTGGAGACCATGATGAAATATACAAATTCATACAAAAAAAAAAAAAAACAGTGATATTAAACTTTTCAGGTGTCAACCTTTTGTCTATACAGACTTTGTACATATTGACAGATTGGTATCGATCAATTGACCACAAAACAAATTCCATGATAAAATGAATTGCGCATGTTGTCGGCCAAAAAGGATTTATCAAAAAAGTCTGTATAATGGAAATCACTTCAGTAACATGCACAGAGTGAAGTAGTAACTTTTAGACATGTGAATAACTTTAAAATCCTAAAAGTAAATCCATCTGGCGAGCGAGCTATCAGTAGTACACCATGTTCTTAGATTATAAAAGGAAGCAAAGAGTTTACTTACACCCAGTAAGCTCCCTAGGAAGCCCTTGTACACATTTATTTTGCAGCAGACTGGGTCACAAATAAATAATTGTGTATATAAATAGGTAATATGGAACTGAATCTGTATACTTGTACTAACCATGCAGACAGGGGGGGGGGGGGTATTCAATCTGTTACATTCTTTAGGATAGCTGGAAAACAAAAACTATTTTGATGCACGATTATTCAATTGCAGCCTTTTTTGCGATGCTATTGAAGGCATTTTTTGCCCATGCCTTTTCAATGGTCATAAAAAGCGCAGAAAACAGTTTCAATGTCTACCAGAAAGTGGCAAAAACACGTACATCGTCAGCTAGCTTGCTGATCCAGGTGTTTTCTGCCAGTGCCGAATGCTTATAGCTAGGCAAAAAAATCTGCACCTTAATTGAATAGGGTGAATCCCCATTCTCCCACCCCAAAAAAGGAGAAAAGTGCCAATTTTTTTTATTGAATTGAGTACCCCCATAACCGGAGATCTGGACAAAAGGATAAGATACCTCCACCAAAGCCGGAGGTTAAAAATTGGACAGGATAAGTTATGGGATCACATAGGGCCTATTTGATTGGTCGTTCAGTGACCACAGAATAATTTATAAGCATTCATGAAATATTTTCATTTTGACACTTTTTGTATATATCACTTCCAGCTACTTCTTTCTGTAGCCATAGAATATTATTTCAGACAAACCGGGACATGAGGGGTAACATAACAAAATAAATTCACAGGTCCCAACTTCCCAGTGTTACAACAGTGCTAACGCCAAAAAAAAAAAAAAAAAACCTGGGGTCAAAATGAAAGGTTTAGTCAAGTCATTCTTATTACATTAGAACTATAAAACCCACAATAGATGCATTCAAGAGGTCTCAGATGCCCTTCTGACTTCATTCACGTAATTAGTGTAAGGAAATCAATTTAAGCCACAAAACGATGGAAGACCATTACAGTTACTTTTTTTTCTAGAAATAATATGACACATCTATACTGTAAATGAGAGTACTGAAGCTGTATGACAGAACTGTGGGTGGAAATGGAGTATATGACTTCATTCTGTGAGAAAAGCCTGCCAGAGAGAGGATCTATCAGGAATTAGAGAGCACATAATGGATTGGCAGAGCAGACTTGTTTCTTCCTCCCAGTCCTTGCTGGAAATCTGATTTGCGTCTACATCAGTCTAGTAATTAGCATGTCCTATAATTGCATTAACGGGCAGCACGGACGGTGTAATGGTTAGCATTACTCCCTCACAGCACTGAGGTCATGGGTTCCATTCTTACCATGGACCTAACTGTGCAGAGTTCGTATATTCTCCCCGTACTTGCGTGGGTTTCCTCCGGGTACTCCAGTTTCCTCCCGCACCCCAATAATTTACTAGTAGGTTAATTGGCTTTCAACAAAAATAACCCAAGAGTGAATGTCTGTGCGTGTACATGTGGTAAGGAAATATCAGATTATTACCTGGTAATATGTTTTCCTCTACTCCACCATGGCAGCCATTACTTTGGGTTCCTCCCTTCTGGGTAGTCCTTCGGAAAAGAAAAAAAGACACCAGCCCCTATAAGAAGGCTCCACCTCCCTGCTCCGGTGTCTTGCATTCTCCAGCTTTAACACATAAACAGAAAAATTATTCCACATAACACAATATACAACAATTCGTAAGGGATGGGAATATATGCTGCCATGGTGGAGTAGAGGAAAACATATTACCAGGTAATAATCTGATATTTCCTCTACCTTCCCCCATGGCAGCCATTACTTTGGGTCATACCCCAGCAGTTATTGTTTTCGGGAGGGCATACTCACAACCAGACCGAATTGTTGCCTCCTCGAAATCATAATAATCGTAAATCATAGTTTCAGCAGACTTCTTCAAACTTTCACAGCGCTGCGCTAAGGACTTTCCTTCCAAACTTAGCGTCTGCTGAAGACATTACATCCAGTCTGTAATGTTTTGTAAATGTATGTATCGACGACCATCCTGCCGCCCTACATAATTCTTCTACTGAAGCGGATCCTTTCTCCGCCCAGGAGGCTGCCATCGCTCTTGTAGAGTGTGCCTTCAAACTCACAGGTGGCTCTCTCTGCCTCACTTGATACGCCTTAAGGATACAGTCCTTAATCCACCATGCTAATGTTGCCTTTGAGGCCATTTGACCCTTTCTAGCGCCAGCTGTTAAAACAAAAAGATTCTTGACTGTTCGAACTTCCTTTGTTCTCTGAACGTAAACTTTTAGCGCTCTCACAATATCCAAGTTATGCAAACGCCTTTCCTTTTCGTTTGCAGGATTCATACAAAAAGAGGGCAAAATAATCTCCTGATTTATGTGAAACTCTGTCACAACTTTTGGTAGAAATTGTGGATTAGTTCTTAGAACTACTCTGTTCTCAAAAAAATTTAGAAAAGGCTCTTCCGCCCACAACGCCTGCAACTCCGAAATTCTTCTTGCAGATGTAATTGCCACCAAAAATAAAACTTTCCAGGAAAGAAAAAGTAACGAAATCTCATGTAAGGGCTCAAACGGAGGTTCCATAAGAACTCCAAGCACCAAATTCAAGTCCCATGGTGCCATGGGAGATCTAAACTTAGGTTTCAGTCTTCTTACCGCCTGAATGAATCTTCGGACATACCTGTCCCCTGCCAAGTCCCAGTCCAACATTGCCGACAGGGCTGAGACCTGCACCTTCAAAGTACTTAAGGACAGTCCCATCTGCAGACCTACTTGCAGAAAACTCAGTACTGACGTAACTTCCCTTGGCGACTGCTTTTTCTCCTTACATCTTGACACATATTTTTTCCACACCTTGTAATATGCTGCAGAAGTGGACCCCTTCCTCGCTTTGAGCAGTGTTTGGACCACTTCCCCTTCGAAACCCTTCTCAGCTAATGACCTGGTTTCAACTGCCAGGCCGTCAACTTCCAGGTCAAAGGCTGTGGCTGACATATTTGCCCCTGAATTAGAAGATCGGGTCTTGATGGAAGCGTCCACGGTTCTCCCACCGCCATCTGGCGTACTGAAGCAAACCACGCCCTCCGTGGCCAATAAGGTAGAACCGCTATTACCTCTGTTCTCTCCCTCTGAATCTTTCTCAGCAATCTGGGAATCACCGGAATCGGTGGGAAAACGTAGGCACGCCTCATCCACCAGGTGGCCGTCAGTGCGTCCCATTGCTCTGCTCGTGGATCTTTGAAACGAGAGAAGTACACTGGCACCTTGTTGTTCTCTGCTGAGGCCATGAGGTCTACTTGAGGCAGACCCCATCTTCTTACTAACGCGGTGAACACCTCCTCGTTGAGTGACCATTCTCCTGGTAGACAGGTCTTCCTGCTTAGTTCGTCTGCCCTGTAATTCTCTTTCCCTGCTAGAAAGACCGATGTTATGTTCAGGACATGAGTCTCTGCCCAGCCCAGCAATCTGTCTGCCACCTCCATCAGACTGCGACTTCTTGTTCCGCCCTGGCGATTTATATAGGCTACTACAGCCCGATTGTCTGATCTGATGATAAGCTCTTTGCCTTGTATCTGGAGCTGGAATCGCTGACACGCTCTGACCACTGCCTCCATTTCTCTCACATTGGAGTGTGCCTTCCTCCAGGATGGGGACCATCTTCCTTGTGCAATCTCTGAACCACAAGTTGCCCCCCAGCCCGTCTGACTGGCATCCGTAGTCACGACTACTTGTTCCATGGCGGCGAACGACCTTCCCTGCCTTAGCCGGACGTCGTCTGACCACCAGGCCAAATCTGACTTTGCCGCCCTTGTCAGAACTATTCTTTGCATCAGATTTTTGCTGTCCTTGTTCCACTGTATGAGAAAGCAAGCCTGCATTTTCCTCATGTGAAATCTGGACCACTGCACTGTCTCCAATGCGGCTGCCATGAGACCCAGCACCTTCATACAGTCCTGTGACCTCACTGTTGATCTTATCTGCATCATATTGGCTTGTTGTATCAATTTCAATCTCCTGTTGGCTGTCAATGCTACCTTCATTTGACCGGAATCTTTTATCACACCCAAATATTGTATCTTCTGAGTTGGCTCTAAATGACTTTTCTTTCGATTTATAAGCCACCCGTGTTGTTCCAAGCACTGAATCACTCTTTTCGTGTGGCGTAGCACAATGTCCCTGGAATTTGCTACTATAAGTATGTCGTCCAGGTAAGGCCAAAGCCTTATGCCTTCTTGCCTCAGTCTTGCCACTAGTACTATCAGTACCTTTGAGAACGTGCGTGGAGAAGTTGCCAACCCGAATGGAAGGGCCGTGAATTGATAACTCACTCCTAGAATCCTGAAGCGCAGAAATTTTCGATGCCCCTCGAATATTGGCACATGAAGATATGCATCTTTGAGATCTATTGAAGTCATAAAATCTCCTGGCCCTATCTCTGGAAGTATAGACTTGATTGATTCCATCTTGAACGGCCTGATGCGCACCTTCTTGTTTAGCCTTCTGAGATCCAGAATGGTACGAAAACCTCCGGATGCTTTTTTTATAACAAAGAAACGAGAGTACCACCCTAGAGATTCCTGTCCTCTTGGTACTACGGTGACCACGCCTTGGGCCATCATCTCTTCCAAACTCAAAAATAAAGCTTCCCTTTCCTCCTTGTCTCTGGGGATAGGGGATTCTATTACCAGATTTCCTGGCCACGTTTTGAACTCTATCTTGTATCCAGATTGAATGACTTCCAAGACCCACCTGTCCGTGGTGGACCTTTGCCAGGCCTGATGAAAGTTTAACAGCCTGGCACCTACCCTTTGAGGGTCGGCGTCATTGCTGTTCCTTTTTGGAAGGGAATCTATTATCTCTGCCCCTTTGGGCCCGAAAATTCGCCCTGGATATCCAGGACCCCCTTCTATAGGCTCTACCCGGCCTATAACTCCTGGCCTCCCTATAGTCCTGTGGCTGGTATCTGTTGAATTTACTAGGCACATTCTTCTTGGCAGTTTTATCTTGGGGCAACCAAACCGACTTGCCCCCAGAAATTTTTGTCACTAGATCATCCAGCTGCTTCCCGAACAAGTAATCCCCCTGGAATGGAAGAGACATTAACTTGTTCTTTGACTGAACGTCTGCAGCCCATGGCTTCAGCCATAATGCTCTCCTGATAGCTGCTGTAGTGGCCCCTGCCCTTGCAGCCAGGCGCACTGAATCCAGCGACGCCTCACACAAGAACTGCACTGCCAGTTGTATGTCCTGAATCATCTTGATTAACTCAGACCTCTTTATGCCATCCAGTACATCAGCCTCAAGCTGCTGGCACCAGCCTCTGAGAACTCTGGAGGTCACTGCCATTGCCGCAGCGGGCTTTAACGCCGCCCCTGCCACCAAATGCTGCCTTTTAAGGCCCAATTCGATCCTCCTTTCCATAGGATCCTTAAAAATGTTTGCGTCCTCTAGTGGAAGCGTAGTCTTCCTGGATATTCTAGAGACTGCTGCATCCACTCTAGGTGACTCATCCCAAGAGGACACCTGCTCTTTTTCAAACGGATACATTTTTGCTATCCTATTTGGAATAGCTACCCTTTTATCAGGGTATTTCCACTCCTCGGAAATCACCCCTTTTAAGGTTTGAGATAATGGGAAAACTTTACTCTTTTTCCTTTTATCTTTAAACAGCATCTCTTGCAAATTAAGATCTTCTGTCGGATCCTGTATGTTAAGCGACTTGTGAATAAGCCCCAACAAATTGTTAATCCTGTCGGTGCTAAAGTCAGATTCAGACTTGTCCTGCACCTGATCCTCTTCATCAATATCAGGATCCTGATCCAAAACATGCATACTGCCAGTTGCTTCCACTGATTCATCTGAATCACTTAACACAGCATGCTTCCTTTTAGATCTCATTTTAGAAAAGTCCTCCTTTGTCATAAAAGTATCCGACAGAGACTTTCTCAGCATATCCACCAAACTGTTCATCTGAACCAATGGTATTTGCATTGGGGTCTTACAAGCCTCACATAGGTTGCCCACATGCTTTTCAGACAATGATTTGTCACAAGAACTGCATTTAGCCTTATGAGATCTCCTTTGCTTTCTGTCTGCTTCTTTATCTCTGCTGGTCTCAGACCCTGACTTCCTAGCAGCCTGCCGGTTTTCTTCCTCCATAATGCTAAGGTGGTGCGCACTACAAGAGCATATCAACATTTAATATTCAACTCCTGAATTCATAAGAACACTGCTCCTCCATTAAGACACACAGCAAATCACCTCAATGCCGCTGATACCTTCCAGCCACTGAAGCGGATCCTCACAAACAAGCCCAGCGCTGGCTATTTACTCCTTTACTCCGCTGAACGTTATCCTGGCACACTGTAATACACGCTTAACTGTTATGCCTCTTCCGCAACATTGGTGGTACAGCGGTTTGCCTGAGTCCTCTTACCTGTCCAGCCGACTCCACTCTCCGCCGCAGCGCGTCCTCGTGTCTCCGGCGTCTTCCGGCTTCTTCTCCAGCCGGCTACTTAGTATGCAGATGACGTTTCCCGCTCTGTCATTAGCTCGCGCCGCGCACCACCTGACACCCGCCTGTTCTCCCGATAGATTAACACAGGCCAGAGAAAAACACCACAACGCTGTCCCGCGCCGCTTAATGGTGTATCCCTGCGGGTGTCACCGACTTAGCTCCCCCCTGCAAAATGGGTTCGCATGCGGCACAACACTTGGGACCGGACCCCACCGACTGCAACGAGGTCCAAGTACCTGAGCAGCGGTTTTTTTACATACAGGCAGCACTTCACAGGGTAAGCCCTCTCCAACTACCCGGAAAAGAAAAAAAGACACCGGAGCAGGGAGGTGGAGCCTTCTTATAGGGGCTGGTGTCTTTTTTTCTTTTCCGAAGGACTACCCAGAAGGGAGGAACCCAAAGTAATGGCTGCCATGGGGGAAGGTAGAGGAATATAGATTGTAAGGTCCACTGGGGCAGGGACTGATGTGGCTGGCCACTTGACCACTCCAAATGTCTTTCTTTCTTCAACATCTTAATCACATTAATACAACAGCTGGGAGCAATAAAACTACATTGCTAGGTTACAAAGATCAATTTAACACGTGACATTAGTACAGCTGTGTGCAAATTAACGGAATCTCTAAATAGAGATCCTGTTTCGTCTCATGCCAAGATCCACTGAGTGTAAGACAAATGCCTATGCGGTGAACATTGCAGAACAGCGTCTCTGAGTGTCTTTACGCAGCATATAAGACACACTTTTCCGGACCAGGGAAATTTAAAACGTTTTGTTCCTACTAAGGATACTCAAATGTTTGATCCAGTGCTGGGTGCCCATTGTTTTTCACACTGGTGGCACCCAACAACGCCAGGTTTAACAATGAAAAGTGGCTAAACCGGGCTAAAGTATTTGGAGCAAGAAAGAAGAACTTCGCCTTTCGCATATCTACATATGCTCACATTCTCACATTCTCAGGGGGATATAAGCAAAAATAATTGTTCCTGCAATATGTGCCCCGTTTGGAGCAACAATTTAGCTAAATCCACCTCCCCATGTACAAGGACAGGTCTGTAATTGGGTTAGATCAGAGGTGGGGAACCTCAGGCCCGGGGGGGCGTATACCAGGAGTCAAGTACAGGGGAAATCTTGCGAGAGGTCGGTAGTTCTCGCGAGATTCCTCTTAATCAACAGCTGCCGGAGGCTGTCAGTCCTATTCAGCGGCAGCTGCTGGAGCATGGGACGGCTGCAGCAGGACAATTTGTAAGAGAAATTTTAACTTATGGCCCCTGAAGGATTTTTTCCCAATACAAAACGGCCCTTGGCACAAAAAAGGTTCCCCACCCCTGGGTTAGATTTTGCTTAACTGTGTACATAGTAAAGGGTTAATATAATGTTTAATGCACTTTTGAAGCAATCCTAGTAAGTAGGTTAACCCACAGGCTAGCAAAAATGTATAAAGTTTATGGAAAAATAAATAAAAAAACAAAACTCATGGATTTAAAATTATACTTAATATTAATTACACATATAATAAAAATAAGGATTTAATTGTTAACAAAAAATCTTTTGTGTTTACAAAAAGTGTTTCAATTATATGAAAATGCAAACAAATAATCATAAACCGTAACACACAGGTCAGAAATAACCCTTTTGCACAGAAAAGCAAATTACCAGGTCAAACATTTCTACCCGGTAATTTGTAGTTCAACAGGGATCCTTTTCTTGCGTGAAAGAGTCAACTAGAGTCAAAATACCCAGGTCTTTGACCCAGGCATTTACCAATTTAAATTTTTGGGTTGACTCTTTCACTCAGAGGAAATACAAGTGTTAATCAGCTAATTACCAGGTAGAAATGTTTGACACAGTAATTTGCTTATCTGTGTAAAAGGGGTATAAGGCTGGGACCTGCAAAACAACCCAGCACTTAAATGCTGAGTAAAAGCCAATATTTAGGGGATATTCTGTCTGAAAGTGGTATAAGGAGATTAAATGGTGTAGTAGTGGAATACGCCATGCGTACTGGTATAATCAGGGAAAACACTGGTCATCGCTAGAAAAGTGTTTCTAGTGATGACCCAACTGTTTATACAGGACTTGATCTGGGCACACCCATTATTTGAAGAAAGGAAGCAGAGAAAATACTTTTCTTTTTCTCTTCTTCCTTTCTTCTGATTATTTTACTCTCATGGGAGCACCGCCACACTGATTATTTGTTTGATAAAAAAAAATGTCTTTATTACCAATACCTGTGGACCCTAGTATCTGTGTCACCAACACTCCTACACTTGTGCACTTTCTTTCCCATTTTCCCCACCCCTGCATATGTAATGGGTGCAGTGCATATGTAATGAGCCGATCATTACATATGTGCATATGTAATGAGCAGCTCATTACATATGCACTGTGCTCTCATAGCTACAGTCTGTCCTGCTTTTACACTGCAAACCTGCTTGAGACCCAGTATTTATGTGCGGTGTGAAAGGGGTTTAAAACGGTAATATACCTTGTCTCAAACGTTTAGGCAATGTGAAAGCGGCATAACTGGACTTGCAGAGACAAATACAGATTTGTTTAAGTGATATATGGGGAAATTATTCTGGACCTGGACACGCTGTTAGTGGCCATAAAATATTGGAGGTTCTTCTCTACTTCACTGGCTGATCATTTAAAAAAACACATTTTGGAGGTGGCTGCTGCTCTCTGCAGCCTCTAGGGTACACAGCTAAGGCAGGGCCGAAACTAGGATTCCTGGCACTCGGGCAAACAACTAATTTGGTGCCATACGTCCCCGCTGGCGAGCACCGGCGGAGAGGGACTCCATCCGACTGGGAGGCGCGTGCGTCCCACGCACATCCCAGTCTCTCGGCGGCTGGGCGTCGGGACCCTGCCCGTCTCCGCTTCAGGGAGACGGGCAGGGTTAGGGAGGGTTCGGGGTGGCGGTGGGGACCGCCGATGGCGGCAGGGGCTGCCTGCAAAGACTAGAGGGGCTCCATCTGTATGTCCCACCAATTGTATCTTAGAATTAAGATTTCTGGCTTTGACACATGTGCACAGCATCTAATTTACATTGCAAGAAGAGCTTGGGGGACGGCTCAGCATCTGCATAAACAAAACCACACCCTCTCTACAGTCACCCAACCCACAAAGTGACCTCTTTCCCATTCAGAGCACTGCCCTGCATTCACTTCAGTGAACACCAAAATAGGAAGACAGAGCAGACATACTGTACAAAGATAAACTAGTATGTGAGTATATAGTAGCATATACTACACTAGGTACTTGTGTATTATCACGGCGCCCATCGCATCGCATACCATAAGGCATACGATGGTATGCGATGCGATATCGCGCGATGTTGTACAATGTCATACAATTTTAAAATTGTATGACATTGTATATGGCATACAATGCGATGGGATGCCATTAAAAATTGTATAAGCACCCTAATGGGTGCTTACAATGTTAAATTCACCCCCACGCCACCCCCCACTATAAACGTGAACCCGAAGCGTGGCGAGCGCAGCGAGTCCGCGTGGGGCAGCGGTACGCGTCCTACGACCTTTTCATACCCCAACTATCCACGTCGGCGTGGAGTTGATTTTATATAGTGTGGTAAGCGCAGCGAGCCACCGAGCCCGAAGCGTGGCGAGCGCAGCGAGGGGACGCGCATAACTTCACAGGTATACGCGTGCGCTCGCCACTATATAAAATCAACTCCACGCCGACGTGGATAGTGGGGGTATGAAAAGGTCGTAGGACACGTACCGCCGCCCCTCGTGGGCTCGCCACGCTTCGGGTTCACGTTTATAGTGGGGGGTGGCGTGGGGGTGCATTTAACATTGTAAGCACCCATTAGGGTGCTTATACAATTTTTAATCTAATAGGGGTCTAAAATCGCATCCCATCGGGTGTATGGCATGCGATAAAAACATTGCGCGATCAATATCGGGGGCGCCGTGATAATACACAAGTACCCTACACTATATATAGTAGCATAAGAATTAGATTTATAATCCAAAAGGAAATCTACGGAATCATAGAAAATAAATCAGCATATACCAACAGATTATAAATAGTAAATATACGTTGCATAATCTATAAAATACCAGGAGCCTATGACTTCTGAATGGTTTTACAATATAAGTTGTATGTGTGTAGTACAATAATTTACCATTCACAAAAACGTCTCCTGGTCTAACCCCAGTTAGTGGGGCAGATCTATCAGTTTCAGAGACCTAGCTCTGCTATAAATACAGCTAGAGACTGAGAGCAGTTAATCCAGCCACTTATCAAATGGATGAGGGAACAAATGAATCACAGGCAGTACTGTGCATGAACACAAATACAAGTCGCCATGTCATTTTGAGTTCTGTGCCAGATGTAATATCATCAGCAGCCCCCAAACACTATCAACCCTGACTGGCAGCAAATTCAGCTTACGGTCATTTACTCATTTACTCTAGGCTAGGGAATACCTATCGGCAAAAGCTATTCTTTAAAATAAACATCAGCAAATAATAAATGGATACACTTCTAAAAAAGGATTAAATGCTAGAGAACGCCAGTATATATTTTCAAGCATTTATATTTATATTTATATATATTTATAAAGAAAGCTTAAAATTGCTTCAGATAATTAAAAAAATATATAAATATTTTTAAACTACCCAACCGTAATTATTCAGTAATCCGATCTTCAGGATGTCAATTTTTTAATTTCTGATGAATTATGAACACTGTATGTTTTCTGGCCCAATTAAAGATCAATCAAGTGTGAGCAGTGTACAAACTGAACACTAGTGAGTGGTCTGAGCGATGTGCCAGAGCTGTGTGCTGAGCGATCTGTCAGGGCCAGTGTTCTCTGGGGAGAACAATAGCCCCGACCGATGCTGCACATCTACATCGCTATGGCCTCTACACACAGCGATGTAGGGGCATTTTCTGAGCAGCGTAGTTAAATTAATAAAAATCGCTTAGAAAATTCCTGTATATTGCTACTTGTGTAGGGCACATAAGTCACAAGGAGATTCAAAACTTCCTGTTACCCTCTGATCAAATGCAATATTTATATTAATCAAAGCCTGAAACAGTATTCAGAGCAGCACTGGAGTAGACTAGTTAGCATTGCCTCCCCCACACACCACTGGGGAGATAAGGGTATGATTTTGAACAGGTTGTTCTCTTTGTGGAGTTTGTATGTTTCTTTCTACATTTGCACAAGTCTCCTCTGTAAATTCTGGTTTCCTACATTAAACAAATATACAAAAAAAGTTGATTTTATGACAATGGTGGGGGCACACAAAACCACTACACACCTCATAAATAAGTGAGCAAGAATTATTAAGACCACCATTTCTAGGTTCAAACCGATTCTAATCCCTTTCCATTACATTCAAATTTAAATGTTTCTTTTATATCTTTTATGTACCAGGGATTCATATAAACAGATGTGTCACAGCCTTGCTGCAAAGAGAGACTGCTGGCTCTTAAGGTTCTTGGGTGTGATCCATTTGCTTTCATGGGAAAGCCAGGGCTACAAATAAATTGCAACCTCATACAGCATAGCACTCCCACAATGTGCAGCAGCAAACACTGCAAGGCAGTAACAGGACACATGTGCAGCGGCATCACAATGGGGGTGTAGCTGCATCCAGGTGACACCTGCCAAGGAGTCTAACCTAAGTGCTGTCTCCTGCAACATTACAGGCTCTGGTCATAGTGTTAGAGCCAGCATTGCAGCCAGTCTCCTAGTATAGCTTGCATTTCCCATACCACCACAGTGAAGGAAACTGGGGGTCTGTATTTTAGCCACACCCCCTCCTACATAGCCACATCCCTCTTTAGCAGCCCTCACACCGGTGCGTGCCTTTATTACTGCCACTGTAATAAAGGTACAGTATTTAATAATATGTTGCATGGTTTGGTTTTATTCTCATATAATACCTATAAAATCTTAAAGAGAAGGATAAAAAAAACTAATTTAATAATTACCAACTACAGTATAAAATCCTTTACATTAAATTGTACAGCAATTTTATTTTCAGGAATAGAGTTACCAAAATGAGATGATAGTAGCCATATAAGATAATTAGGGGCCTATTTATTAAGCTGGTTTTCATAAAATTATTAAGAAAGAAACGTCCGTTTCTTCCTAATTTTATGTGTAACCGCTATGTTAGAACAGCCTCATAAATGAGATTTCCCTGATAAACTAACCACATGTCGACGTAGACCATGTCAAACTACCATCCGGATACCAAACCTAGGAGGTACGCCTCCACCCTCACCCCAACCATGCACCTCCCCTGCCAGCAAAAGGGAATAAACGTAGTCTGTGGTAAATATAAGCTAATGCAATTCCTTCCTAAAATAATAAACATGGTAAAAATACAAGTATATTAATTTTCTTTCCGATGAAGACCAAGGTGCTGAATGGAAGCCTATATAAAAGGCTTCACCTGAGTGCATGGGTGAAGCACAGTTGTACAAACCTCAGGACTGGGTGCTCCCGTATCAGAAAAGGTCGGTGAGGGAATGTCAACAGAAATATGGTCTACACAGAGTTGTGCAGATATGCAATGTAACTTGTTTCCAGGTGGATTTTTCTTTTGCAAGTGCTGGTGCAATTTATGACATCTGTGTAACAAAGCTTACATGGGTCTGTCCACTCACCATGAATATCTGCATTTAGTTCTGATAGGGTATAATTACAAACAGCTTTCATTTCATTCTGGACCAGCCACCAGCAATCAATCCATTATTTACATTCAACCTATTTTTAAAAAGTACTTATTTTTCAACCAGTCAAAAAGTTCGGAATGGCCGAAAACACGTGGATCGGTTAATTACTTGCCACGGATTTTTGTAAAAACTGCAATAATATAGAAACTATATGCTATATTAAGCAAATTGATTTTGAGAAGAGCGCTTATCCAGCAAGAAGGTTTTGTTTTGGACAGGGGCATAACCCTACACCCTAGTATACAGGAGTTTCTTGAATATTGGAGAGTGCTCCAGGGATCCCCAGAATGTAAAAACATCCAGCATCCAATGCACATCTACAGTGTACTTGGCAGGTCCACAGTTCTATGAATGTGTATTGTATCATCCTAGCACCGGTTACAATAGAGATGCTCAAAACGTCTAGCCTGTAAGTATTTTTGTTCTTGAAATTTTGCAGCGCAATGTGTGTGCTGGGTACTGCAGATTGCCGGCCAGACTAATTTCATCATCATAATTCAACTATTTCAGACCACAGCAGGGGCAACTCCAGAATTTTGACAAGAGGGATTCTAACTTAATTTTTCACCAAAATACACAAATGTGTATATACGTACTAATAAAGTGTGTACAGTACAGAGAACTAACTTTGGTTGGGCAAAATAAGGAAACTATGCAGCAGCTTGTATACCACAAGAAACAAAAACTAGTTCCCTAACTTAATAGTTGAAAAACCATCATCCTTAAAAGGAATTTGCTTTATTTAAAAAATGGTTTGAAGTACAAATGCCTGTATTAGGGTTGAGATAAAAAGATCTAGGGGGATATTCAATCCCCGCCGCTATTACTAACGGGGGAAATAACGGCGGGTGCCTATTCAATGCTGTCTTTTCCGACAGCATTGAAGAGGCATCTTGGGAGAACAAGCGTGCAGTTAAAAGCGGTCGGGACCGTTCTGCCAAGTACGGTCGTGGAATGTCAAATTCACAGCCTTGATCTTGACAATCCACAGCAGTTTCTCGCAGACACACCCCCGTTTCGCCGATCGGCAGGCGGGACATTGAATCCTGCCTGCCAATTTGCTGCCGAGCAAAATTAAAACGTGGCCAGGGTCACAACTGTCAGGACAAACTGCCAGCCATGACCTGTGAATGCATACCGCCCCCTAGTGTCTAGATCAGGACTCTACAAATTTCTTTAAAATCTAGGAGCCAGGATGAAAGTGTAGGAGCCAAACTAAAAATAGGGACACACCATAATGCCCATTACATATACCACATGCTGTCATGTTCATTACACCAAACATTGTAATGCTCATTACCATGGTGTTACCCTGCTCTGCAGTGACACACCCAGTGCTAATTATATTGAGGAGCAGGGTTCTCTAGCAAACTGCCACACCAAGGAGGTTGACAGGGCAGGAGGGTGGCTGGAGGTTCGGCAGACTAGAGCTGTGGCTTTCCAATACTGAGGCAGCAGAATTACTGCCAGATGTATAGGGCTATAGAGCAGGGGTGGAATTAAAATAGCTGGTCGCCGCACACAATAGTACTCACATTGATGAGGCGCTGTTTCACCAACTGCCACACTGATGCGGACAACAGACATCACACGGGTATCAACAGCAGGAGGGTGGCTGTAGCTACGATGACATCTGCGGTTCTGAGGCCGCGGCATGTGGCAGGACCCAGCATCGGTGAGACGCTCTGCGATGTGGAGAGGGTCCGTATCTTCGAGATGCTGCAGGCGGTGATGCGGGGGGGGGGGTCCTATCTCTGAGTCCTATCTCCGCAGCAGGCCACACCCCTTAAAGGATGTGGTCCCCAGGGTTTCTCGAGCCCTGGTCTAGATTGAAAATCTCATGTTGACCTATTGATTGTCTCTTCGTAGTTGTCAATTTCAACACCAGAGCATAGCATGTACTGCTCCTCCACTCGGCACACTTTACCGTTCCCCATCAGTCAACGTGGATTGTAAAGCATGAAAGTCCAAAAAATGTAGAGAAAAAAAACCATGAAAAACTAAATTGTGACCTTTTCATGTGTGGACCATTTGCATGTCAAACTATTGACTGTATCTAGACACTCTAGATCAGTGGTCAGGGAACTCTGTCCTCATTACCCCACACAGTGCATGTTTTGCTGGTAACACAGCAGGTGCACAGGTGTACTAATTACTCACAGACATTTTATAAGGTCCGCAGGTGGAGTTAATTATTTCACTTGTGATTCTGTGAGGAGACCTGCAAAACATTCACTGCATGGGGTAATGAGGACCCAGTTCCCTGACCACTGCTCTAGATCTTTTAACTGGACACCATGTTTTAGTACCAGTGTTTTTATAAAATTTGTAAGGGACATGGGCTTTGGCATACAGAGCATGTTCAGAAATAAGTGCTACTTTAACACTAGTAAAACACTAGCGGCTATAAAGTTATTACGACATTCTGGCATGCAAACACTGTTAGTGGGTGGGATTACATGGATGCAGAGTCATTCAGCATAATAAAAAAGGTTCCCTACATTTGAAGGGGTCTGTGCATTTGCAAACAGGAATAATGAATTATTCAGGAAGACAGGTGGGAATAAGACCATCACACAATACTCCAAGGCTTGTGAACAGAACAGACAAATATATGACACATTAAAAGAGAATACAAACTGCAAATAATCTAACCTTTTCCAATCCTTTGGCTAATTCTACTTAAGGATTTGTTATTCAAAGAAAAATGGTAATCATGACAAGCTAAATAGCACAATTTCAGGGTTAGGAGCACTTTATTCTTTGATAACTATAGGAAACCAGAAGCATTGGGCTGGAAAGTGGTTACATCAGAGTTAAGGAGCCCATACACGCTCTGTTGTGTCCGGCTCCGTTCTGTACTATGCGATGTGTGCTCACGCGCATTGCATAGTACGGTACAAAAAGTGCTGCACATACTTTTTGTACTAGCTACACATTGTATCGGATCGCAGTGCATGCACAATGCATGCAATCCGATGTGTACATTAAAAGTACATAACGGAACCGCAAGACGGAGCGTGTATGGGCTCCTTTAAAACTAAAGTCATGACAATAGATTTAGATTTTCTTGGAGACTGTTTGTCGATAGCTATAGAACCCCTAAACATTTGTATGGCTACTTAGAAAGATAGCTCCTACACACATTGTATTGGATTCATCACTTATGATAAATTAGGGACAGAAAACCACTGATTGCAGACTTCAAGGTGAAATCAATAATTATGGGAATGGGTAATTGTAGATGGCGTATGGAAACCTGTGGCCATCTTCTTATCCCTACTACACTTTATTTATAAAAAGGCGCCACGAGTGGTTTGTAGAGCCGAACATTCTGCATCTTCTTACTGAATTAACTTGCCTTAGTAACAACGGAAGACACTGTTCTACATACGGTATGGTCAAAATCAAATGGTAGCTTAACTATCAGTTCAAAGAAAAGCATAATTGTTTAACATTCTTTCTGAAAACATATTTTTTTTGCAATATGCACACATTTAAAGAAGTTTAATGATTGTTTGGTCATTAGCAAAATCACTTTGCCACACGCAGACCTGTAAAGTACCTTATGTCCTTTAGAGTTTATGAATGTAATACTGTATTTAGATTGAAGTCTGCCTTTAACATAGAAAAAAGACATGGGACACGGATAGTCCACACATTCCAGAGTCATAGCCATTAACACATGTCCGAGTCATACCAAGTTGTACTTCTGCCGCAAAATGCTTTCAACACTGCAGACTATCACTCTACTCTGTGACCTCTAATTAACATCACTTGAGTGTCACACACTTCAAACCCAATGGTAGGATTCTGCGTCTGGCAGACAAGAGTAGCACCACATCGCAAAAGAACAGAGGAAGGCTACATTCTAAATAAAAATAAAAAAATTGGGTGGACATTTTCAAGTTTAGCGTTATTACATAAGTTCACAAAAGTCTGCATGTAACAGTCAAAAAGTAGTAACTTACAAACACTGGACTTTATTCTGGTCCGTCCACAGCTGGCGATCGTTCGCACGGGGACCAATGTTTGGCGAATGCGCAGCCGCATTTCTGCGCATGTGCATACGCTAGGTGCGTGCGGCCACAGTGAACAGATTGTTCACCGCGTGCACGCACGCACCCAAGGCTGCGGCTCGGGGGGCGTGGGTGGATAGTCACGCCCATGGGAGCGCCCAGCATTCCCCTACAGAATCCTCTTCAAACATCTCACATTCACATACAGGGCCATCTCTAATTCATTACTCCATATATCTCTAACCTCAACTCCATTCATACACCCTCCCGCCCTCTACGGTCATCTGACGACTGTAGTCTCTCCTCCACCCTGATCACTGCTTCCCACGCTAGAGTACAGGACTTTGCCTGTGCTGCACCCCTTCAGTGGAACGCACTCCGCGCTCCATTAGACTCTCCCCGACCTTGCAAAGCTTCAAACGGGCACTGAAAACTCACCTATATATCAAAGCGTACCCTTCCACTGCATAAACTAGTCCTGCATAAACTAGCTGGTTCTCCGACCCCTTGCCTGTTTACATCCTGCTATCTAGCCACCACCCACTTGCTTGCACCTCTTGTAGTCTCCCTTTCCTACTAGATTGTAAGCTCCTACGAGCAGGGCTCTCTTCCCTCCTGTTGTCAAAGCCCTCTTCTCTTCACATTTCATTCACAGCTCTCCTATACTCCAACACTCAGTGACCATCTTCGTCCGCATACTCATCTCCATCATTGGCCACAAGCCTTTAGTAGTATGTTAATTGAGTCCTCACTACTTATATTTAAGCTGTAATGTGTATTGAACTCTTTATTTGTACTATAAGTTTGTTATTTATTCAATGTTATGCCAAGTTTCGTCTCCCTGTACTGTTCCTTTGTACGGCGCTGCAAAACACTTGTGGTGCCTTATAAATAAAATAATAATAATAGGCGTTCCCATGTAAATGCTGGATGTTCCCATGGTAATCAGGCTGTGACGTGGGTGTCCGGGAAGGGATGCTGACATCACTGGATACTGCCTACTTCCCCCCCAAGGGTGCATGCAAATCTAAGTGACCTGAGAGTCACTTATATATGTGTACATGTTCCACATCATTCGATGGTCAGCGACCAGCAAATTATGTGGGTGTTTACCTACAGGCTGCAAATGGATGTTTATGTTAAACATCCATGCGTAGGCCCTGTGTGCGAACACACGCTGCGAGGGTGTGGGGGGGGGAGGCGTACCACCATTCACAGGGCGGATTCTGGATGACTTGCAACGGTGTGAATTATCATCTGAGCGAATCAACCAGAATAACCCTCATTATTTCTACATGTGAAAGGAACTAGAGCCATGTTCCACAAATTTGCAGATACTGCACATCAACTATTCTCATGTGGGAAGAAAAATAAAATTGTAAAAAAAAAGGTAGAGAGAACAATATTGACTTTGAAACACATAATAAAAAAGGAGGGAAATTACTGTATCTATTACACCTATTGTATAAATAAGAGACAACATTGTGGGATGCAAATGGAACAGGCTGTACGATATAAGCCTAGGATTTCTTTTTAACATGTGCATGATTGAGCTGCATCAAATATCAGCATCGTTTTCTACAGTCCTTCAACCCTGCCCATCTTCAATACCACATAAAAGGTCAGTGTGAGCATGTTCAGAACACAGAACTATTCACACATTAATAAAAATGATTCCGTCATTATAAATGACAAAACTGTGCGGATACATAGGTATTCACACACCTCTATCTTCCGTGCGTTATAAGTCGCGTTATACATAACGACGCATGTGAGCTCTGTGTGACTTGCTAGCGTAAAGAATCTTTGCATGCAACTTCTCTATTACAATACTACAATCTTATTTGAAAAAAAAATGGCGCAAATAGGGCGCACAACCAGCATGCCTATATTCAGTGTGCGATTGCGGCTGTATAGGGATACAAATTGCTATTGTACAGTGCCGCAGGGAGCCGGGGGGATGGCAGAAGGAAGGGAGATGGCAGCCTCCCTGCCTGCGCCGCATACAGCAGCAGGGGGAGGAGGGCTGGCAGGGACACAGGCAGGAAAAGCTGCCTCCCCGAGGTGACTGGGCAGACAGGGCAGACGGAGGGATCGCTGTGCTGGTCCCGCTCATGCATATGCAATGAGTGGAACCCAGCACAGTGAATATTAATGAGCGGCTCCCCTCCCTCCTTCTGATATCATCTGGAGGAAAAAAATTGAAAATTATATATTCATGTGCTGCAAGTACATGAATCCAAATAGCAAGACCGTTCAAATAATACAATTTATGATTTTTTTACACCAAAAGAAAGAAAACCTTTATTTTAAAAGAACACATTCCCGTTCACCTTAAAAAGATGTTGAATGCAAAATGGTGAAACACGGCAAAAGCAGTTCTCCATTCTGGCATTGAATACACTCTCGGCGAATTAGAGTCAAAACCCTATTAAAATACACCAGCAAATTGCAGAGAGCATGAAACGGAGAACTGGCTGGCATTCACTGTTCACTTTCGGCGAACAGCGAACATTGAATAGGGTGAATCAGCTTTTCAGTAAAAAAGGTTCACCGCAAGAAGTGAAAACAGCCCGATTTGCCGTAAAAAAAGCGGTGAATCCAGAGCATTGAATACTATGGGCGGTATTCAATGAGCCTGATTCGCCATGTTTTTATGGCGAATTTGTGCTGTTTGGCGAATTTCTGACTAAAACGGTGAATCACCCTATTCAATGACCACATGGCGAATACATTTCAAGGTTTTTTTCACCATGATTCACCGAGTAGCAATCGCTATCTTTTTATGGTGAAGTGGAATGTGAACTTTTAAAATAAAGTGTTTTGTTTTTTACATTTGGTGTCAAAAAATCAGGAATTTTATTCTGAGGAGGGGCAGGGCATGCTATTTTTATTCATGTGCTGTAAGCACATGAATATATATTTAATTTTAAAAAAAAAAAATATATTTTTTTTTTTTTACACAGCAGCCAGCAGGGGGCACCGGAGCCGAGCCGCTCATTACATATTCATATATTCACTGCACCCGATCGTTACATTCGTGTGTAGTGAATATACGCTCCCCTGCTGGCACCCCCGGGAGGCAGCCTGTGCTGCCTGGCACCCGGGGAGCCCACCTACCCCCCACAAAGTTCTTGTGCAGGCAGAGAGACTACCATCTCTCTGCCTGGCACCGTCCTCAGGCTCCCTGCGGCAATCGCCGCAGGAGCTCATATTCGTCAGTCAGGGGCAGCGAGCCCCTGACACGTTGAATACCGGAGCCCGCCGGCTCCGGAACGTGGCGAATGTGCAGCGAATCCTAAAAAGGATTCGCTGCACCTCGCAGGTATTCTCATTGAATACCGCCCTATGTCTATAGTATACTGAATTACTGCTGGAGGGCACAATTCAATCAGATCTGTGTGTATATCAATAACACTGAGCAAGAGAAATTATTTATTTCTTTATTCCTGGAGTTTTAGTTTTGCAGAACTATTGTCTAATTAAACCGCTATAAGCCCATAACTATATTGTTTCTTCCAGTGATCTGTTAGTGCTACCAGTGAAAAACCCAATCACCGTTTATAGGGAAGAACAGATGTGCCTATCCAACAGCAATTTGCCTCTGGAAATCAAATGTTGGCAATTAGGTCCACATAATAAAATAATCATGTAACATAAAGGATGTTACTGCTCTCCACCCATTTTTTACCATGCGCCAGCATTAACCTCCAGCTGAATGCAGTGACATCACTGTTAGCCATGTTCTCCTATACGCTCTCCAGCAAGAAGGCTGCAGAATCTCATCACATTCCTATCTGTAACACATCATGTTTACAATCCTTCCTCTTGTCAGACATGTGGTTTTTATAATGGGGCCTGGCAGTCACACATCTGTATTAGCCCCTAACAGTTTCAAGACAGCACAACCAAAATGCTCTCTCTCTATCTATGTGGTGTGACCATATATGTCACCCCAATGGCTTACGGGCATCTAGGCGTGCCATAGTGGCAGCAATCTAATTGCCCACATAATGTAAATGAGGTACTTGTGTATTTTGGCGGCGCCCATCGCATCGCATACCATAACGCATGCGATGGTATGCGATGCGACGCGATATCGTACGATAGTGCACGATGGCATACAATTTTGAAATTGTATGCCATTGTACATGGCATACAATGCCATACGATGCGATGCGATTAAACATTGTATAAGCACTCTAATGGGTGCTTATACAATGTTAACCACCCTAATGGGTGCTTACAATGTTAAATGCACCCACACGCCACCCCCCCACTATAAACGTGAACCCGAAGCGTGGCGAGCGCAGCGAGCCCGCGAGGGGCGGCGGTACGCGTCCTACGACCTTTTCATACCCCCACTATCCACGTCGGCGTGGAGTTGAGAATAGAATAGTGTGGCGAGCGTAGCGAGCCACCGAGCCCGAAGCGGGGCGAGCGCAGCGAGCCCTGCGAGGGGACGCGGATACCTGTGAAGCCCGCGAAGGGACGCGTTTACCTGTGAAGGTATCCGCGTCCCCTCGCTGCGCTCGCCACACTATTCTATCCTCAACTCCACGCCGACGTGGATAGTGGGGGTATGAAAAGGTCGTAGGACGCGTACCGCCGCCGCTCGCCACGCTTCGGGTTCACGTTTATAGTGGGGGGGTGGCGTGGGGGTGCATTTAACATTGTAAGCACCCATTAGGGTGCTCAAAAGCACCCTTTAGGGTGCTTATACGATTTTTGATCGTATAGGGGGTCAAAATCGCGTCGCATCGCATGCCATCGGGTACATGGCATGCGATGCGATCCGTTCATCGTACGACGGACATCGGGGGCGCCGTCAAAATACACAAGTACCGTAAATTACTCTGCATCGTCTGTATTTGCATACAGTCAGGTCCAGATAACGCGCACTAGAGCTGCATACACATTATGCGATAAAGATAGATAATATAGTTTACAATTTATCCTGAACTCCCCAGAGCAGCAGAATGAATGATAGTGCATACACACTGAACAAAATTATGCATGATAATATTGTTAACATTACTGTGCATATTGTATATCATGTACGCACCAAAACTGTTATTTTTTAAATAACCAAAACTTATTTATGAAACACACTATGTAAAATGTAAGGCAGAAGCTGACTGGCTAATACTTTATATTCAAGCTTTGATAAATATCCCCCATAAATCTGAAATATAAGCTCAGTGTTAAGGTCCATACACACTCTGAGAATTTCACCCCTGCGGCGGTAGCCAGCGATGATGCGGTAGCTGGACACTGGACAGTTTCTAAGCTGAAAGCAGCTCAAACTTCAACACGGAGCTGCTTTCAGCACAAAACTGCCCAATGTGTATGGGCCTTAAATAAAATGTATCAAATTTACAGCTCCATGAGTATTGGGTGAATGTTGGTCCGATATATACTAAAGAATTTTCATGCAGCCATTTGGAGGAGGAGAGAGAGCGAGACTTGATACAAATATTAATGGAAGCACCAAAGTTTGTTTTAAAATATTTTGGGTGAACAGGCACAAAGAAGTACACGTAAGCTTGTGTTCTTTTGCCACAAACACATTTTTAAAGATATTACTTCAAAGCATTACAGTATTTTTATGCTGCTTTCCGCATTCTGTAGTTTCCTAGATTACAGCAATTATACTCTCAAATAAGCATTATTTCTGCCATATGTAAAAAGCCAGCAGCAAACAATTATTCTGACTGAGGGTTAAAAGCCATAAAGGGTCGTATCCCCAGGGTTTTAAAAGTACAGCTAGAAATAGTCATTAAGTACAACCATGGATTCAGTAACACAGCCTTAACTATAATACCAGAAAAAGTTAATCTTACCTATACTTACACATACCAAAAACATTGCCTATGTACAGCGATGTGCATTGCTGGACATACAGTATACAAGTTATAATGGAGATCCCCTTATGGAGAAGGCAGAGATTGGGAAAAGTACAAGCATTCCATGTTCACTTACTGATTAATACAAGGATAAGGGGGGGGGGTCCTCCCAAGCTGCTCTCTGTAACCTCATATTACTACCTAGGGTAGCAAAGTCCTTTCTTGGGAGTAAAACAAATAATAAATATAATAATAATAATACAAAATAAAACAAGTAAAAGAAATATAATGATGTTCTAAAGACAGAAAGGCATTTGCATTTCAGCTTGTAAATTAATGAGCAACCTCAACGTAGATGTCCCTCAGCTCTTAAAGACAATCAAGTAAATGTGACCCATTCATTATTAATAACAATAATAATAATAATAATAATAAAAAAGGGAGGAGGATAATCAGTAAAGCAGTGGCACTTGCAGGGGCGCCCTCGGTTGGTGGTCCAGGACCAATTCAAATTATTTATGGCTAATGTAATAGGCAAAACCAGTGCTTGTGGCTTCCAGTCATACAGTATATGTGGCCAAACAGAAGCAAATCCTGTCCCAAACCACATAAGGATAACATATAATAGACAATTTATTTAATTTAATATTTTCTAAAGTACTCAGCAAAATAATTTTTGGGCTAGGGGTGCCACGAGAAAAACTTGATACTCTAGGGCGCTGTGATTAGAAAATGTTTGGGAACCACTGCGTTAAAGTATTAAACAAGTCCATTGCAATCACTGAGCACATAAATGCACACTTGCTAATATATAAATACTCTTGCCACAACACTCCTGAATTCCTTGATAAAGTACCAAACAATCAGCTTCTGTCATTTTCCAGACACAAGCCTGTAATACAGTAGTTAGAAGCTGATAAGTACCTAATCGCTCTCCAAGGACTGACGCATCTCCAGGCATACATTTTTTCTCTTTATGTCAGGACATACATAGAACTAGTATTCCCATCCCTCACTCTGACGTGGAAGGTGTAATGTGCCTGGCACCACCATGCTATACAACACATTTTGTGTGTAGAGTTAAACATAAGAATGGCAACTATGCCAATACATCAGAAGCACTGTACTGGCAGGGGAAACGGTCATCTGTCAGACCAGACTTAGGTCGGCAGTCATTAGGTCGACCCCGGAAGGTCGACTGTCCCCAAGGTCAACAGGGTTAAAGGTCGACATGGCTCAAGGTCAACATGACTTAAGGTCGACATGGGACAAGGTCGACAGTCATTAGGTCGACATGAGTTTTTCACTGTTTTTTTGAGCCGACAGGCGGTATTTCATGCCCTACCATCCACTAGGGCGTGGTGGGAGAATAAAATAGTGTGCCAAGCGCAGCGAGGCACCGTGCCCGAAGCATTGCGAGCGAAGCGAGAGATGCGAGGGGCTGCAGTTCGACTCCAACTGTGTCCATGTCGACTGTGTCGACATTCGGGCCAAAAAACAGTGAAAAACTCATGTCAACCTAATGACGGTCGACCTAAAACCATGTCGACCTTAAGTCATGTCAACCTTGGGACATGTCGACCTTTAACCCTGTCAACCTTGGGGACAGTCGACCTTCCGGGGTCGACCTAATGACTGTAGACCTAAGTCTGTTCAGACAGATGTACCGCTTCCACTGCCAGGTATGGGTCATAGGGTCAACTGCAGGAAGTTTGACATAAATTAGGTCGACACATGAAATAGATCTGAATGGCTAAGGTCGACAGAGTCAGAAGGTCGACACAAACATTAGGTCAACAGCCAAAAGGCAGACACGAGGTTTTCACATTTTTTGTCCCGAATTTCGATGTAAGTCGACATGGACAGCACATCCGGTAGCGCTGCGATTGGCACACAATTATATTCTCCCTCCACGCAAAAGGGTTTGGTAGGGTATGAAATACCACCTGTCGGCACACATTGGCTCAAAAAACCTGTGAAAAACTCATGTCGACATTCCCACTGTCGACATACTCCTTGTGTCAACCTTCCAACCCTGTCAACATTAGCCATGTCAACCTACATCATCTGATTCATGGTAACAAAGATCACATAGAAATATTAACTTGTACTGAACAATTATTTAAAATAATCATTTTTACTAATGCCCCTTTCCCACTGCAGGTCTTAAATGGTATATTGCCATTTTTTTCCCCCCTTTCTAAACATTTAAGGCTGCAGTGGGAAAGCACCAGAGTTGATTTACCTTTTAAAGTTAACCGGTATTTCAACCCGTTTCCAAAGCAGAGTCCTAAAAGTTTCAGAGCCATTTTCTATGCACTGAGAATGGTATTTAAGACCCCACACTAGTCTTCCCCCTCCCCTGGTACCTGTCCTGCCCGAATCACGCCACCCTAGAGTTTCAGAATTTTTCCAAGGCACCCCCAAAAACACATAAAATTAAGTAGATTGCGTTTATATGTGCTTCTTCGGTTCAGTTATGTGTTAAAGGCCATGATTTGCTTCTGAGTGTACATATATTTTATGATTGACACTTACCAGCACTGGGTTTGTCCATAAATAATTGATTATAAATAATTTAAATTTGTCCTGGACCACCAACCCGTGGCACCCCTTCAAGTGTCCCGAGGCACCCCAGGGAGCCACGGCACACAGTTTGGGAACCACTGACTTGACTAATACCGTGTTTCCCCAATTTTAAGACCTCC